>NC_083578.1:87016408-87386408 GCF_027579695.1 Neoarius graeffei
TCTAGCCGCTTTATCCTGTTCTACAGGGTCGCAGGCAAGCTGGAGCCTATCCCAGCTGACTACGGGCGAAAGGCGGGGTACACCCTGGACAAGTCGCCAGGTCATCACAGGGCTGACACATAGACACAGACAACCATTCACACTCACATTCACACCTACGCTCAATTTAGAGTCACCAGTTAACCTAACCTGCATGTCTTTGGACTGTGGGGGAAACCGGAGCACCCGGAGGAAACCCACGCGGACACGGGGAGAACATGCAAACTCCACACAGAAAGGCCCTCGCCGGCCACGGGGCTCGAACCCGGACCTTCTTGCTGTGAGGCGACAGTGCTAACCACTACACCACCGTGCCCCCTCTCCAATATATCTTACAATAGAAATGTTTCTGTCCATCATAGACGCACTGTCTGCACTTAAAGAATGTTTTGTGAAACTGTATTCATATTTCATTCTGATTATTTGCTATAAAACAAGATCTTGATAGCCACAGAGGAGTTATAAACTAGCTCAATCTGGCAACCCTGTCATTATCTGTCCTGTTCACTCCTCCTCCTCCAGTGAAAATGTTTCATAGATGGAGCGAGCATGGGGCAGCATGAATCCTGCCTCAATGGACCTTTATCTATTAGTGCTTCTTGCAATTCCCATTTTTGACCACTAGGTGCAATAATAACTCTATGAAGCTAAGTGGAGCAGCGCGTGATCGCGCAAGATCGGGAAAAGTGAGAAAATCAACGGAACATGGAGTTATATCTGTTAAATTGTGACACTTATCAATCGTTGGTCGCTCAAAAGAGCTCATGAGTATTTAATGGTGTTGAGTTTGCATAAAAGAAATGCTGTTGAGAAAAAATGCCTTCAAATAGAACGAAATGAAATGTTTCTACAGCTAAAAAATACCATAAAGAGCAGTGAACTATAATAAATGAAACAAAATCAGTATTTGGAGTGATGACTCATTTTAAAAAAAAATAATTCATAGTCTCTCGACTACTTGAAATGAGCTGGAGGTTTTACTGAGCATCTTTCCAGAACCAGGCTCGGTTCTTCTGGGCACTTTGACTGTCACACTTGCTTCTTATTTTTGCAGCAAAACCCAGCAGCCTTCATGATGTTTTTTTTTTTTTTGTCTGAAAAGTGTCCCTTACATAACATGCTGTTTTATTTTATATACTGAGAGATTTTTCCATAACATTTAATCTTGTCCTGGAAAACTAACATTTGGAATCTGAAATGTTTTTGTACTGAATTGATCATTTAAATCTGTTGAAGGGGGGGCAAGACTTTTTGCACAGTACTGTACATCAACCAGCACTTTCCTTTCATTTCCTTCTTTCATCTAAAAATGATGCCTTTTGTTTGTTTGTGTTTTAGATCCGTCTGGCTGGTGGACTGGCAGGCTGCGTGGGAAAGAGGGCTTATTCCCTGGGAACTATGTAGAGAAAATCTGAGGCGGTCGGAACTCTGTGACTCTGAACGACCTGAAAATCTGTGACCTCTGACCTCTGTTTGTTCATCCATGCTCTGAAGCCGTGAGGACGTCTGTCTGCTGATGGTGATGATCAGGCGAACGGCTCAGGGACACAATCAATAAACATAAACACAGAGGATTCACTGGAGGTGAACTGTAACATAGTGATGGTCCGGGTCTGCTTGAACAGAAACCAGATTAGACTTAATCTGTGAAAGAGAAAGGTGTTTTTTTCAAACATTTTTTTAAAAAGACAAATATTTGAAAAAGTGCAAAGGCATTATGAAATTTTGAATTCTGAAATGAACGAGGCAGTTTTGTATTGTACTTTGTTTATCCTGAATTAAAGGGGGAGAGCCTGCACTGCTGCTGCACAACCACACAAAGGCGCTGTTTTCATTACAGAGCTGAGGGACACACACACACACACACACACACACACACACACACTTTCTTGTACTTCTATCATTGTGGGGACTCTCAATTGACATAATGCATTCCCTAGGCCCTTACCATAACCTTCAACATCATAACCAAATAGCTTAACCCCACCCCTTACTCTAACCCCACCCCTTTACTCTAACCCCACCCCTTACTCTAACCCCACCCCTTTATTCTAACCCCACCCCTTTACCATAAAACTAAGTCTTCACCCTCAAACAGCCCTTCGCAAAAGTGAGGACCAGCGAAAATGTCTGAACTCTGTTGGTAAAATAAAATAAAATATTCCGGGGGGCGGGCGGCACGGTGGTGTAGTGGTTAGCGCTGTCGCCTCACAGCAAGAAGGTCCTGGGTTCGAGCCCCGGGGCCGGCGAGGGCCTTTCTGTGTGGAGTTTGCATGTTCTCCCCGTGTCCGCGTGGGTTTCCTCCGGGTGCTCCGGTTTCCCCCACAGTCCAAAGACATGCAGGTTAGGTTAACTGGTGACTCTAAATTGAGCATAGGTGTGAATGTGAGTGTGAATGGTTGTCTGTGTCTATGTGTCAGCCCTGTGATGACCTGGCGACTTGTCCAGGGTGTACCCCGCCTTTCGCCCGTAGTCAGCTGGGATAGGCTCCAGCTTGCCTGCGACCCTGTAGAAGGATAAAGCGGCTAGAGATAATGAGATGAGATGAGAAAATATTCCGGTCCTCAATATGCAGCAAGTACAAGAACACACACTTACACACAAAAGCAGGTATACAGTCCCTATGGGGCATTTGCTATTTTTATAACATTTTAATTTCAATACCTGTTTTTTCATGCATTACTGTAATAACTTTCCAAGTTTTGAAAATGAACTAAATCTATAGTACGAATATTTAAGTATTACATTAAAAAAAAATGATGCACTGTAAATGTCTGGGATTTTGTTGAATGGATATTCACCATCATCTCAGAGAGCTTTTTTACACACACAAAAAAAATGTAAATGATCATGGTTTGTTTGTTTGTTTGTTTTCCAATAATGTTAGTAAAGTGATTTCCCCCAAAATTGCTTGATTTAATGACTCTTAGTTGAACAATCAATTATGAAAATGAGCCACTTTTTATACGGCAAGATTGCCATTATATCATGGAAACAAGTGTTTTACCAGGAAATACGCCACTCGTATTTTTCATCCGAGCTCCATCCGGGACATAAAGAACCAAAACCATGACATAAATCTCTATAGGTCACTTGTGAGGAAATCAATGAATTGTTTTGATAAATTTGGGGACTTTTTGTTTGTGAATGTGTCAATATAATAAAAAGAAAAATCACATGTTGGCTTGAAGATATGAAGTTTATCTTCTCGTGTTGAAAAATTAACATTTTTCCTATGAAATACATTGCGGCTCTGAGTGACATATTTAAATAATATCGGCTGGATTTTTTTCGTGGTATATCAGATATACAACCCCAATTCCAAAAAAGTTGGGACGCTGTGTAAAGCATGAATAAAAACAGAATGAGATAATCTACAAATCATGGAAACTCTATATTTCTTTGAAAATAGTACAAAGACAACATATCAAATGTTGAAACTGAGAAATTTTATTGTTTTTTGAAAAAATATATGCTCATTTTGAATTTGATATCAGCAACAAGTTTCAAAAAAGTTGGGACAGGGGCAACAAAAGACTGAAAAAGTTGCATAATGGTAAAAAAATAATAATAATTTGGTTAATTGGCAACAGGTCAGTAAGATGATTGGGTATAAAAAGAGCATCCCAGAGAGGCGGAGTCTCTCAGAAGTAAAGATCGGGAGGGGTTCACTGCTCTGTGAAAGACTGCGTGGGCAAACAGTGCAACAATTTAAGAATAACATTCCTCAATGTTAAACCACAAAGAATTTGTGGATCACATCATCTATGGTCCATAATATCATTAAAAGATTCAGAGAATCTGGAGAAATCTCTGTATGCAAGAGACAAGACTGAAAACTGACACTGGATGCCTGTGACCTTCAGGCCCTCAGGAGACACTGCATTAAAAGCAGACACGTGTCTGTAGTGGAAATCACTGCATGGGCTCAGGAACACTTCAGAAAACCATCGTCTGTGAAAACACTTCATTACTGCATCCACAAATGCAAGTTAAAACCAGATATAAACAATATCCAGAAACACCGCTCCCTTCTCTGGGCCCGAGCTCTTTTATGATGGACTGAGGCGAAGTGGAAAACTGTCCCGAGGTCTGACGAATCAAAAGTAGAAATTCTTCTTAGAAATCACGGACACCACGTCCTCCAGGCTAAAGAGGAGAGGGACCATCCGGCTTGTTATCAGTGCACAGTTCAAAAGCCAGCATCTGTGATGGTATGAGGGGACATAAGTGTACATGACGTGTAGCTTGTACATCTGGGAAGGCATCATTAATGCTGAATGATATAAATACGTTTCAGAGCAATATGCTGCCATCCAGACTAAATCTTTTTCAGGGAAGGCCTTCCTTCTTTCAGCAAGATAACGACAAACTGCTTTCCGCACATATTACAACTGCATGGCTCCGTAGTAAAAGAGTCCGGGTGCTAAACTGGCCTGCTGCAGTCCAGACCTGTCTCCCAGTTAAAACATTTGGCGCGTTATGAAGTGCAAAACACAACAAAGGAGACCCTGAACTGTTGAGCAGCTGAAAATGCATATCAGCAAAGAATGGGACAACATTTCTCTTTCAGATCTACAGCAATTGGTCTCCTCAGTTCCCAAACGTTTACAGAGTGTTGTTAAAAGGAGGGGTGATGCAACACAGTGGTAAACACGCCCCTGTCTCAACTTTTCTGAAATGTGTTGCTGATATAAAATTCAAAATGAGCATATATTTTTCAAAAAACAAAATTTCTCAGTTTCAACACTTGATATGTTGTCTTTGTACTATTTTCAATGAACGATAGGGTTTTCATGATTTGCAAATTATCGCATTCTGTTTTTATTCACAGTTTACACAGTGTCCCAACATTTTTGGAATTGGGGTTGTATTCCATTCAGCTAGCATGATACTGAATGAGTCGAAGACAAGTAGCTGAATGGACTATATCTGATATACCACAAAAAAAAATCCAGCCAATATTATTATTATTATTATTATTATTATTATTATGCATTCCTTTCTGCTGTTCAATGCCTCTTTCTCTTTCAAAATTCTCTCAAAATCTTCCGTATTTAACAAAGCGAACCTGGCGGCCATGTTTGTTTACAAACTGTCACAGCTGCTCACTCGCTAGCGTGGAAGTTTTACGTCTGCGGCGCATTGACAACCGTGCAATATCATAAACCATATTCAATGCTCATTCTCCACTGGGTAGAGTGACGTACGCATAGGATAAGTGATATGCTAACAATATTGCATGCTATCAAACCAAATGAATGAAACTCGCTAGAAGGGAATAGAACACGTTTTTATTCCATCGCAAAAGTGTCCTGTATGTATAATAATTCCTGATATTTCACTCTGATGACGTCACTCCCAGTGTTTTTCCGCTGACTAGATGCACGTTGTCAAAATGGCAAACTGGTTCAAAATTAAAATTCTTTTGATTAACTTGGGTATTTTTTTTAATGTGTCCATATAATATAAAGAACATTACACAGTGGAGCAAAGATATGAAGTTTATCTTCTCGTATTGAAAATATTTTTCAATCGTTCGCGTCACTCACTCATGATATACCCAATCACCACTCAAAGACAAACTTTATATCTTCGCACAACTGTGTAATATCCTCTATATATGCCAGCCTTGATTCTGATTGGTCAGAAGGTGTTGATTACTTTTCTATAACAGCAGCTCTGCCAGTAGTTCCAACTCCAAATTACAGGTTTATATGAACATGCTTGCTCTAATACGTTAGTAACAGCTTACACCGATACTTGTGTGCTCCATGTTAACAGACTAATAACATGTGAAATCATTGATATGGTGAAGTTTCCTGTGAGGAGACTTTATTTTAACACTTTTTGAAGGAGTCTCCAGCGTCAGTGCTTTATAACAGTCAGAGAAAAAGCTGTAACTTTAATTTTCCAGCATTAGACAGAAGAGATTACAGTTTGTGGTTTCTCAGTAATACGACAATGCGATAATGTAAGTGAGAACAGGAACTAACTTGTTTTGCAGACATTCCACAACGTTAGATGTAACGATAAAAAGATAAAAAGTACTCATTATGTTAATAAGAAAAGCACTATTAGTTTTTGAATACTGTTGTGAGATAAGAGGAATAGAACAATTCTTCAAAATTTCAAATTACTCCATTGTTGATATTATTATTATTACATCCCAGTGGCGGCACGGTGGTGTAGTGGTTAGCGCTGTTGCCTCACAGCAAGAAGGTCCGGGTTCGAGCCCCGTGGCCGGCGAGGGCCTTTCTGTGCGGAGTTTGCATGTTCTCCCCGTGTCCGCGTGGGTTTCCTCCGGGTGCTCCGGTTTCCCCCACAGTCCAAAGACATGCAGGTTAGGTTAACTGGTGACTCTAAATTGAGCGTAGGTGTGAATGTGAGTGTGAATGGTTGTCTGTGTCTATGTGTCAGCCCTGTGATGACCTGGCGACTTGTCCAGGGTGTACCCCGCCTTTCGCCCGTAGTCAGCTGGGATAGGCTCCAGCTTGCCTGCGACCCTGTAGAACAGGATAAAGCGGCTACAGATAATGAGATGAGATTACATCCCAGTGTGTTTTATTCCTTACATAATACTCTCACAAGCCAGACATCTTGGCATTCTTGAGAGATTTTGACATGTCTTGAAAATAAACATAGCCAAAAAGATTCTTTTTTTTTTGTCACATGCATAACTGTACATAAAAGTACAACAGCAGTGAAATGATATTGCAATGATTTTGGCAACTGTGCAAATATCAAACATATACGTGTAAATCAGTATAGAGAAAAAAGGGGGAGATGAAAGAAATGACACTGTGTGTATATCCATCCATCCCTCCATTATCTGTAGCAGCTTATCCTGTCCTACAAGGTCACAGGCAAGCTGGAGCCTATCCCAGCTGACTGTATGAGAGGCGGGGTACACCCTGGACAAGTCACCAGGTTATCACAGAGACACAAACAACCATTCTTATTCACACCTACGGTCAATTTAGAGTCACCAGTTAACCTAACCTGCATGTCTTTGGACTGTAGGGGAAACCGGAGCACCCGGAGGAAACCCACACAGACACGGGGAGAACATGCAAATTCCACGCAGAAAGGCCCCCGTCGGCCGCTGGGCTCGAACCCAGAACCTTCTTGCTGTGAGGCAACAGTGCTAACCACTACAATACACTGTGCCAGCCTGCGTGTGTATATGTGTAATATATATTTTTATCCACATTCACTGGATATGAGCAATCTTGTGCTCTGATTGGCTACTCTACTACTAGGCTATCAGCTCATGTACCGTGAGTAGAGGAAAAATGAAATGGCGGAGCATGTTGCTGAACCAACCGAGGATGAAATAAAAACTCTACTCAAAAACAAAACCCCCACAAATGCAAAAAAAAGCAACAAAATATGGAATGAAAGTATTTGATGATAAGAACATCCATCCATCCATCCATCCATTATCTGTAACTGCTTATCCTGTTCTACAGGGTTGCAGGCAAGCTGGATCCTAGATCCTAATCAGTATAGAGAAAAAAAGGGGGAGATGAAAGAAACGATACTGTGTGTATATCCATCCATTATCTGTAGCTGCTTATCCTGTCCTACAAGGTCGCAGGCAAGCTGGAGCCTATCCCAGCTGACTATGGGCAAGAGGCGGGATACACCCTGGACAAGTCGCCAGGTCATCACAGAGACACAAACAACCATTCACGGTCAATTTAGAGCCACCAATTAGTCTAACCTGCATGTCTTTAGACTGTAGGGGAAACCCATACAGACATGGGGAGAACATGCAAACTCCATACAGAAAGGCCCTCGCCGGCCGCTGGGCTCAAACCCAGGATCTTCTTGCTGTGAGGCGACAGTGCTAACCACTACAATACACTGTGCCGCCCCAGCTTCTTCTACTGGAAGATAAATTTCCTACATTTTTCCTGACACATTCTCAGAAAATAAAGTATATTATTGTACCTTTAGGAGTACCCTCTGAGGTACTTACAGTATTTGGACCCTTTATACAGGTGCTGGTCATATAATTAGAATATCATGAAAAAGTTGATTTATTTCAGTAATTCCATTCAAAAAGTGAAACTTGTATATTATATTCATTCATTACACACAGACTGATTTATTTCACATGTTTATTTCTTTTAATTTTGATGATTATAACTGACAACTAATGAAAACCCCAAATTCAGTATCTCAGAAAATTAGAATATTACTTAAGACCAATACAAAAAAAGGATTTTTAGAAATATTGGCCAACTGAAAAGTATGAACATGAAAAGTATGAGCATGTACAGCACTCAATACTTAGTTGGGGCTCCTTTTGCCTGAATTACTGCAGCAATGCGGCGTGGCATGGAGTCGATCAGTCTGTGTCACTGCTCAGGTGTTATGAGAGCCCAGGTTGCTCTGATAGTGGCCTTCAGCTCTTCTGCATTGTTGGGTCTGGCATATCGCATCTTCCTCTTCACAATACCCCATAGATTTTCTATGAGGTTAAGGTCAGGCGAGTTTGCTGGCCAATTAAGAACAGGGATACCATGGTCCTTAAACCAGGTACTGGTAGCTTTGGCACTGTGTGCAGGTGTCAAGTCCTGTTGGAAAATGAAATCTGCATCTCCATAAAGCTGGTCAGCAGCAGGAAGCATGAAGTGCTCTAAAACTTCCTGGTAGATGGCTGCGTTCACCTTGGACCTCAGTGGACCAACACCAGCAGATGACATGGCACCCCAAACCATCACTGACTGTGGAAACTTTACACTGGACCTCAAGCAACGTGGATTCTGTGCCTCTCCTCTCTTCCTCCAGACTCTGGGACCTTGATTTCCAAAGGAAATGCAAAATTTACTTTCATCAGAGAGCATAACTTTGGACCACTCAGCAGCAGTCCAGTCCTTTTTGTCTTTAGCCCAGGTGAGACGCTTCTGACGCTGTCTCTTGTTCAGGAGTGGCTTGACACATGGAATGCGACAGCTGAAACCCATGTCTTGCATACGTCTGTGCGTGGTGGTTCTTGAAGCACTGACTCCAGCTGCAGTCCACTCTTTGTGAATCTCCCCCACATTTTTGAATGGGTTTTGTTTCACAATCCTCTCCAGGGTGCGGTTATCCCTATTGCTTGTACACTTTTTTCTACCACATCTTTTCCTTCCCTTCGCCTCTCTATTAATGTGCTCGGACACAGAGCTCTGTGAACAGCCAGCCTCTTTAGCAAGGACCTTTTGTGTCTTGCCCTCCTTGTGCAAGGTGTCAATGGTCGTCTTTTGGACAACTGTCAAGTCAGCAGTCTTCCCCATGATTGTGTCGCCTACAGAACTAGACTGAGAGACCATTTAAAGGCCTTTGCAGGTGTTTTGAGCTGATTAGAGTGTGGCACCAGGTGTCTTCAATATTGAACCTTTTCACAATATTCTAATTTTCTGAGATACTGAATTTGGGGTTTTCATTAGTTGTCAGTTATAATCATCAAAATTAAAAGAAATAAACACTTGAAATAAATCAGTCTGTGTGTAATGAATGAATATAATATACAAGTTTCACTTTTTGAATGGAATTACTGAAGTAAATAAACTTTTTCATGATATTCTAATTATATGACCAGTACCTGTGTACTGACTGGGAACACATATGTACCTTTTTGGCCCTAAAAAGGTACACATAGCAGGGGCGTGCCTTACAGAGCCTTGTTTCCTGGCCCTGTCCTTGTTGACCTCCTGGTTTTTCGACTCCTGTTTCTCGTCCCGTGATCTTGTATAGTTTTGCCTCTGATGTTCTGTCCATGCCTCGATTGATCTCCTGCCTGTTTCATCGATTCCAACTTTGCCTGCTGTTTCGGACTGTTTGCCTGTTGTGTGCATTTCACACACTTTCTGCTTGTATCACACTGTGTATTATTCAACATATCTGCACTTACAGTGGTGCTTGAAAGTTTGTGAACCCTTTAGAATTTTCTATATTTCTGCATAAATATGACCTAAAACATCATCAGATTTTCACACAAGTCTCAAAAGTAGATAAAGAGAACCCAGTTAAACAGATGAGACAAAAATATTGTACTTGGTCATTTCTTTATTGAGGAAAATGATCCAATATTACATATCTGTGAATGGCAAAAGCATGTGAACCTCTAGGATTAGCAGTTAATTTGAAGGTGAAATTAGAGTCAGGTGTTTTCAGTCAATGGGATGACAATCAGGTGTGAGTGGGCACCCTGTTTTATTTAAAGAACAGGGATCTATCAAAGTCTGATCTTCACAACACATGTTTGTGGAAGTGTATCATGGCACGAACAAAGGAGATTTCTGAGGACCTTAGAAAAAGCATTGTTGGACTGGAAAAGGTTACAAAACCACCTCTAAAGAGTTTGGACTCCACCAATCTATAGTCAGACAGATTGTGTACAAATGGAAGAAATTCAAGACCATTGATACCCTCCCCAGGAGTGGTTGACCAACAAAGATCACTCCAAGAGCAAGGCGTGTACTAGTCGGTGAGATCACAAAGGACCCCAGGGTAACTTCTAAGCAACTGAAGGCCTCTCTCACATTGGAATAATGTTAAATGTTCATGAGTCCACCCAGGGCCGCTGACAGCTTTGGCTGGGCCCGGGACAAAATGCTCTGAATGGGCCCCCCTGGGCCAACACACACACACCTCTCTTATCCCAGTCTCTATTCACGCGATTGGGGTGCTCTTGAAGGAGCAGCAATGGACGGGGGATTTCGGGCAGGGCTGGGGGCGAACATAGTATACTGTGTGTGCGTACTGTCCAGTGTGAAAAGCAGAGAAGAACACACCGCTCGAGAAACGGCGGGATATGATTGCGGGCTAATGTGAATCTTCTCAGCTTCAATCAGATATATGAAACACAATGTTATTAAGCTGTTGTGGTTATGAAATGATTCAATGCCCTGTGCGTTTGATATGGTGTTCAGTGTGACTTGCTCTCCCTCGTTTGTAACATGAATAGCGTGCCGCGCGTGCCTTGGTTGGGGTTACTTTACGGGGCTGGAAATAGTTGGCTGTGTCTTGCCTGGCTCAGCTGCCCCACTGCCTTTGCTAGTACCTGCTGCATCATCCGAATCTTTTTTAAAATATTTATGCAGTGAGCCCCTGAGTCTCTTGGTTTCTTCCTCTCTTTTCTTTTCTGTGCTCCTGACTTGTGCATGTTGGCAAATGGCACGCACGCTGATTGTCGAAGCGCTATGATCGAACGATGTCATTTTTTTCCCCTTAAAGGTGGAGTATGAGATTTTGGAATAACGGTTCCCGCAAGCCATATTTTGAAAAGAAACCCGCCCGCCCTCACCATGCTCCCACCCCCCGCGTCTCCACCCCTCCTCCCCCTTATAAAGCCTGAGAAAATCAGGCTTTATCATGGGTGTCTATTGCGTTACACACCAGTGGAGCTCGTTAAGTTAGAGTGTAGAGAGCTTGGAAAAATAGCTCAAACTTTCTCATTTAAACTGTGTTTTCAGCCACAATTTTCACTCCACACACACACTTTTCTCAAAAGTAGTAGCCACACTTGTCCTGATTCACACAATGTGTCTACCTACACTATAGGACTTGCAGTTTTTGAATGAGAAGCCTGAAAGTGAAGAGAGGGCAGCCGTGCAGCCCCATAGACTGCCATTATAAACTTGGCAGAAAAGTCACTCGTTTTTAACTCGCTCTAGTGACCTCAATGTTTACACTACAGACAAAAAAATTACATCAGTGTGTTCAGGGGAGCCTTGTGGCGCTCACTGTGAAAGAAATTTGTGAATATCTCCTTCCGTTTTCGTGTAAATCCCCGTTGTTTGGAGGGAGGGCACTGAGAAAATCCTGTGACACTCTGCTCGCAGCGCGCGGGTTGGGGGAGGGGCTGCTCGCTCTCTCACACACACACACACACACACACACACACAGAAGGGACGGGCTGAAAGAGTCAGACCAAACCATTTTTGCATTAGGGGTGGTAGGGGGTTCTTGACGCCTTTTTCAAAGACAATAAAGGCAAAAGATCTAGAAATCATTTATTGAATGCAAATATAGCACATTTCTCCCCCAAATCAACACATTTTGAAATGAAATAAAATAATCGCAACTTCATGAGAGCCCAGTTCTGCCCCCCCCCCCCCCCCCCCCCCCCCCCCATTCCTGGGCCCGGGACAACATACCCGTTTGTCCCCCCCTGTCGACGGGCCTGAGTCCACCATCAGGAGAACACTGAACAACAATGGTGTGCATGGCAGGGTTGAAAGGAGAAAGGCACTGCTCTCCAAAAAAGAACATTGCTGCTCGTCTGCAGTTTGCTAAAGATCACGTGGACAAGCCAGAAGGCTATTGGAAAAATGTTTTGTGGACGGATGAGACCAAAATAAAACTTTTTGGTTTAAATGAGAAGCGTTATGTTTGGAGAAAGGAAAACACTGCATTCCAGCATAAGAACCTTATCCCATCTGTGAAACATGGTGGTGGTAGTATCATGGTTTGGGCCCGTTTTGCTGCATCTGGGCCAGGACGGCTTGCCATCATTGATGGAACAATGAATTCTGAATTATACCAGTGAATTCTAAAGGAAAATGTCAGGACATCTGTCCATGAACTGAATCTCAAGAGAAGGTGGGTCATGCAGCAAGACAATGAACCTAAGCACACAAGTCGTTCTACCAAAGAATGGTTAAAGAAGAATAAAGTTAATGTTTTGGAATGGCCAAGTCAAAGTCCTGACCTTAATCCAATGGAAATGTTGTGGAAGGACCTGAAGTGAGCAGTTCATGTGAGGAAACCCACCAACATCCCAGAGTTGAAGCTGTTCTGTACGGAGGAACGGGCTAAAATTCCTCCAAGCTGGTGTGCAGGACTGATCAACAGTTACCGCAAACGTTTAGTTGCAGTTATTGCTGCACAAGGGGGTCACACCAGATACTGAAAGCAAAGGTTCACATACTTTTGCCACTCACAGATATGTAATATTGGATCATTTTCCTCAATAAATAAATGACCAAGTATAATATTTTTGTCTCATTTGTTTAACTGGGTTCTCTTTATCTACTTTTAGGACTTGTGTGAAAATCTGATGATGTTTTAGGTCAGATTTATGCAGAAATATAGAAAACTCTAATGGGTTCACAAACTTTCAAGCACCACTGTACATCCACCTCTCCCACACACACTCTGTCAAACTGGGTTTTCGTGCCCAAACCACAGGAAATCAAGGTTATAGAAACCCTAATGAGGCTGAGGTGACAATCTAGTTAAAAAAAATAAACGTTAGAAAAATTACAGTGGGTGCTTTTCTTATATTCTTATGCGGCTATTGAAAAAATGTATGGTCCAACAAAGGGGGGGTCATGGGCACCCCAGGACCCCCACCCCCCCACCCCCAGCTACACCCCTGCATAGTTACCTTGAGGTCAAATAATGTGCCCTAAGAGGTACATTAGTGTAGACTGTATCATGGGGTACAGAAATGGACTCTTACCTATTTCCTACCTATTTCTAACAGTGCAATAAGGTGAGAAAATTTAGCTTCAAATAGTGAAATAAGTCTAGAATTAGGATTAGGGGAGGCACGGTGGTGTAGTGGTTAGCACTGTCACCTCACAGCAAGAAGGTCCAGGTTCGAGCCCCATGGCCGGCTGCGTGGGTTTCCTCCGGGTGCTCCGGTTTCCCCCACAATCCAAAGACATGCAGTTAGGTTAACATGGGGCAGCCTTGGGCTGAGGTGCCCTTGAGCAAGGTACCTGACCCCTGACTGCTCCCCGGGCGCTCTGGTGTGGCTGCCCACTGCTCTGAGTGTGTGCACTGCTTCAGATGGGTTAAATGCAGAGGATGAATTTCACTGTGCTTGAAGTGTACATGTGACGAATAAAGGTTTCTTAAATTAATTATGTGATATTTGGTTTATTGTAATCTTACGAAATAGTAGATACACTTGAGCATATTTGATATATTTTTACTTGCTAAGATGTGTTTGCGCCCCACAGCAAGAAGGTCCGGGTTCGAGCCCCGTGGCTGGCGAGGGCCTTTCTGTGCAGAGTTTGCATGTTCTCCCCGTGTCCGCGTGGGTTTCCTCCGGGTGCTCCAGTTTCCCCCACAGTCCAAAGACATGCAGGTTAGGTTAACTGGTGACTCTAAATTGACCGTAGGTGTGAATGTGAGTGTGAATGGTTGTCTGTGTCTATGTGTCAGCCCTGTGGTGACCTGGCGACTTGTCCAGGGTGAACCCCGCCTTTCGCCCGTAGTCAGCTGGGATAGGCTCCAGCTTGTCTGCGACCCTGTCGGACAGGATAAAGCGGCTAGAGATAATGAGATGAGATGAGATGATGTGTTTGGTTTTGGGTTTTTGAACAAAGTTTCCTCACCAAAATGGCGCTGACGCTTGACACTCGTGTGCATGCGCGTTGCTCTAATGGCGCACCTGTCAATGAGCATTGCTAATTAATAACATCTCTTACCTGTGTGTCCAGGTAATTTCTTTACTGACAGGTGTGTGGTCAAGGGCGCAGTTTAGGCTGAGTCAGTCCTGGTTGTGTTGGAAAATAAAAAATAAAATGGAAATAAAGCAATAAATCACGCTTTTTAAGGCAACATGGATATGTACAATAGTGTCATGAAGCTTGTAGTGTCCTGACAGGTTTTACCTGTAGCTCAGTGCCAGGAATGCATGCACTCACTCAGTTGGTTTCACGTGAACTTGAGACCCGCTTAACTGGATCAGGGCTTTTTTTTTTCCTCCCTTTATTAATACCCATGTGTCTCTTTCCACATTTACATAAAGCTCCATGAAACACACACAGAGGGAGAGAGAGAGCAAATAATGGTGCTGGACATGTTCCTGGGAGGTAAGAGGCTGAATCAGTCTTCATCCTGATTTAGATTCTCATTAGAATATAAAACTGTAGTGCCACAGGATATAATCACTGATCTGTCATTCATCACCTTCATTCATTTTAATATTAATATCATCATTAGTAGTAGTCCCATGAATGACTGTATAATGATTACTACTTGAATTAATGAAGTTAATGTTAAAAAAAAAACATTTTTGAGACAGAGTAGTGCACGAGAAGGAAATGCATCATGACAATCTGAAATGTACAAATCTAATTCTTTTTTTTTTAATGCCATGAGTTAAAAATTCAAAGAAGGCTACATTTTAAACTCGCATTACAGTCATGCATTTCTGAGTCTATACATGTCCTGTACATGGTCTTGTTGTCTATGAACGATTTATGAAGCGACAAATGGTCGAGCCGATATCCAAGACTCGCTCGATGGTGTAAAAGCTCTTTTTAAGTGTGTGTGTATAATGGCACAGTGTGTACACTGATGAGGTTCTGATCATTATGATTTATGTAATAAATATTCTGCCTCAAATGCATCACATGCAAATGACAGTTGTATAAAAAGAAAAAGATAAATCCAGGAAAATGTTACTGTATAAGGTATTGGGTGTATCTTCATTATGTTCGGTTAATTCTTAGAAATTATGCAGTTTATTCAATTAAGTTATTCTCTCTGTTGCAGTGTAATCCATTTGCTGCAAATGACATATGAGTGCATGAAAAGGAAAGGGAAAAGGACCTGCATAAAAATAATGAATGAGCAACAACCACATTTTTTATAATACTTCTCTCTCTCTCTCTCTCTCTCTCTCTCTCTCAGGCATCCTGTCCAATGAGAAAATGGCAGGCATGTTTTCTTACGAGAGTTCTGAAGTGGACTGGTGTGAAGACAATTACAGGCACTCTGAGAATGTTGTCGAGTACTTTAACACGGTGAGTTTAAAACACACACACACACACACACACACACACACACACACACACAGAGGAATGTACACTAGCCCACAAAGTCTTCTCATCCATGGTGTTAATTCTTATTAGAATGAAAATTGTATGACTTTTTGTTGTTGGTGTCAATAATCCTTTCATATCTTAATGTTATATCTTCAACACGGACATGCGTTGAGATTTCATTGCTTTCATATAAGTGAGATCTCTTTGCTGCACCACACCATGCACACACACACACACACACACACACACACACGCATGCACGTCATCAGTTTTGAACCAGACCAAATTGCTGTTTGACAGGTTACACGATTATA
Source organism: Neoarius graeffei (assembly GCF_027579695.1). NCBI lineage: Eukaryota > Metazoa > Chordata > Actinopteri > Siluriformes > Ariidae > Neoarius > Neoarius graeffei. The sequence continues at coordinate 87,032,541 of NC_083578.1, forward strand.
TTTCCATGTGCTGTCATGGACACATTTCAAACCGCACCCTGCTCCCTACACCCTGTCACACAGTTGGCATAAGTGATATCTTTCTATGAAAAAGGAGGGAGAAGGAGGAGGGAGCAAGAGTGAGGAGGAGAGAGTGAGGTCAGAGAAGGAGGAGGGAGCAAGAGGGAGAATGAAGAGAACATGAGAGGATGCAGGAGGAAGGAGCAAGAGAGAGAAGGTGCAGGAGGAGGTAGTGAGAGGGAGCAAGATGAAGAAGGTGGGGGTGGGAGGGAGCAAGAGGGTGTAGGAGGAGTGAACGAGAGGGAGAAGGTGCAGGAGGAGGTAGTGAGAGGGAGCAAGATGTAGAAGGAGGGGTAGGAAAGGGAGGAGGTAGCGAGAGCATGGAGGAGGTAGGGAGCTTTTTGTTAATTTTTTTAGCCATCCATTCTTTTTCTTTTTGTTTGTTCCGTCTTCTCTTTCTTCCTCCCTTCACCTTGCCCCTCTCTCTCTTTATCTATCTGTTCTCACTGCAGATGAGCAGCTTCATCTTCTTCGTAGTGGCTCCTATAATGCTCTACCTGCTGCACCCCTATGCTAAGGAGAGGAACCTGGCCGTGCACCTGGTGTGGCTCATGATGATCTTCGTGGGTGAGTGTTCTCTTGTCCTCACCTGTCTCACAATTGCCACCTGTCTACCTGTCCCCATGACCACACCTCACTTTATTAGTCATTCACATGCAGAATAACCTGCCATCTGGAGCAGGTTCCACTGAGACCTGAGCGGCGAGCTGTGCTCTCATTTACTCAACCCAATCCCATCACGGAGGCAGCTAGTGAGGAATATTACAGTTACTCAAAGATCTTGTCTTGAAAATAGAATTACTGTACCTCTAAATCTAATCAGAAGTACAATTCACTAGTGACCGGTTACCAGAATTTCAGCTGGTAGTGTTTGTGTTTGAAAGACAGAGTTACTGTCTGTGTGGAGTTTTGCAAAAGTACTGTATCTGATTAGGTTTCCTCCAGGTTCTCTGGGTTTTATCGCTCTCCGGGGGGGACAAGCAGGTAGGCGGACCGGCTTGCTAAATTTTCCCGTAGATGTGAATGAGTGTGTGCATTGAATGATGATGCCCTTTGGTGGACATCCAGGTGTATTCCTGCCTTATGTTTTCCCAGCATTCCTGGGAAAGAGCAACCCTGACAAAAATAAAGCGTTTACTGAAGAAGAAGAAGAAGAAGAAGAAGAAGAAGAAGAAGAAGAAGAAAATGTATGAGTGAATTTAAAAATGATCTTTTAATTCATTGGATTCTGAATGACCATAATGTCAGCTGATGCTGCTTTAAGGAATTTCGGAAGATATTAGTTTTGGGAAGAAATGGGAATTTTATATAATTGCAATTGTACTGTGTACACTACCGTTCAAAAGTTTGGGGTCACTTTGAAATGTCCTTATTTTTGAAAGAAAAGCACTGTTCTTTTCAATGAAGATCACTTTAAACTAATCAGAAATGCACTCTATACATTGCTAATGTGGTAAATGACTATTCTAGCTGCAAATGTGTGGTTTTTGGTGCAATATCTCCATAGGTGTATAGAGGCCCATTTCCAGCAACTCTCACTCCAGTGTTCTAATGGTACAATGTGTTTGCTCATTGCCTCAGAAGGCTAATGGATGATTAGAAAACCCTTGTACAATCATGTTAGCACAGCTGAAAACAGTTGAGCTCTTTAGAGAAGCTATAAAACTGACCTTCCTTTGAGCAGATTGAGTTTCTGGAGCATCATATTTGTGGGGTCGATTAAATGCTCAAAATGGCCGGAAAAATGTCTTGACTATATTTTCTATTCATTTTACAACTTATGGTGGGAAATAAAAGTGTGACTTTTCATGGAAAACACAAAATTGTCTGGGTGACCCCAAACTTTTGAACGGTAGTGTATATAAATATAAATCACTGTGTATAAATACACTGAGGGATTCATTACCATCCTTTATGCATTCTTCAGAATAATGCTCAAGTAAAATTCAGTGTATTGTTTTGGTACTTATGGACTGTGTGTGTTCAGTATAGGATGGCGCTCTATGGAATACCGAGGTTATTTAAAGAACAGGTTGGAATTGCATTGTAAAGTAGTTTTTGTGTATCTTTGAATGTTGTTCCAGTTACGGTTGTGTTTGCAGGCAAATGAGTTAGTACATGTTCGTACGGGGAAGCCATGGCCTAATGGTTAGAGAAGCAGCTTTGGGACCAAAAGGTCACTGGTTTGATTCTCTGGACCAGCAGGAGTGGCTGAAGTGCCCTTGAGCAATGCACCAAACCCCCAACTGCTCCCCAGGCTGCTCTGGGTGTGTTGTATGTCACTCTGGATTAGAGCGTCTGCTAAATGGCATTAATATAATGTGGTAATCGGACACCATGAGCCAGAATCTCAGCTCATCTCATTATCTCTAGCCGCTTTATCCTGTCCTACAGGGTCGCAGGCAAGCTGGAGCCTATCCCAGCTGACTACGGGCGAAAGGCGGGGTACACCCTGGACAAGTCGCCAGGTCATCACAGGGCTGACACATAGACACAGACAACCATTCACACTCACATTCACACCTACGCTCAATTTAGAGTCACCAGTTAACCTAACCTGCATGTCTTTGGACTGTGGGGGAAACCGGAGCACCCGCAGGAAACCCACACGGACACGGGGGGAACATGCAAACTCCGCACAGAAAGGCCTTCGCCAGCCACGGGGCTCGAACCCGGACCTTCTTGCTGTGAGGCGACAGCACTAACCACTACACCACCGTGTCAGTCAAAATGCGGAAGAATGTTTTATTTGTAGAGTTTTTTTTTTAACCGACAGCTTCACAATAATTCAGATGTAGATTTAGATCTCTAGTGAACAAGCTCCATCACTCAGTTTCATCCTTCTTTCTCTCTCTCTCTCTCTCTCTCTCTCAGGCCTGTTCTCCATGTACTTCCACATGACCCTGAGCTTCATGGGGCAGATGCTAGACGAGCTGTCCATCCTCTGGGTTTTGGCCATCGGCTACTCTGTCTGGTTTCCACGCAAACATTTTCCACACTTTGTTAAAGACAGGTAAATATTCAGCACACACAACACATTTTCTATCCATGAACAAAAATTGTTCTATATTTGAAATGTGTGCATATATTGGTATAAATGAATCAAATTGGAACAATATTATCATCCGAATCACTTTTAATCTGAAGCTCAAGCAGGCTGGTGATGTTTTCAATGTGAAACCACAACTTTTTTTAGCGTTTCAGACACCAAACTATTCAAAACTGTGCAATGTTGTGAGGCAGTTCTGTCCTTTTTGAGTGAATCGGATCATTTGACTCGCCTCAGGTATTTGGCTGTTTTATCGAAAGAGGACAAAGTTTGCGAAAGTAATTTATGCATCAGTGAATGAATGAGGAATGGTATCACCTACGTCTCCAAGAAAAAGGAAAAAGCTGATTTACACAAGTGAGTCGGATCAAAGAGTCGACTCGTTTGCAAATGACTCATCACTGTTTTGTATTGAATCATTTACTTCAATCACAAATTCTATTTTCTGTTTGTGTTTGTCAAGTATACAGAACCACCAATAGGGGATCATTTTAGACAGTTTGTGAAATGTAGAACGAACTGCAGTTAAACAAGAGCTGGATTATGTCAGTATGAGTCAGTGTGTGTGTGTGTGTGTGTGTGTGCTGCACACACCTAGTCGTAAATCAGTCAGAGATTAATAATAAAAGCTGAGTGTAATGAGTAACAACAAAGAAGGTTAACTGTGAGGTGAAAGAGGACACGCCTACACACACACACACACACACACACACTGAGAGAGAATTAGTCAGTGAAATATTATCTTTCTTTGGGGGAAAAAGCTTTCTGACTGCTTTTACTTGCTGTAGGTAATCACCTAGTGTGTGAGATTTATTTTCTGAACAGTGAAAAGATGAATGTTGAAAGAGTCTGTGAAGAATTTCCATGGGTTTGGCTTGTATAACCTCAGGACCCATGTAGTACTACAAAGAAAATAAAATCAATTCGAAAAGCACTGATTCAAATATCAGTTATAAGTATAAAACCACTGTTTTCTATCCGCTTTCACTGGATATGAGCAATCGCACGCTCTGATTGGCTACTCTACTACTAGGATATCAGCTCATATACCGTGAGTAGAGAAAAACAAAATGGCGGCGCGCATCAAATCAGATATCATTTTATCAAGTATTTAAAAGAAACAGAAATGGCTTTTGGCAGCACGGTGGTGTAGTGGTTAGCACTGTTGCCTCACAGCAAGAAGGTCCGGGTTCGAGCCCCGTGGCCGGCGAGGGCCTTTCTGTGCGGAGTTTGCATGTTCTCCCCGTGTCTGCGTGGGTTTCCTCCGGGTGCTCCGGTTTCCCCCACAGTCCAAAGACATGCAGGTTAGGTTAACTGGTGACTCTAAATTGAGCGTAGGTGTGAATGTGAGTGTGAATGGTTGTCTGTGTCTATGTGTCAGCCCTGTGATGACCTGGCGACTTGTCCAGGGTGTACCCCGCCTTTCGCCCGTAGTCAGCTGGGATAGGATCCAGCTTGCCTGCGACCCTGTAGAACAGGATAAAGCGGCTACAGATAATGAGATGAGAAATGGCTTTTAAAAAATTATTTTTCCCCCTTAATATCTCTGTTCCATGCTCCAGCCCAGTCGGTGGCAGTAATGCACCTTTAAGTTGTTTTGCCAACCACCAAAAAAATCCTAAAGAAGAAGTAAATGGCAGCGTGTTGCTGAACCAACCGAGGATGAAATAAAAACTCCACTCGAAAACAAAACCGCCCAAAATAAAAAAGCAAATAAATATGGAATGAAAGTATTTGATGCTAAGAACTTTTTTTTCAAGAATTATCGCATTTTTCACAAATTGCTCCTGTCATTTTGCCAGTTTGTTTACATTCTAAGTGGAAATGATTTTGTCAGACGTTGTGCATAAAGTTTTTATTGATCGAATTTGCTAAAAATAAAATTGTTCTGTTTCGCAAAATCCAGTGAATGTGGATAGAATAAAACAGTTATTTCACTCAATCTTGTCGTACATGGATTATAGACAACCCGGTGCTACGCGCCTCGTCGGCTATCAGCTCATGTACGACTTGATTTCGTGGAATAACTGTTAAATATAGTCATACATGCCATAAAATCATGCATTTTTTAAATATTTCATTCTTGAGAACTAAATGAATTTGCAGTTGTATCACTCGATGTTCCTTAAACATCTAACATCAGGTGCTGTTTAATGAATAAATATGATCATGTAAACATTCCTGACGCAAACATCTAAGAGTATAGACACAATGATCTCGTGGATGAAAGTTACTACACCCAGTGAAAATAAGTCCCTCTGAATAGGGCTCCAGTCTTTTCAACTGTTTTTATATTTGATAACCAGAATTAAAAAAAAAAAAAAAAAAAGAAGCCAGTTACATTTTTTTGGGGGGGGGGGGGGGATGTGTAAGAGTAACTCGGTGGGAGAGACGACTTCCAGAACATTCTCGACAGACACCACGGTAATATTAAAGCTCCACTTTCTTCCAGAGATGTCATTAAGGTGCATCATTTATTACGCCATTTTGCGACTTCCTGTTTAACAGCATGCACTGGTAAACAGATACCATGATGTTCTTGAAGGACAGTGACGAAGCAAAATGAACATTCTAGCGTCAGAATATTCCTGATAATCACGCAGGCTCGTCCAATCACACATCCATAATGTTAGATTGTAGCCCCGAGTATGTATACATGGGTACAGTGAGGTGCAAAAGTTTACACACTCTTGACAATAAAAAGGAAAAAGCCTTGTTGGTTGGCTTTGACAAACGTTTCATCGTTAAAGTGGACGTTTATGGGTGGAGTCTCCACTGTCAGCGTTTTGTAACAATCGGTGGCGAAGCTGTAATTTTAAGATTTCTGACACACTAAAGTCTTCAGGATAGTGAGGGAATGAATGTTTATAGCTGCGATAACTAACTTGACCGAGGACCAAGTTGTTACGCAGACGTTCTCAACATTAAATGGATCTATAAATAGATAAAAATATGATGTGGTGTTATTTAATAAATAAAATAATGCAAGCATGTAATGATTCACCCAATTCATGAATCAATTCAATTCATAATATCGGGTTCACAATTCGATTTTCCCATGATGTTTTTTGAAAAAATATTCAATGATGGAAATTTTATTACCGAAAAAAATGCAACATTTATTTTCCTACTCTTTATTAGTGTAAATATTCCTTTTGTTAAAGCTAGACTGCCTTTCAGATTTTTCAAGGGTAGGTCATAAAAAGAATTTTCCCGACACCCAGTTATTTTTGTTCAGTGGACTGAAAGTGACTGACTTCGAATCACAGACTTCTAATTTTATTAGTTTATTTTAAATAGAACAATTAATGAATTTATCTCCACGTGGCCCTAAATTCTCGGCTATTTTTTCCTGCTTCACCATGACCCAATACAAGATACTACGTCATGCATCACGTGGTGGGCTTTCCCTGTTCGCACAAGGCATTGTGGGATACAAATTTGAAACAGGAGAGAAAAATGGAGGGCGTGAGTGTGCGAATGAAACGTGAAAGACCGACTACAGTAACGGAAAGAAAGCGAGAAGAAAAGACGTTATGTTATATACAAAGGAAAGGAAACGCAGGACCAAACTAATAAATATCGGCGCTCAGCGAGCACCTCGGTGTGATCAGCTGTTCGTTTAGCAACAGAATGATGGAACTGTCAGTGCACGCTCAAAGGTAAACCTGCACATGCGCAAACACACACGGACTTCCTCTGTCTGCTTGACTGCGCGATGCGAGTGATTTCATGCACATTATTTGCTTTAATCCCCTCAAATTAAATAACTTCCCAGCCACAGAACAGAACGGCCTGATATTTTGTGAGATATTACAGAAATAAACATATATCACAATCACCACATTTCAGAGGGAACTAAATTTCACCAATTTTATGAAATCGAAAGGCTGTATAGCGTTAAATGAAAAATTTGTGAAGGTTGGAGTAAAATATAATAGCCTATTAACTATATTCATTTTATTAAAAATAAAGTTAATAACAAATATTCCTTTTCTTAATAAACCATTTATGAACATTTGTACTGCTTCCATTTGCTTTTTTTTCTTCATCTTTCAGCAGTCTGTAAAAACAGAGCTCTGATATCTTGTTAAATCTATTTGTACAATCACACAACAGCTCTTTCACATTTTGGATCTGTTTTTTTTTGTGTGTGTTTTTTTTTTTTTTTTTTGCAGCATTAGAGCTGTGTTACTTCCTCCTACAGTGAAGTTACATGTATTCCTGCGCTTGTATTTTACATGTAAAAAAGCGCAATTACAGCTCGGGAAAAACTAAGAGATTACACAGCCTGGTAATAATAATCACGACTTATTTATTATTTCCTCGATTCCAATCATCATAAATTTGTATTGTGATTTATCATTGCATGATATATCATGACATGACTTAATGAGTATCAGATTACTGTGATAAGAGGAATAAAGCACTTTGGGATGGTTCTGTTTTAGGGAAAAGATCACATTCAGTCACATCACCCGGTTGTTGATTATTTTCCTCAAACTGCACAAGACTGACTTTTTCTTTTCTTTTTTTTTTAAGATATCAGATTTTGGATCTCTTTGTTGTAACTTTTCCACCTTGTTGTAACAGTTTAGCAAAACTGTTGAAACCTAAATGATTCAAACATAAATTGGTAGCTGTAAACTTGCATCACACCATATTTCAGCTACATCATAAGCTAAAGAAGCACATTTTACAACACATTACATTAATTGCATTTAGCAGATGCTCTTATCCAGAGCAACATGCCAAAGCAGCCTGGGGAGCAGTTGGGGGTTCGGTTCCTTGCTCAAGGGCACTTCAGCCATTCCTGCTGGTCCAGAGAATCGAACCAGTGACCTTTTGGTCCTAGAGCTGTTTCTCAGACCTTTATGCCATGGCTTCCCCTGTTTCCGACACCAGCTTGCCTTGACTGATTGATTTAAATTGTGCTTTGAACCACACCATTGCATTACTGTTAGCTGTAGAGCTGTTAGCTGAAAACTCCTTGGTGTTGTACGCTCATGTTTCCCCTCTGAAGCAGGACCACATTCTGTCGCCTGGTCCTGGTGAGCACCGTCGTCACCACGCTGCTGTCGTTTGTCAAGCCCACTGCCAATGCCTACGCCCTCAACTTCTTCGCCCTGCACATCCTCTACTCGGTGTGTGTGGAGGTAAAGAGGTACGCTGCAACTCACACACCTGCAATGCTGTTGAATCCTCGAGTCTGATTGGTTGATTAATAGTCAACGGATTTTTTTAAAATAAAATCTTGCTATTTAATAAACAGAAATGTAGATTTGTTACTGTGGTGATGATTTCTGTAAGGAGTCTCCAGTATCAGTGCTCTGTTCATTCATAACAGTTAGAATACCTCACCACTCTGTCGCTGATGTATTTAATTATAATGGCATTTTAAAGCTAAAAGTTTCATTCCTTGTCAATGAAACCACAGACAGGTATAAACATTAAAATGTTACTAGAGATGTTCCAGTTCCCAAAAAGTTACATACTGCCGCTTTAATGCTGAGTGCAGCTACATGTTCTGAAGGCTGAGCTTGAGTTTTCTGTAGTGTAAGAAATGTGTGTGAAATAATTTCTGTGATTTACTCGTATATTAAGCATGAGCTGTTTTTGTAGTAAATTGGTTATTTAGTATATAATGTGTTCATGTTCCAAGCGCACATCCTTGTCGAAAGAAGCAATCCCAAAGGCTAATATAGTTATGTTTCGCAATTTAATATGATATTGTATACCGCGGTATATTGTACCACGAGTTGGCCTAGTGGTTGATGTGTCTGCCTCTCGATCGGGAGATCGTGAGTTCTATTCATGGTCGGGGTCATACCAAAGACCATCATAAAAATGGTGCCGTCTGGCAAGGCACGCTGCAATACAGATGCAAGTGGAGAGTCAAACTCTCATGGTTACCAGAGGACTAGCCCCCCACTGTAACCCTAGCTATGTAATAGGCGAGAGGCTGAGGGAAACAGAGATCGGCGCCGCCACATGGCGTGGGAAGGGACTTTGACTTTTGATACAGTGATTAAAAAAAAAAAGTTACATAATTATGATAGCTATAGAAATTGGATATCAGGAATTTCAGGAATGGGTAATTCTTTTCCCCTTCATCGTGTCCTTTCTGTTTCACAGCTGTACAGACCAGCGGGTGCTGCGTTTGGCACGCGCCTCCATCGGCCTGTGGGCACTCGCCATCTCCTGCTGGATCAGCGACCGCTTCGGCTGCAGCTTCTGGCAAAAGCTCAACTTCTGCTACTTGCATGGCATCTGGTACGAGCTGCTCCTACCACACACACGTTTACACTTTATTCTCAAGTACTCTACTGTAACAAAATGTGAAACAAAGACATGCTTACTAATCCAAGCAAGTAAAGAGAATCTTGGCACGTAAAGGCCTCTGCATGCTCTTGCGACAAGGCTTTCACAGATAGCTTTTCGCAGACAGTTGTAATTTATCGTTGAGCAGGGAGTAATAGGCGTGTGTGATGTTATTCACCGCTACAACGCAAGGGGGCGTGAAGTCGCGAAATCGCTAGGAGTAGTTGGTGGGTGTGGTTAGTGGAGTGTTTATCCTCCGGTTACTTATAATGACTAGAACTGGAGTCGTATAGATGTACGTACTTCCTCACTTCCTCGATCAACCGCTCTTCGTGCTGCTCCATCTTCGCTCGTGTTTTTAAAAATGGCGGTAGTGAAAACAAACCAAACCGGGAAAGTAGGGAAGCGGAAGTGCGTGTACAGCGGATGTAGAGTGGACCAATCGGAGCCCTCTTGTCTGCGACGCTGTCTGCGAGGCTTCTGCGGTGGTCACAATTTTGGGGAGGTGCGCGCAGAGCGTCTGCGAAGGTGGGGGGGCTACGCAGACGCTGTCTGCAGCGCCGTCTGCGAGGACTGGGTTGTCAGCATAAATTGGCCTTAACACACACACTTTGACTTCCTTGTGGACGCTTAAGGGCCATTTCAGTACTTTATCAGTTTTATTATTTGAGCACACAAATTCAGAATACAGGCAAAAACAAGTGGTGCCAGGCAAAACAAACCTCGCCTAGCAGTCTGGCCTAATCCGTGACCTTTGGTTTGACATTTCAAGGTCAACATTCATGGTGCTAAATGAAAGTCCATATGGGACTACCTATATGTTGATAATGGTAATATTTCTCAATCATCAGCTGTCCTATGAAAATCCATGACCTTGAATTTGACATTTCAAAGTCATTCAAGGTCAAAGGTCATGGTGGCAACTGAAAGCCCATATGGGACTTCTTATATATTGATAATGGTAAACATCTGTTTTTCATTAACCATTTTAAAATCATGAGCCTCTGAAAACCCATGACCTTGAGCTTGACCTTTCAAGGTCCCTCATGGCCAAAGGTCATGGTGCCAAATGAGAGCCCATATATGACTTTCTGTATGTTAATAATATTAAGTATCTGTCTATCTTGAACTGTTTCCCAGTTATGAGCCTCTGAAAATCTGTGACCCTGCGTATGACCTTTCAAGGTCAAAGGTCATGGTCCCAAATGAAAGCCCATGTATGACTTCCTACATGTCAATAATATTAAGTATCTCTCTATCTTGAACCGTTTTCCAGTTATGAGCCTCTGAAAACCTGTGACCTTGACCCATGACATTTGACCCCCAACCACTAAGAAAACTGAGACATACCCCATCATGTAGCATATCAATGGAAGCAGAATTGAAAGACGAGCATTTTGGATTTGGTTTGAAGTAAATATGATGAATATGAAGGAAGATATCATAAAAAAAACTATTTTTACCTTTTTGGATGACCCTCAAAATGTTGGAGGTTCTATGTGAGACCAATGCCCATCGATCCTGAAAGTTTCATGAAGTCCAGCCGTTTTCCTGTAACGTTGCTAACAAAGAAACCCCACCAAAAACAATACCTCGCCCCCTGGTGGACTCCGTCCCGGGTGAGGTAATAAGCTCGTATTTGACTAATTATATAATTAGTGCTATATGGTGATAGCCATAACTTGATGACAAACGTGTGCAGAAATTAAACCTTTTGGAAGAATTATAGCAAAGGTCCATACTTAAGAGACTATGGTAACACCTCAACCTGATTTTTGATGGTTTTTGCGACCGTACATACGAACAACATCTGTGTACCAGCACAGGAACCCGATCACAGGTACAAGGCAATGTATCTCATCGACACTTGACCACCGGACAATGAAATTTCTATCTTTTATTTCCATAAGATAGATGCATTTTTATCCAGCGCTTATTTTTAATTTGCTTTTTAAAAATATCGTGGGATTATTTACGAACACTGTAGCGGCCCTCAGCATTAAGAGAGTCTCTGATTGGTGCAGGTGTATTTTATTCCTCTTGAACACAAGTACAGCATCAAACATCATACACCATGAAAACTAAAGAAAACAACAAAAAAATGAACATAACATGGTTGTAAACAAACGCACAGTAACATTTACAGACTCTCAATGTTAGACACCTCGCTCTGCTCAAGCGAGGACCAACCAAACCTCTACAAGTTCTCCAAACGTGCACCATTACCCTCTACGCTCAAAGTCCTGTACTAAATCACAGTTCAACCAAAATGCACACAATAAACGCCACACAAACTTTACACTGTATTTGAATGATATCAGGATGATGGACAGTAAAGCTTTATAACACGCCATGCTAAACCTCTGACAGGCACATGGGGAATATAAACACAGCAACGAGCATCTGGAGCATCACAAATGCAGCTTCCTGGGCTGACAGCTCCACCCACAACATGAATAATTAATGAGTGGTGGCTCTGGCCGCCACTTACACGCATTTTACACTTATCAGGAGCTCAGCTTTTGGGCAGTGCCGAAATATACTTGTATATATTATGCATAAAAATGTATTCAATGTGTAGCTATATATTTAAATTTTCAAACTTGAAAATAAATGATTATAAGTAAATAAATACATAAATAAGTTTGCCATTTAAAGGAACAGTCCACCGTACTTCCATAATGAAATATGCTCTTCTCTGAATTGAGACGAGCTGCTCCGTACCTCTCCGAGCTTTGCGCGACCTCCCAGTCAGTCAGACGCAGTCAGACGTGCTGTCGCTCCTGTTAGCAATGTAGCTAGGCTCAGTATGGCCAATGGTATTTTTTGGGGCTGTAGTTAGATGCGACCAAACTCTTCCGTGTTTTTCCTGTTTACATAGGTTTATATGACCAGTGACATGAAACAAGTTCAGTTACACAAATTGAAACGTAGCGATTTTCTATGCTATGGGAAGTCCGCACTATAATGACAGGCGTACTAACACCTTCTGCGCGCTTCGACAGCGCATTGATATCTGAGCTCCGTATCAATGCGCTGCCAAAGCGCGCAGAAGGTGTTAGTACGCCTGTCATTATAGTGCGGACTTCCCATAGCATAGAAAATCGCCACGTTTCAATTTGTGTAACTGAACTTGTTTCATGTCACTGGTCATATAAACCTATGTAAACAGGAAAAACGCGGAAGAGTTTGGTCGCATCTAACTACAGCCCCAAAAAATACCATTGGCCATGCTGAGCCTAGCTACATTGCTAACAGGAGTGACAGCGCGTCTGACTGCGTCTGACTGACTGGGAGGTCGCGCAAAGCTCGGAGAGGTACGGAGCAGCTCGTCTCAATTCAGAGAAGAGCATATTTCATTATGGAAGTACGGTGGACTGTTCCTTTAAAGGAGAACTGAAGGCATTTTTAATTTTTTTTAAATCAAAATTATATTTATCTCATTAAATATAGGAATGCATTTTTGATCGCTATTTTGTCACTGCGATAGCAAGTTATGAGTGTTTGAAATATGCTCTGTAATATATCAGTCCATATGTCAAAGCGACAGCCGTAAACGAGATTCGCTGAGACCTGTGCGAGACATCGTAGGACGGAAGTAAAACGTACAGCGGAAATCAAAGCAACCGACATCTGCCAACGTTGTCAAAAGACGTGCGCGCCCTCTTTCAAAGGCTGACGTAATCAAGCCAGAAGTTTTGTTTGTTTTGATAGCGATCAGGAAAGTTTGAAAAAAGTAGGCGTCATTTAAACACGTTTTTGTGCAATACTTCGTTTGGAAAACAGTTTTCAAAATGGCGGCACTGACACCTGGCTGACACTTCACATTTCGAAGTCTCGCACATGTCTCATGAAGATCGCGCGGATAAGCGACACCTGCCGTGGACCAAACGAACTAAGTTCAACATGGCTAAAAACCGAATAGGCCGATAAGTCTCATTCATCTCATCTCATTATCTCTAGCCGCTTTATCCTTCTACAGGGTCGCAGGCAAGCTGGAGCCTATCCCAGCTGACTATGGGCGAAAGGCGGGGTACACCCTGGACAAGTCGCCAGGTTATCACAGGGCTGACACATAGACACAGACAACCATTCACACTCACATTCACACCTACGGTCAATTTAGAGTCACCAGTTAACCTAACCTGCATGTCTTTGGACTGTGGGGGAAACCGGAGCACCCGGAGGAAACCCACGCGGACACGGGGAGAACATGCAAACTCCACACAGAAAGGCCCTCGCCGGCCCCGGGGCTCGAACCCAGGACCTTCTTGCTGTGAGGCGACAGCGCTAACCACTACACCACCGTGCCGCCCTAGGCCAATAAGTATAATATTTAATTGCAATTAGTTGCCAATACGAGTCACGATATAAGGTTACTAAAACTGAAAACGTAATTGAATAACATGTTAATTAAAAAATAAAGCAAGTTTAAAAATAACTTGAATTCCCCTTCAATACTCTGTGAGAAAAATGTGACAGTTGGAAAATAATGGAAAGTTTTAGAGTGAACAGTAGGGGGTGCATGTGCACACTTTATACCTGGTTCAAAATGGCTCGAAAGCATCAGACCTTTTTTTTTTTTTTTATTTCTTTTCTACTACGGTTTATAGTTACGTTTAACATTCAGCATTTAACCTTGTCTTCTCTCTTACGTTATACTGTAGCTGCTGTAAAGTCACACTAGTATCTTTTTTTTCTTCTTTTCCTGAAGTAAAAGGCAAAAGCTTATACTGTATAAGACACTGGCTGTTCGTCATGTTATCGAGAAACGTAAACTTCTTTGTCCTGAAGGTGACGCTTTACGTCTTGCAGTAGCAAATCTCTGATACTGGAGACTCCTTCCATCCATTCATCCATCATCTGTAGCCGCTTATCCTGTGCAAGGTCGCAGGCAAGCTGGAGCCTATCCCAGCTGACTACGGGCGAAAGGCGGGGTACACCCTGGACAAGTCGCCAGGTCATCACAGGGCTGACACATAGACACAGACAACCATTCACACTCACATTCACACCTACGCTCAATTTAGAGTCACCAGTTAACCTAACCTGCATGTCTTTGGACTGTGGGGGAAACCGGAGCACCCGGAGGAAACCCACGTGGACACGGGGAGAACATGCAAACTCCGCACAGAAAGGCCCTCGCCAGCCACGGGGCTCGAACCCGGACCTTCTTGCTGTGAGGCGACAGCGCTAACCACTACACCACCGTGCCGCCCACCAATAATAATAATAATATTATTATTATTATTATTATACTACATACACACTCTCATCAGCCTTCTCGAAGGCCAACGTGAGCTTACCCACGAGTCTGCGCTGTCAGCTCAGCAGTGAAGTCACCTTCCAGCCAGTGTAGCGTTCAGTCATCAGTAGTGTTAGCGAATGCTAATAAAGCTAGCGAATGCCATCAAGAGCAAGTAGCACAGGCTAATGACTGAGAAGCTAAGATTTCTGTCTCCAGGCTCTTCTTCCACACTGCACGCTCGCTATAGTATTTTTCACTCAGACTTAAGTACTCATTTCCCTGTGTAATTTACTGAGTTACTTTTAAACTCAACATCGACGGCCCCAGACCACGGAGCGACCTGGCACTCTGCCGCTAATCCCTTGCAAAATCCTTTGCCCTGTTGCTTTTTTGGTGTCTGGCTAAGGTTTGGCTGAGCTCAAGCCCCTGCTCTAATAGTAACGGTTCGCCACTGCTTATAAATATGCATGAAGAATATCTAATGAAGTTTTGGTTGCTTTCCGGCTGTTCAATGCATTTTTCTCTTTCCTGGTGAACAAAGAAATGCTTCTGTACATGCACAACAGAAAACTTTCTCACTGAATATTCACATCAGCTCCGATGTGTGACATGTCTTGACAACCATTCAATATCATAAACCATATTCAACGCTCATTCTCCATTGGGTAGAGTGATGTAATACACGTAGGATAAGCGATATGCTAACAATATCGCATGCTATTGAACCAAATGAATGAAACCCGCTAGAAGGGAATAGAAAACATGTTTTTATTCCATCGAAAAAGTGTCCTGTATGGATGATAATATATTCTTTGATGTTATGACTGACGTGTCGACCTACTTGTTTGTGTTTTTGGCCTGAAGGCACATCCTGATCGTGGTTGCTACGGCGTACGGCAGCACGCTAATCGCCTACCTCGACGCCAGCCTGGAGATCCCGTATTCTTACCCTGACCTGCAGTATTGGCCTCGTAATAACTGGGCTCTCGGGCTGCCCTATATCGCCTTGAAGGTCACACCCAAGACGCAGAAAAATTGTTAGTGAAGAGACGAATGAGGAGAAAAGGACAGCGATGGTTTGTGTAGAATGGAGGGGTTTTTTGTTTTTTGGTTTTTTAGCTGCCTCACTGAAAAACTATAAATCCTGCAGAACTTGACGTTCAGTATATAAATACAGTCAGGGCTCGTTCATGTGTGTGTGCATGATTACACTATTTGACTGTGATGTGGAAGTTTCAAAATGCCATATTTTATTCAGAATAGAACATAGATGACATATCAAATGTTTAAACTGAGAAAATGTATCATTTAAAGAGAAAAATTAGTTTTAAATTTCATGACAACAACACATCTCAAAAAAGTTGGGACAAGGCCATGTTTCCCACTGTGAGACATCCCCTTTTCTCTTTACAACAGTCTGTAAATGTCTGGGGACTGAGGAGACAAGCTGCTCAAGTTTAGGGATAGGAATGTTAACCCATTCTTGTCTAATGTAGGATTCTAGTTGCTCAACTGTCTTAGGTCTTTTTTTGTCGTATCTTCCGTTTTATGATGCGCCAAATGTTTTCTATGGGTGAAAGATCTGGACTGCAGGCTGGCCAGTTCAGTACCCGGACCCTTCTTCTATGCAGCCATGATGCTATAATTGATGCAGTATGTGGTTTGGCATTGTCATGTTGGAAAATGCAAGGTCTTCCCTGAAAGAGACGTCGTCTGGATGGGAGCATATGTTGCTCTAGAACCTGGATATACCTTTCAGCGTTGATGGTGCCTTTCCAGATGTGTAAGCTGCCCATGCCACACGCACTAATGCAACCCCATACCATCAGAGATGCAGGCTTCTGAACTGAGCGCTGATAACAACTTGGGTCGTCCTTCTCCTCTTTAGTCCGAATGACACGGCGTCCCTGATTTCCATAAAGAACTTCAAATTTTGATTCGTCTGACCACAGAACAGTTTTCCACTTTGCCACAGTCCATTTTAAATGAGCCTCGGCCCAGAGAAGATGTCTGCGCTTCTGGATCATGTTTAGATACGGCTTCTTCTTTGAACTATAGAGTTTTAGCTGGCAACGGCGGATGGCACGGTGAATTGTGTTCACAGATAATGTTCTCTGGAAATATTCCTGAGCCCATTTTGTGATTTCCAATACAGAAGCATGCCTGTATGTGATGCAGTGCCGTCTAAGGGCCCGAAGATCACAGGCACCCGGTATGGTTTTCCGGCCTTGACCCTTACGCACAGAGATTCTTCCAGATTCTCTGAATCTTTTGATGATCTTATGCACTGTAGATGATGATATGTTCAAACTCTTTGCAGTTTTACACTGTCGAACTCCTTTCTGATATTGCTCCACTATTTGTCGGTGCAGAATTAGGGGGATTGGTGATCCTCTTCCCATCTTTACTTCTGAGAGCCGCTGCCACTCCAAGATGCTCTTTTTATACCCAGTCATGTTAATGACCTTTTGCTAACTGACCTAATGAGTTGCAATTTGGTCCTCCAGCTGTTCCTTTTTTGTACCTTTAACTTTTCCAGCCTCTTATTGCCCCTGTCCCAACTTTTTTGAGATGTGTTGCTGTCGTGAAATTTCAAAATGTCTCACTTTTGACATTTGATATGTTGTCTATGTTCTATTGTGAATACAATATCAGTTTGAGATTTGTAAATTATTGCATTCCGTTTTTATTTACAATTTGTACTTTGTCCCAACTTTTTTGGAATCGGGGTTGTAAAATGCTGCATGTATTGTGTATTTTATTACGTCATACTGAAACATCTTCTTCAAGGTGATGAGATGAAGTTTCCTCACACAGCCAGAGCATGATACGGATTGAAACGAGTTTTCTTCAGACTCGGTGTTTTTCTACAAAGAGTTTGTGAAGACTGAATATTTATATTCATGTTTTTCTGATGATATTCGGTGTATGAACTGCTTTGATGGCTGAGTTAAAGATAAGGTTTCAGCATACTAATGTGTGTGTGTGTGTGTGTGTGTGTGTGTGTGTGTGTGTGTGTTGTAAAATGTGGCGCTCTTTGTGACGCATTTACTCAGGAACCAACTTCATAAGTCTCTACACTAATTTTATATATGTATGTTTATATAAAATAAAGTATTCAGCAGTTTTAAGAAGAAAAAAAAACGCCGTTCCGGACAAAAATTCTTCATCTCCTGTGATGGTGCTGAAGCTGTAGGAGATGAAGGTTGACTGTTCGTTTGTTGTTTTGTTTTAAACTAATAAATGTTGAATGCATGACGTTAATTTTCTGGGTTTATGAGGTGTAAAGTCTCTTCATTTCTCACAGAGCTATCATTAACGTGGTAGCCATCAATCAGCTGATCGTCTCGTGGGTTTGCTGTCGTTCGGCTGGTTGCGTTTGAGTTTACATGGAAGGAATGAAACACTTGGGGTGTGCTGATCTGGGAAAATAATCAGAGACGGAGATGATGTGATGCTGAATGTGGAGTAACAGCTTGCATCTTGAACATGTGGGGTTTTTCTGTTATGGTAAAATTTGATCTGATGACATCACCAGCTTAACATTCATAGAAGGAGTCTCCAGTGTCAGAGGTAATTCTGTTACGAGAAAATTTTCAAGATGGATGGATTTGCGGTTTCTCTGTAAGCAGCTTTTTTTTTTAATGAACTTCGAGAGAAAAAAGACAGACTGGTGAGGGATCGATTTGTGTTTATAGCTTCTACAAGGCAAGTGATAACAGGAACTTGTTTTGTGGACTTTCCATAACATTTCCATAACAAATGTAGCTATAAATGAATAAAAAGTATAACGTTGCTCTTTAATAAAAAATAAATGAATTAGTGGCAAATTTCTGTGGCGTAAAAGGAATAAAACATCAGAATCAGAAACACTTTTATTGCCAGGTATGTGGACACACACGAGGAATTTGACTCCGGTTCACTTAGCTCTCATAGTACAAAACAGATTAAAAAAAAGCGTATACACAAAACAAGCAAACAACAACAACAAAAATAGGTGCATAGTGCAAAGTAATCCAGGTAAGTCAAGTATGGAATAGTTAAATAAATATAAAGTATACAGTGTGCACAGAATGACGGTATAAGTGTTCAGATATTTTACAAGTGATATTACTGATATATGAGTCTGGTTTTTAGCTGTTCATCACAGAAAGGATTTCCCTTTTGGTGCAATATGGTGCATAGTGCAAAGATGAAATAGTAAATATAAATAAGCATAAATATAATAAAATGGCCCTTTTCCACTACCCTTTTTCAGCTCACTTCAGCCCGACACGGCTCGCGTTTCGACTACCTTAGAGCAGCACGACTCAGCTCGCTTCAGCCCTGCTTAGCACCCAAAACTCGCACGGTTTTGGAGTAGGGCTGAAGCGAGCCAAACCGAGCCGAGTGGGGCTAGGAGCGTGAGGAGACACTCCCCTGTGCACTGATTGGTGAGGAGGAGTGTCCTCACATGCCCACACACGCCCCGCGAGCACGCTGGGATCTGTAAACACCGTAAACCCGGAAGAAGAAGAATTACGAATTACGAGAATTTCTGAAGCCTTATGCGCCTCGCCTCATCTATACGCTCTTGCCAGTATCTGTTGGCGTTGTCGGTGACAACAAGCCACAGCACCAAGACCAGCAACACTAACGACTCCATGTCCTCCATGTTTATTGTTTACTATCCGGGTCGTGAGACTACCACTTAAAAGATCACTGATGTCACTGTTTGCGCCGCCTAACGACATCACGTGACGTCCACCCACTTTCGCTAACTCCACCCGATGTGTCCACCCACTTCCAGCCAGCACGGTTCAGCGCGGTTGTAGTCGAAATGCAACTCCAACAGCCCCACTCAGCCCAACTCAGCACGGCACAGCTCAGCCCAACTCAGCCGCGTTGGTAGTGGAAAAGCGGCATAAGTAACAGTGACCACAGAATGACAGTATGAGTGTGCAGATATTTTGCAAGTGATATGACTGATATATGAATCTGGATTTTAGTTGTTCATCACAGAGACAGCCTGAGGGAAGAAACTGTTCTTGTGTCTGGTTGTTTTTGCATACAGTGATCTATATCGCCTCCCTGAGGGGAGAAGATTAAACAGATTGTGACCAGGGTGTGATGGGTCCGCAGAGATGTTACCTGCCCGTTTCCTGACTCTGGACAAGTATAAGTCTTGGATGGAGGGCAAGTTGACACCAATAATTTTCTCTGCAGACCTTATTGTCCGTTGCAGTCTGTTCTTCTCCTGTTTGGTGACCGATCCAAACATAGAGGAAATAATCAGCTTTGGGGTGGCAACGGTAACCGTTTCATCACAGCACGCTGTCGTTTTCACTGTATTTTCTCTCTAACGGCACACCCAAGTGTTTTATCCCACACGTGTAAAATCTTTAAAAGTATCATCATTTTAGGTATATAACCGATGGTTTATTTCATTCCTGAAAAGCATAGAGTTTACTGCTTGAAATGGAAATAAGCACCTAAAGAAATTCTATTTTATGACTTCTACATTATCGAGTAAAAACATTTTAGAGTTCCAAACATTCATGTTTGTTTGTTTGTTTCCAGCACAAAATTAAATGCTACAGAAAAAAATGCTTGTATCTGAGCAGCATATTCCATAAGAGAGAACTTTTCTGATTAAAAAAAAGAAAATATATAATAAAGGCTGCTGGGTTTTGGTGCAAAATGAAGAAGCGAGTGTGAAAGTGTCCAGACGAACTGTGGCTGGTTCTGGAAGATGCTCAGTAAAACCTACAGCTCATTTCCACATAAAACTGCACTCATTGGACCTCTATATGATTTTTATTTTTTATTTTTAAAGCAAAGGGTCGTCTCACACCAAATACTGACTTTGTTTCATTTATTCCAGCTTACTGATTAATGCTTATGCTACTTTTTTAATGTTGAAGCATTTCATTTTATTATTTTTTAAGCCATTTTTGGCCGACAGCAGGGCGGCACGGTGGTGTAGTGGTTAGCACTGTCACCTCACAGCAAGAAGGTCCAGGTTCGAGCCCCGTGGCCGGCGAGGGCCTTTCTGTGTGGAGTTTGCATGTTCTCCCCGTGTCCGCGTGGGTTTCCTCCGGGTGCTCCGGTTTCCCCCACAGTCCAAAGACATGCAGGTTAGGTTAACTGGTGACTCTAAATTGAGCGTAGGTGTGAATGTGAGTGTGAATGGTTGTCTGTGTCTATGTGTCAGCCCTGTGATGACCTGGCGACTTGTCCAGGGTGTACCCCGCCTTTCACCCGTAGTCAGCTGGGATAGGCTCCAGCTTGCCTGCGACCCTGTAGAAGGATAAAGCGGCTAGAGATAATGAGATGAGATGAGATGAGTTATACAGTACAATGAAAATGTATTTGGTCACGCTCCAAGAAGAAAACGGCAGTAATAAAAAGAATATAACTAAACTACAAGATATAGTAAATTTAAGGGGAGTGCAGTGTGAACAGATATTGCACAAATTGCAATAATTACAGTCCTGAATGTAAAGTGATCAATACATTTATAAATATACATTAATTAAAAATTAAAATTTCTCTTTTTTTTATTAGAAATGGGTTTTAAGAATGTTTGTTTATTAATTCATTGATTCTACATCAGGATACTGAAGGTGGTGGATTAAAAATGAAAGAAGTATGAGCTCAAAGACCTTTAAAGGACAATTTAATATTTATTCACAAATACTGAACATTTTTTTTCACATTATGCAAATATACCTAATTTATCGTGCAAGAGAAGAAAAGAAAAGAAAAGAAAAGAAAAGTGAGCAGTGTGTCAGGGGCCTGACATCCTGCTGGGAATAAAAGAGTTATTAAATACAGGAGCCCCAGCAGGGGGATTAAACAGCGTGATATAGACACTCCTCTCTCTCTCTCTGTCTCTCTCTATCACACACACACACGGTTCATCCAGAGGGACTCCAGCAGTGACATAAACCCTCTCACTCCTGCTGCTTTAGTCGTAACAGCCTGCCGGCGCGGGAGTGTGTGGCGTGGCCTGCTCGCCTGAGCAGATTTCTGGGAGTCTTTCTGCATTGTGTGACTTTGATTTCAGTGCCAGAGCTCCGAGTCTGGGTTCACATCCCATCTGCTGAAGGCTCAAAAATCCTCTAAAGTCCTCTATGGCTTCACTCAGTCATATCCAGAAGTCACATCCATCCACTAAAAGACACTTTAATAATAATAAAAGGCCAGAGGGTTTTTTTTTTCTATCAATAAAACCTTGCCAGATTTGAAAACCAGAGACTATATATACAATCCTGTGCAAAGGTCTTAGGCACATGTAAAAAATGCTGTAGACCAAAAATGGCTTAAAAACTAATGAAATTAAATGTTTCAACATTAAAAAAAATACTATAAACAGGCAGCAGTAAGCCATAATAAATTAAACACAGTCAATATTTGGTGTGAGACGACCCTTTGCTTTTAAAAAAAATAGTAGTCTGAGGTCCAGTGAGTGCAGTTTTATGCGGAAATGAGCTGTAGGTTTTACTGAGCATCTTCCAGAACCAGCCACAGTTCTTCTGGACACTTTCACACTCGCTTCTTCATTTTACACCAAAACCCAGCAGCCTTCATTATGTTTTCTTTTTTTTTAATCTGAAAAGTGGGCTTTTATGTAATATGCTGCTCAGATACAAACATTTAATTTTGTGCTGGAAAAAAAACAACAACATTTGGACTCTAAAATGTTTTTGTAGTGTTTCTGACTTGATAATGTAGAAGTCATAAAATAGAAATCTAAAACAAAGTTTGTCTGAAAAAAAATAGGGGGCCTAAGACTTTTGCACAGTACTATATATATATATATATATATATATATATATATATATATATATATATATATATATATATATATATATGCATTTCTTGATCAAATATTATAACTTTCTTTGAAAAGAGAATGTGTGGAAATTATTGGCACCCCTAAAGAATATTTAAAATAAATTTAAGAACTTGATTGTTCCCTTTAACTACTTTCTGTGTCTCTGGGGTATAAATATGAGGTTGCCCACATGCAAAACCACTTTGTGGTTTATCACAGTGGGGAAATGTTTTGTATAAACGTATAACATCATAGCAACGAAGACCCCCAAAGATTTCAGAATTATGAAGTTTAAAAATTTGCTCCTGAACTTCACCAAGTGCCACTTGGACAACAATCGGTGTCCTGTGTTGTGGTCCAGTGATACTGAATATTAACAAACTGTAGGGGTGCAAATAATTATAAAATTGATGCTTTCCAAGACAAGGGAAGTTTATTTATAACACAAGATTATTTGACGCACGGAATAAAAGAGTTTAAAAGCAGTATGACAAATTAAAGATAAGTTTCAGAGTAATAATTAGTGATTAAAAGAAAGAAAATATCAAAAACACTATAAAAAGTTTTTCTTTTATTTAGGAAATGTCTTCAGCTAAAGAATAATAGAGAATTAAAATAATTGAAAAGATATACCGTGAATTAAATACAAAGAAAAGATAGGGATTCATTATTAATGATTAAAAGAAAAATGCAGAAAAAAACATCGTGTTGCTTTGGATTATTATTTTTTTCAGGGAATGTGTTAAAGAAAAATAATCTCAGAGTACATTATATTTAGACCTTAAAATGTCACTGAGCATTTTTTTAATAAAGCAAGAATAGCATAAAAACTAACATAATAAAGGAGTAAATACTCATGTTACGTGTGTGTATGTATAGAATTATTGAATAACAATAACAATTAAAAGACAC
Source organism: Neoarius graeffei (assembly GCF_027579695.1). Classification (NCBI taxonomy): domain Eukaryota; kingdom Metazoa; phylum Chordata; class Actinopteri; order Siluriformes; family Ariidae; genus Neoarius; species Neoarius graeffei. The sequence goes on from NC_083578.1 coordinate 87,055,950, forward strand.
GCACATACACAGGATAAGCAAAATCCCAAATGCGTTCATGTTGACTAGTTATGTCACTAAATAGTGAGTATAGAACATTATTCTCTGTCTTTTGAAGCGTCCATACGTAGTGAGTATGAAGGTATTTGAGATTGAGCCGTAACCAGGCAACCCCTGGTCGCCGAGTAGGGAAGTCCCGCCTTTTGACTCGTCTGATTGGTTAAACTTCAAAGATGCTGCGCTGCGATTGGTTGGATGTGCTGTCCTGTTGTCGCGTGCGAGCCAGGACTCAAGGAGGAAAGGGGAGGGAAGAAAATGGCCGCGTTTGGCTTCCGGTTTTTCTTTTCTTTTTTTTTTTTTTCGGGGGGCTGAAACTGACACACACAATGAGTCGGGGAGGAACAACGGCCTGAGAAAATCCTGTAAATAAACACAAGAATCCGAAGAATATGGAGGATCAGGTAATGAGGAACTGGCGTTTGTTTTTGCTTTCTTTACTTTTTAAAAAGGTTTTGTTTGAGTCTAGGATCAGGGCTGGGTGTAGTGTAGTGTAGTGTAGTGTAATGTAATGGGCTGGTTGGTGAAAAGGAGTCACACACACACACACCCTGCAACCAAGCTAAGCGACTTGTATATCAATTTATAGCAGCCATATCACCATTTAAACGCATCCATACACACAAACTAGCATGCTAATAGTCTAAAGAAGCTTCATTTCTTACACATAACGCAAACAGAGCTGTATATTTGTGGCTTGTATCATGGCCCGGCCTCTAAAACCGACACAACTGACGACATAAATGTAAAAGTGTGTGTGTGCGAGAGAGGTTTGTTGACTGTACAAGGATTGCAAAGACTTTTATTTTGTCCATAAATAAGAATAATGATAATTGTGATTGCATTAATGCTAATGCTAATACTGAGCGTGCAATTAAAAAAAAGCTAGACTGTTTAGCCCAGTGAGCTAACCGACTCTTGGAGTGTCTAGTAGCCGGCTTTCTGTTTTTATTCTTTGTTTTAATACTGTACGTACATAATTTTCGCTTTAAAAAAAACAATAGTTTAAAAAGATAAGTCAACCCGGGATTGAAGTTACTTAACATGATTTTTTTTTTTTTTATAAAGCACTGAAGTAAAAATGAAGGTGGAGGAAAAAAACACAACGTGAATATACTTAGTGCTGTAACATTTTGTATTTGTGAAAGTTTTTAACAAATTAAACATCTTTCTGATGATTATTATAGATCAATTTGTTTCAGCTATGAAATTCCTGCATGTAAACGCGGTTGAGTACCAAACGACTCCGTATTGATTGTGTAGTGCACTAAGTAGGGCGCTTATGCCATTATTCCACACGCGATCTAGTGCACGTAGTCGTGGGTTTGTTGCGCAATTTGGGACGCGTCCCCTGCCTGCTGTGTTTTCCCTCGCCGGGTTTTCCCAAATCGGGTGCGTCCCAATTCGATCACCACACATTAGCTTTAGTTTAATGTAAACATTAAATCAGTCACTTCAACAGACTGTTATTTGTAGGCTAGGCTTTTTTTTAAATTTGTCTTTGATTTTATTCAAATTTTTCACAAAATATGACATTTGAAGCACAATTATGACTAAAAGCTATTGGTAATTCGAGGATAAACACAGTTTTAGGCCTACTATTAGTGTGTGTACACACACACACACACACACCATGTTATCACTTAACAAATATTTATCACCTCAGTCTCTGTGACTGAAAATCAACTTCAGTTTGCTGTTGTCTGTAGCGTCTGGCCGTCATTTTACTTCACACTATTACGCTGAACATTTCCAGCTTAAAAAAAACAAACACCTCACAATTTTTTGAAAATACACTCCTCCTTTTACGGAATCAATTTTGTGCCAAAATGTTCATACAATACTTTTGAAATATCAAACAAAAACAATAAATCAAAATTAAAAAAAAAAAGTAAATTTTTTTTTAGACTGGCAAACAAATTATTCGTGTAATCGTGCAAAATATCAGTCTATTATGGCCCTTTTCCACTACCCTTTTTCAGCTCACTTCAGCCCGACACGGCTCGCGTTTCGACTACCTCAGAGCGGCGTGACTGGGCTCGCTTCAGCCCGACTCAGCACCCAAAACTCGCACGGTTTTGGAGTGGGGCTGAAGCGAGCCAAACCGAGCCAAGTGGGGCTGGGGGCGTGAGCAGACACTCCCCTGTGCACTGATTGGTGAGGAGGAGTGTCCTCACATGCCCACACACGCCCCGCGAGCAAGCTGGGATCTGTAAACACCGTAAACCTGGAAGAAGAATTACGAATTACGAGAATTTCTGAAGCCTTATGCGCCTCGCCTCATCTATACGCTCTTGCCAGTATCTGTCCACGTTGTCGGTGACAACAAGCCACAGCACCAAGACCAGCAACACTAACGACTCCATGTCCTCCATGTTTATTGTTTACTATCCGGGTCATGAGACTACCGCTTAAAAGGTCACTGATGTCACTGTTTGCGCCGCCTAACGACATCATGTGACATCCACCCACTTTCGCTAACTCCACCCAATGTGTCCACCCACTTCCAGCCAGCACGGTTCAGCGCGGTTGTAGTCGAAATGCGACTCCAACAGCCCTGCTCAGCTCGACTCAGCCCAACTCGGCACGGCTCAGCCCGACTCAGCCGCGTTGGTAGTGGAAAAGCGGCATTACTCTTCAGAAACCTTTTTATTTTTGTTCTGCGTCTTTTGACGTAATTTATTTTGGTTGCGATTCCATCTTTCTTGTTTGCGCTCGCTGACTTTTTGCTTGCAGTTTTGGCACAAACTTGACGTGTGGGTGGGCTGTCCAGGAACGCATTCCCATTGGCTAACTTGTGTTTGACTGACAGCTACGCTCAGCCATTCCCTACTCGGATTCTGGCGGACTGTTTGACGAGTGACCAATCCATTGACGGTAAACAAGGATCGAGTGGACTTCAGTGGCGACTATGATACTGAATTAATTCAACAAAGTGTAAGTGCGGGACAAATGTGCTGTATGTGTTGCAGTAGTGCACATTATGCAGGCATGTTTAACGTTAGCAAGACAGCTATTATATTGGGTAGTGGAGCCAAGTTTAACATTTGACTTGCTACGAAACACCTGCATAATGTGCACTACTGCAACACATTTGTCCCGTACTTACACTTTGTTGAAATTAATTCAATATCATAGTCGCCACTGAAGTCCACTCGATCCTTGTTTACCGTCAATGGATCGGTCACTCGTCAAACAGTCCGCCAGAATCCGAGTAGGGAATGGCTGAGCGTAGCTGTCAGTCAAACACAAGTTAGCCAATGGGAATGCGTTCCTGGACAGCTCGCCCACACGTCCAGTTTGTGCCAAAACTGCAAGCAAAAAGTCAGGGAGCGCAAACGAGAAAGCTGGAATCGCAACCAAAATAAATTACGTCAAACAAAACTGAGAAAGACGCGGAACAAAAATAAAAGGTTTCTGAAGAGTAATAGACTGATATTTTGCACGAATAATTTGTTTGCCAGTCTAAAAAAATTGACATTTTTGTTTGATATTTCAAATGTATTGTATGAACATTTTGGCACAATTGATTCCATATTATTTTGTTTGTGGTATAAAATTTCCATTTACCGTAAAGGCTTGTCCTGATTTAAAACTCCCCTCCTTGAACGTTTATTTATTTATTTTTTACAGTACTGTCTATTTGTTAATTTATTTTATCAACTTCGTAGAATCTGCCGTACCTATGGTGTAGATTCTACGTGGAAGTAGGACAGAGATACGACATCGTAGCCTGATGCATAGCGATGTACGTCCAACGTGTGGCGATACGAAACCTGATGCTGAACGATGCAGACCGTGACAACTTTGATAGGTCCACTTGGTAGCATCAGTTTCCTTGTAAGCAATCCTGTCTTCTCTGCCATTTTTGAATTAAGTTGAACAAACATTGATGGATTGGTTAATCCATCAGTTCACCAGTTGTTGATGCCATCTCCTCCTCCTTCGTCGTCTTTCTTTTCTGCGTAATTTCAGTAAAAGTAGCTGCTGTTTAACGTTTATTCGTTCCAACTCCATCACATCCAGAGACTGTTTTAAGGCCCTGGTCTCGCTCCAGCTGGCAATGGGTTTGTGAATACTTGGCGATGAAAAATTGGTAGCATCGGCACCAGTCATACGATGCATGGCAAATGTTCTCTGACATGTTCGTGCGGTTTTTTTGTTTTTTTTTTGGGGGGGGGTTATGTCTCCATGGCCTAGAGGTTAGAGAAATCACTTTGGAACCCAAAGGTTGCTGGTTCGATTCCCTGGACCAGCAGGAATGGATGAAGTGCACTTGAGCAAGGCACTTAACCCTCAATTGCAGGGTCCTGTTGTAGGTTACTCCGGATAAGTGTCTGCTAAATGCCGGTCATGTCATGTAATGTAATGTTTCCGCCTTGTGAGTGGCCAAAAACGTAGCGAAAAATTTCAGTGCATTGAAATTTGGTGGCGCTGTTTGTTTTCGTCAAGCAGCAAATACTCGCAGGTGGGTTTGGGAATACTTCCCGAATCTTGAGGAAGCATCATCACCAAAACGCCTTGTTTTCATCGATAACCATCACAAGCTGTAGTGTGACCGTAGCTGAAATAAATACTGATGAGGTGAAGGAAATTTGCTTTAGCCTGTGCGTACGATAATTCTGAATGCGCAAAACTTTCCCCGTGGAAATATTGACGCAACTTTTTTTTTTTCCTTTCTTGCTCACTCAACAATCCACTGCTATGACCAACAGTCAACCAGATTGCTGTCAAAGGCGTGTGTGTGTATAGTGGTACAGTAGAAACTTTTGGCCCTTTTCCACTACCCTTTTTCAGCTCACTTCAGCCCAACACGGCTCGCGTTTCGACTACCTCAGAGCAGCACGACTCAGCTCGCTTCAGCCCTGCTTAGCACCCAAAACTCGCACGGTTTTGGAGTGGGGCTGACGCGAGCCAAACCGAGCCGAGTGGGGCTGGGGGCGTGAGGAGACACTCCCCTGTGCACTGATTGGTGAGGAGGAGTGTCCTCACATGCCCACACACGCCCCGCGAGCACGCTGGGATCTGTAAACACCGTAAACCCGGAAGAAGAAGAATTACGAATTACGAGAATTTCTGAAGCCTTATGCGCCTCGCCTCATCTATACGCTCTTGCCAGTATCTGTTGGCGTTGTCGGTGACAACAAGCCACAGCACCAAGACCAGCAACACTAACGACTCCATGTCCTCCATGTTTATTGTTTACTATCCGGGTCGTGAGACTACCGCTTAAAAGGTCACTGATGTCACTGTTTGCGCCGCCCAACGACATCACATGACGGTCACCCACTTTCGCTAACTCCACCCAATGTGTCCACCCACTTCCAGCCAGCACGGTTCAGCGCGGTTGTAGTCGAAATGCGACCCCAACAGCCCAACTCGGCACCGCACAGCTCGGCCCAACTCAGCCGCGTTGGTAGTGGAAAAGCGGCATTTTGCATAATCACGTTTGCATATTACCGCACTTTAGCTAGCTAGTTCACTAGTTATGCTAGTTACCCCTTTTTAGTCTTTTGTGTTTTATAGGTTCATTGGTGGTAAAACACAAGGCTGAAGCTTTTCCTGACCTGGTGGACGAGCTAATTCCTCACCCCACCCCCGCTTTATTTTATTTCACTCATGAATGAAAAAAACAAGATGTGTTTCCAGATGTGTACTGAAAGTGGTGTTTCGGGTTCTTGTGTAATTTTTCAGTAACTCATTTCATCACGTCTCCTTGCATCTGTCCAATCTCTGAATGAATTCCTTTTTGGTTCTTTGGCTCAATCAGGAATGTGGTGGGGGTTTTTTTTCTATTTTTTTTTTTTTTCTTGAGCCAAGTTTTCGAGGAAAGTCTCTCTGTTGCAAAAGCGTCTTTCTTCAAATCTCTTCATAGTGTGTGTCGTTAGATGTCCTCGATTGTAGAGATGAAGCGAGATCTGGTTGTGCTGCGTATTTTAAGAAAGCATTTGTACGTTTTCTGAGGAAACTCAGCATCCTTTGATGTCTGGGGGGCGGGGGGAAACCCTCGTGTTTGGCGTGTGTTAATCTGTTGTCACACCGCTGCATGTTGGGTGATTTAAAAAAAAAAAATACAAACCCCCCTGCACGCTTGTTTCCATTGCATGTCGGTTACAGAATGCAGCTCTCACACAATCAGTGCAAATTCTGAGCAGATTAGATGAAATTATTAGATGAAGTGAAGCGATGGAACGTGTTGATTTGCGTTCAAGATGCTCCGATTTGTGCATTAACGTTCTTTTCGACGCTTTCTGGAGTAATAAAGAAAGCACTGAAGGGGCATGCTGTTACAGGAAAATAATAAACGACAGGGTGGGGTCATGAAGTGGAGTTACTGTTACTACTCCAAATGTTGATTATTTCCCAATAACAGCACATCCTGAAGTTTATTTTTTATTTTTTTTTTTTTAATTCCTCTTCTACTGCATCAGTTTGGCGTTCGTGACCGTTGTTTAATTATTAGCGTGACGCAGCGTACGTTTTATCCATTTAACATTCCGGAACGCCAAAGAACAAGTTAGTTCTGATGCTCGCGTCACTTTTTGAAGTTAACAGGACGTAACTGTGATTTACTAAGAAACTCAGTTACAGCTTTGACTGTCACAAAGCGCCGACGTCGGAGACTCCTCCTTCCGCACGCATTCCACAAGCGTCTCCTTCCAGAAAACATCAGCACGTCAGGGACGAGGCGGCGCTGTGGTGGAACAGGCAGACACGGTCGCTCCGCTTTAAAGCGTTCACGGCACACATCCACAGGGTCCGGTTTCCTCTTTTCCTGTTTAATCCTCCGTTTTTCACCAAAGGCTTCCTGATCTTTCATCTCCCGGATGACTGACTTTGTGTCCGCGGGAAGGACGAAAGGACGATTCGGGGGCCTGAGCTACAGGGACGGAAGAAAACTGATGGCGTTTCATTTTAATAATTGTTTATTTAGTCAATTAAACTATTGAAAACAAGTAAATAAAAAGGTAGAATATAAAAATGCACGTTTTTCATTTCCAACACCGTTTTTGTTCACACTTTACGATTGTAAAAAGAAATCTGAATCTTTTTGGGCTCTTTTGCTCGCTCCTTTCTTTTTCCTTCTTTCGCTCTTTCTCCTTTTGCTCCTTTCTTTCTTTTGCTTGTGGCCCTTTTGCTCTTTTCTTTCTTTCTTTCTTTTGCTTGTGGCTCTTTTGCTCCTTTCTTTCTTTTGCTTGTGGCTCTTTTTCTTTCTTTCTTTTTCAGTCCTTCCTGTCCTTTCTTTCTTTTGCTTGTGCCCCTTTTGCTCTTCTTTCTTTCTTTTGCTTGTGGCTCTTTCTTTCTTTCCTTCTTTCCTTCTTTTGGTTGTGGCTCTTTCTTTCTTTCTTTCTTTCTTTCTTTCTTTCTTTCTTTCTTTCTTTCTTTCTTTCTTTCTTTCTTTTTCAGTCCTTCCTGTCCTTTTTTTTTTTGCTTGTGGCTCTTTTGCTCTTTCTTTCTTTCTTTCTTTCTTTCTTTCTTTCTTTCTTTCTTTCTTTCTTTTTCTTTTTTCAGTCCTTCCTGTCCTTTCTTTTCTTTTGCTTGTGGCTCTTTTGCTCCTTTCTTTCTTTTGCTTGTGGCTCTTTCTTTTTCTTTCTTTTTCAGTCCTTCCTGTCCTTTCTTTCTTTTGCTTGTGGCCCTTTTGCTCTTCTTTCTTTCTTTCTTTCTTTTGCTTGTGGCTCTTTCTTTCTTTCTTTCTTTCTTTCTTTCTTTCTTTTGCTTGTGGCTCTTTCTTTCTTTCTTTCTTTCTTTCTTTCTTTCTTTTGCTTGTGGCTCCTTTCTTTCTTTCTTTCTTTCTTTCTTTCTTTTGCTTGTGGCTCCTTTCTTTCTTTCTTTCTTTCTTTCTTTCTTTCTTTCTTTCTTTCTTTCTTTCTTTCTTTCTTTCTTTCTACAACTTATTGCTCTCAGTAATATTTGATGTTTGTGCTGGAAATGATTGTAGCTCATTTTAAAGCTGTGTGTGTGTGTGTGTGTGTGTGTGTGTGTGTGTGTGTGTACACTAGATTTATTTTTGAATTGTTTGGAGAGAGAGAGAGAGAGAGAGAGCGCGAGTGCGCAGTAGAACCGGACCGTGTGCATGTTCCCTCTGAGGTTCTCGTTAGTGCGATTATCTCCAGAACGTGAGGTTGAATGTGTGGAGGATTTGTCTGGAACGATCATCGTCATAAGCAGCAGATGAACCGATTAGATTTTGGAACTGATCCAAATAGGGTCAAGGTCACAGCAAGGTCAAATATCTGAAATTGTTTTTCTTTGTTAACATCCTCACTGGTTGAAGTGGGATTGAAGGCATGTACAGGTTACTAACAAGCAGAGCTCGATTTTCTGCCTCGGCAGCAGAGGCATCCTGCTTTTTATCCCCCGCTGGCTGAAAGGCCTGAAGGAGGGGTTCTGTCATGGCGATGTCAGTCCGTCCGTCCCAGGAAGGGTGCTCACCTTCTGAAATCAACTCCTCTCTCAATTTTTGGAGGAATTTCAAGAAACTTGACAAAATTCTTTATTATATGTCGGTGATACGCAGATTGCAATTTCGTTCAATTCAGTCGCGTTTTACCAGAGTTATGGCCGAGTTGCCAGCGGGGATATTGTACTCTCGGAGCACTCTTTTAAATAAATGGAGTTTCCTTCTTCAGTTGGCATTTACTATGCTTGTTTTTTTCAGGGTTTAGAGTGAGTGAGTGCACATAAAGCTGGTGGTTTAGACTCTGGCTGGGCGGAATGCGGTTATAATCACGGTATAGTGATAAATTAAGTCACTTGTCTGTATAGATGACTTGCAATCACATGATCAAAAGGTGCTGCGTCATGAGCGTCCGCCATAATGGTGGATCTACAAAGCAACTGGGACGGCAGCCGCTGAAAGCGTGTCTGTAAGCAATGCTGAAATTTCTCAGTATTACCACGATTTGAACGGTCGAGCGAAGAACGAATGCAAAGAGAAGATAGATGTGTGTGGGTTTTGACCCATATTATTTAAAAATGTCAGACTTTTCTGAAGATAAGACGCTTCTACTGACCATCGAGTACCCAGATATCGCGTTCTCTCCAGTTCGGCTGCCGAAGAATCAAGTCCGACCTTGGACGAAACGCAGCCCGTGTTCTGATTGGGCGCCCAGTCTGGATTGCTTCTGTCGTGTAATTTTGCTGGCGCTCCTAGAAGCGAAATGGTAATACACGTGTTAAAATTATAACAGCGAGCGAGTGAACCACGACAAGAGAGAACGCTCATTTTAGAGCAAAATTCTAGCAACATGAAACAAAATTCTTCCATGATATTATCGAGAGAGCTTTTGAATCTCCGCTGAGATAAAATGATGACTGCAAACCTGAGCTGTTTTGGTTTTAGCCTCTGTTAGATCAGCCCTGCCGATGTTATTCAGCCTCCGAGTTTCCTCGCCCTCTTTCCGAATCACGGGTGGAATTCTAAAAAATCGGAACGTGCCACGGTCACGAGTCCTGCTGTGACCACAGCCATATACAGCGCAAAGATATGGCGGAGCTAAAAGAACGCTTAAAGCAGTGGAAAAACCAAGAGTTGCACACGCATGATTTGTTTTGTATGGAATGTCACTTGACCCCACGTTTGTATCTCCGCCAACATGGCCAACCTCTGGGTTTCTATTTTGCTTTGACGTCACTTGCAAGTCAAGGATATCTGAAGCTGGGTTTATGTTGAAGTTTTTCGATATTTAAAAAAAATAAATAAATTTCAACAAATCACAATTGTGAATGTTCCATGTTTCTACTGAGTGATGGTACGTGATTAAAGCTGGGTTTCTCATCTCGCAATGGCTCTTACTGAGCACTTTTTTTTTTCCTTCTTTCCGTCTCCTCGGAAAGGTGGCGTTTCTATTTGTTCCTCAGATCACATCGTGACACATGTTTCCATTTCAGTTTTGTGAATTATTGCTCTATTGTATTGTCTGAAAACCATGTGGGCGTAAAACCTTTTTTTTTTTGCGCCAATATGTGAGAATCTTCAAATTCACGCATTTCCAATACTTTTTTTTTTTTTGGGCAATTTCAGATTGCATGTAAAGCAGGTTAATGGACACAGCTTGAGAGCCCATGCTAGCTTTTTATTATATTAAAAAAAACCCTTATTGAAGGCAGATGATTCAGTATTTTGTATTTAATCTTTTGAATTGCTGATGTGTAAAGAGTTTCTTAATCTAAAAAACGGATTTTTGCCGACATTATATAGATCCTTGAATGTGGGGTGTTTTTTTGGTCACGTCTCCCACCGGGCGGCACGGTGGTGTAGTGGTTAGCGCTGTCGCCTCACAGCAAGAAGGTCCGGGTTCGAGCCCTGTGGCCGACGAGAGCCTTTCTGTGCGGAGTTTGCATGTTGTCCCCGTGTCCGCGTGGGTTTCCTCCGGGTGCTCCGGTTTCGCCCACAGTCCAAAGACATGCAGGTTAGGTTAACTGGTGACTCTAAATTGAGCGTAGGTGTGAATGTGAGTGTGAATGGTTGTCTGTGTCTATGTGTCAGCCCTGTGATGACCTGGCGACTTGTCCAGGGTGTACCCCGCCTTTCGCCTGTAGTCAGCTGGGATAGGCTCCAGCTTGCCTGCGACCCTGTAGAACAGGATAAAGCGGCTAGAGATAATGAGATGAGACGTCTCCCACTGCTAGTCTAGACATTAATTGAAAAACCTCGTCTCTGGCTCTTCTGAGGCTTGGAGGTGTGAACGAGACGTAGGTGGGCAGAATCATTTCAAATGAGGAGTCCAGAAAACTGGCTTATTTACATGTGTGAGACGATTCTGAATACGAGGAACTTTTCCCCATGTAAATCTCGACGTAGCCTCCTTTCATGCTGCGCCTTATAGACAGGAACTTGTTTTGAAATTATCTTGTGAATTCGGTTTGTCTGTTTTGATCAGCAGCTGAAAAAAAACCCATTAATATTGAGAATTCTGAGACAAAGAAAGATGGAATGAGGAGCGCTGTGTCGAGACATGACCTGACCTGACCTGACTCGACCTGAGGACGAGTCTGAGTCAGGATTAGAGAAGAAAGCTAGGCCAATCCTCCCTCTCCCTGCTGTCAGTCCTGTCCATCCTGTCCCTTTAATGCCCTGAAGGCTGGAAACACTCGCCCTTGCTCTCCCACTGAGGCGTCACGCTGCCTGGCACCAGTTTAACCAGCGTGACCAGCGTAGGTCTTAAATCTCCCAGCCGCAGGAACGCTGTCTCATGCTGGTTCCATGAGGGAAATCGTGGTGTGTGTGGTGGTTTTTATTTATTTATATATTAATTATTATTATTTTTTTTAATACATGTTTTTTTTATTCGACAAGAAAAGCAGCATGATGCAGGACAGATTTATGACCAATAAAGGAGGCATTTATTGTCTCATATACAAGTACAGTACATGTATATAGATTGAAATGATCATATACATTTACAGTATATATCATTTAAATTAAATTATTTTAGTAAACATTCCTGCCTGCAGAGTCACTTTATCATCAACTTAATGCAAGATGTGAGGATTAAAATGACATAAACCCGGCATGTGGGTTAAAGGAGAACTGAAGTCGTTTTTAAACTTGCTTTATTTCTTAATTAACGTGTTATTCAATTACGTTTTCGGTTTTAGTAACCTTATATCATGACTCGTATTGGCAACTAATTGCGATTAAATATTATACTTATCGGCCTATTCGGTTTTTAGCCGAAATTTAGTTCGTTCGGTCCACGGCAGGCGTCGCTTATCCGCGCGATCTTCACGAGACTTGTGCGAGACTTCGAAACGTGAAGTGTCAGCCAGGTGTCAGTGGCGCCATTTGAAAACTGTTTTCCAAACGAAGTATTGCACAAAAACGAGTTTAAATGACGCCTACTTTTTCAAACTTTCCTGATTGCTATCAAAACAAACAAAACTTCCGGCTTGATTACGTCAGCATTCGAAAGAGGGCGCGCGCGTCTTTTGACAACGTTAGCAGATGTCGGTCACTTTGATTTCCGCTGTACGTTTTACTTCCGTCCTACGATGTCTCGCACAGGTCTCAACGAATCTCATTTACGGCCGTTGCTTTGACATATGGACTGATTATGTTACAGAGCATATTTCAAACACTCAGAACTCGCTGTAGCAGCGACTAAATAGCGATCAAACATGCATTCCTGTATTTAATAAAATGTGGTGATTAGAATTTTGATGATAAAAAAATTGCCTTCAGTTCTCCTTTAAATATAAACACATCCACAGGTCTGCAAGCAGAAAGGCTTCAGGAAGAACAGAACGCTTCTGATTGTGCAGGGCTTTTATGTGCATGCAGGTTTGTGGTTAAGCTAAACTGACCGTGTTTATCACCTCAAAAACAGCACAACTTTCAGTCGACGAGGACGTTAACGCCAGTGTCTGTCTTAAAGCATGCAGCGCTAGAAAAAATTAAGAGATCACTGCAAACTTGATGAGTTTCTCTGGTTTTACTATTTATAGGTATGTATTTGAGGAACATGAACGTTTTTGTTTTATTCCATCAACTAATGACGGCATTTTTCCCCAAATTCCACATAAAAATATTGTCACTTAAAGCATTTAATTGCAGAAAATGACGACTGGTCCAAATAACAAAACAGACGAAGTGTTTTCAGACCTTGAGTAATGCGTAAAAATCAAGATCATGTTTAAGCTAGACTGCCTTTCAGATTTTTCAAGTGTAGGTCATGAAAATCATTTTTTTTTTTTGTTTAGTGACCAAAAGCTACTGAATTTGAATCACATACTTCCAACTTTATTAGTTTTTTTTTAATAGAAAAAAATTAATGAATTTATCTCCACATGGCCCTAAATTCTCGGCTATTTTTTCCTGCTTCGCCATGACGCAATACAAGATACTACGTCAAGCATCACATCACGTGGCGGGCTTTCCCCGTTCACACAAGGCATTGTGGGATGCAAATTTGAAACAGGAGAGAAAAATGGAGGACGTGAGTGTGCGAATGAAACACGAAAGACCGACTTCAGTAACGGAAAGCGAGAAGAAATATGTTATTTACCAGCTGGGAGGTCCATATCATGAAATACCGTGACCGAGGTCTTGAAAGTACTGAGCGAGGCCCTCTGGGCCGAGGTCAGTGTTCAAGGCCGAGGCCACGATATTTCACCATACGGACCGACCTTAAGCTGGTAAATAATATATTTATTTTCTTCTTTACCAAATTCTAACAGAAAACGAGAGCGCCCGAAAGGGAAAACCGAGCCGAGCCGCCATTTTGAATCCTCATTCACGGCTGTAATGCAAATGGCTTCCTCCTCGGTATACAAGTGCACTTCCATGGCAGGAAAAAAACTGCATTTTGCCGCCTATGTAGTTCCCTATTTATACAAATAGGAGTCATTCAGGATTCAGCCATGTTTTTGCTCGGCGTTAGCAACAGTTAGAGGTTTTTAGCTTTCTCCTGAAATGTTTTCTTTTATTTCTTCTTCCTCAGGGTAGTAAAACTCACTTTCGCTGTGAAGACTGTCGTTATCGCTATCCATGCTGTAAAATGAATGCTATTCTCCTGAGAAATGCGAAAATAAATGTTGAAAATTGCTACTATGAATGAGCAAGTCGCTAGAGGTCCGTAACCGGGGTCCGTACCATAGGATACAGACCCGCTTGCCAGCCAATCAGAGCACAGGATTTGATGGAAACCAGACCACGAAAAAAAAGATTGTTATATACGATGGAAAGGAAACGCAGGACCAGACTAATAAATATCGGCGCTCAGCGAGCACCTCGGTGTGATCAGCTGTTCGTTTAGCGACAGAATGATGGAACTGTCAGTGCACGCTCAAAGGGAAACCTGCGCATGCGCACACACACACGGACTTTCTCCGTCTGCTTGACTGCGCGAAGCAAGCGATTTCATGCACATTATTTGCTTTAATCCCCTCAAATTAAATAACTTCCCAGCCACAGAACAGAACGGCCTGATATTTTGTGAGATATTACAGAAATAAACATACATCACAATGACCACATTTCAGAGGGAACTAAATTTCACCGATTTTATGAAATCGAAAGGCCGTCTCGCTTTCAGTTTTAAACACAATACTAATGTCTGAACTGAGGAGTTGTTCAGAAATTGATATTTTGTGGAAGAACCCTGACATTTTACTCACAGCTTTGTGTCTTGGCGTGCTCGCCACCAGTCTTTAATGCTGCTCTTGGGTGACTTTATGCCACTTCAGGTGAAAAAATTCAAGCAGCGTAAATTTGTTTGATGGCTTGTGACCATCCATCTTCCTCTTGATCACGTTCCAGAGGTTTTCAGTGGGGTTCAGGTTTAGAGATTGGACTGGCCATGATAGGGTCTTGATCTTCACCCCCCCCGAGCTGTATTATTCGCAGAATAGAAAGGGCTGCAGGAGAAAAAGAGAATTGTACGGAGACTTCTTGTTGCTCAGAGGAGGGCTGTTTTACAATCAGGGTACAAAGTTTGTGTCGCAGGGGTCCAAAATTCAAATTGATTCAAACTGGTTCTTGTACCAGTTTTTAAGGCCCACTTTACACGGGGACGGTCTGAAACAAAAACGCAAAAGTCCGTTTTCGTTCTCACTTTTTTCCGCGTCTACACGACCGTTTTCAAGGAGGAAATCTGCGTCTATACGGTGACGCGTAAATGTGTGGAATTCAATCGGATGTGCATGCCAGGCGGCTAGGTGGTGCTGTGAAAGACCTCCGCTATGTCTGTACGCATGCGCAACGTCTTCCGTCTTGTCTGATCTGCACATCTGTGCCGTGAAGACTTTGACTACTCTGGCTATGGTAAGTAAAAAAGTAAGCGCATACTATACCCGCCTCTGTTCATTAACGGTATATGTGCAGATTCGGTATAGATGTTCGAAGGACTCCTGGACGTTTATTAAAGCTGCCAGAGCAGCTTGAAGGTCCGTTGGATCGATGTAATCAGACATGCTCTTACTTTTTTACTTACTTTCTTACTTCCCAGGCTAGCATGTACAGTATATGACATATGTATGACGTAAACGCGTACCCGACGTGAGCAGAGTTTCGCGTATTGGGTGGTTTAGACGGATATGCAACGGGGGCTGTTTTTAACTTCTCCACTCTGGAAGGCGTTTTCAATTTTTTCCGTTTTTCAGCCTCGGAAACGCCGTCCCCGTGTAGACGAAAGGCACTTCCGATAAAATATTTAGTCGTTTTTACCCGACAGCGTCCTCGTGTAAACGGGCCCTAAGTGAAGGACAAGTTAAAGAACAGGTTTCAGGTAATTTTTTGACGTGTGTGTGTGTGTGTATGGTAGTTTTGTGTAATCTGCTATAAGATAAAGAAGATTAAGTGTAGCTTTAAGCAGGGCTGCGAGAAACAAATGAAGTGATTCTCGGAGAGGACTTTTATTTTTTTTTGACAATTCAGAATCCACGACTTCCATAGTGCTTTTAAATATAAGGCTGTAAGCTTTGTGTTAGTTGTCTCTAATATTTATGTCCCAATATCTTGACCACATTTTAGGATGAAAATAATCATTTTAGATATGTTATTTTATATTGAAAAATTAGCCGTCTCGGAGAGGACATTTTTTTTGACATGATTACTTACTAATTTGATCAAAACTTACTGGCATTCAACATTAAAACTTAACTATGTTTCCAGTGAAATGGAACCAAATATTTGTATAAAGAATGATGTAAGTGCATCCCTTTTGGAGCTACCTGTGGTCAAAAAAGCACTTTTTCTAAATGACACAAGTAATTTTGCTAAATATGACACGTATTGCCATACATTCACCAAAAATAACGTTATCACCAAATGTTTTTTTGCATGGTAAATAGAGCTATCACAGGGCTACAATAAACAACCAAGTTTATTTAGTCAAGCCTTTTGATATTGAAGATAATAAATGTTAAATGTGATTTTTAGCTAGCGTACCCTGATTGTAAAACAACCCAGGAGTATTTTAGATATAAATATTAACAATAATGATTACTTTTTTTTATTATTATTAAGATTTATTCATTTGAAATAATTAGCGATAGGGCTGCGTGATATTCATATTGTGGTATTTTAACATAATGTGCTTTCTTGAGGTACTTTGATATTTTTTTGTTATATATTTTTTAGTTTTTAATGCAGCGGATTTTTAAGAAGTCAAATTTTAGCTTTTTTTTTTCTCCTTTTCTGGGAATTTTTTAAAGAATTTGTGTTATATAAGAAGTATCATTGAAGGCTTTTTAATGCATTTAATATATTTTAATTTTTATCTAATGTAATTATATGAGCAGAGTAGTTTACAGTATAGCACACTAGTAAAATTACTAATACTGGGGTTTGTTTGTTTGTTTTAATCCCCCACTGGCTGAAAGGCCATGGCAATGTTTGTCCGTCCGTCCCGTGAAGGGTGCTCACCTTCTGAAATCAATTTCTTATACAATTTTTGAAGGAATTTCACAAAACTTGGCAGGATTCTTTGTTATATGTCGGTAATACAGAGATTGCAGTTTTGCTCAGTTCAGTCACATTTTACCAGAGTTACAGCCCTTGATTAACAAAATTATAATTTGACAATTTCATGAGTGCGTTTTCCTTCTGAAATCAACTCCTCTCAGAATTTTTGGACGAATTTCTCAAAGCTTGGTGAAAGGCCTTGTTATATGACGGTAATACACAAATTACGATTTAATTTCATTTGTAAAAATTTTCCCAGAGTTTTGACCCTTGATTAAATAACTTGTACTTTGACAATTTCATGAGGGTGTACGTTCTTCTGAAATCAACTCCTCTCTCAATATGTGGAGGAATTTCACCAAACTTGGCAAAAGGCTTTGTTATATGACAGTTATACGCAGATTGAAATTTCATTTAATTTGGGCAAATTTTACCAGAGTTACGCCCTTGATTATTAACAAACTTGTACTTTGGCAATTTCATCAAGGTGTGCTCGCTTTCTGAAATCAACTTCCATCACAATTTTTATCCCCCGTCGTGGCGATGTCCGTCCCGGGAAGGGTACTCACCTTCTGAAATCAACTCCTCTCTCAATTCTTGGAGGAATTTCATGAAACTTGACAGGATTCTTTACACTGAGTGCAGAATTATTAGGCAAGTGAGTATTTTGACCACAACATCCTTTTAATGCATGTTGTCCCACTCCAAGCTGTTTAGGCTTGAAAGCCTACTACCAATTAAGTATATCAGGTGCTGTGCATCTGTGTAATGAGAGGGGGTGTGGTCTAATGACATCAACACCCTATATCAGGTGTGCATAATTATTAGGCAACCTCTTTTCCTCTGGCAAAATGGGTCAGAAGAGAGATCTGACAGACATTGAAAAGTCTAAAATTGTGAGATGTCTTGCAGATGGATGCGGCACTCTTGAAATTGCGAAGATGTTGAAACGTGATCACCGAACAATCAAGCGTTTCATTGCAAATAGTCAACAGGGTCGAAAGAAGCGTGTGGAAAAAAAAAGGCGCAAAATAACTGCACATGATCTGCGGAAAATCAAGCGTGAAGCTAACAAGCAGCCATTAGCATCCAGTTCTGCCATATTCCAGAGTTGCAACATTCCTGGAGTGTCAAAGAGTACAAGGTGTGCAATACTGAGGGACATGGCCAAGGTAAGGAAGGCTGAAAAACGACCACCACTGAGTAAGGCACACAAGATAAAACGTCAAGACTGGGCCAAGAAATATCTTAAGACTGATTTTTCTAAGGTGCTGTGGTCTGATGAGATGAGAGTGACTCTTGATGGGCCAGATGGATGGGCCTGTGGCTGGATCAGTAATGGGCACAGAGCTCCACTCCGACTCAGATGCCAGCAAGGTGGAGGTGGAGTACTGCTATGGGCTGGTATCATCAAAGACGAGCTTGTTGGACCTTTTTGAGTTGAGGATGGACTCAAACTCAACTCCCAGACCTACTGCCAGTTCCTGGAAGAAACCTTCTTCAAACAGTGGTATAGGAAAAAGTCAGCATCTTTCAAGAAGAACATGATTTTCATGCAGGATAACGCTCCATCTCATGCATCCAAATACTCCACTGCATGGCTAGCCAGTAAAGGTCTGAAAGGTGAAAAAATAATGACATGGCCCCCTTGTTCACCTGACCTAAACCCCATAGAGAACCTGTGGTCCATTATAAAACGTGAGGTCTACAAAGAGGGAAAACAGTACACCTCTCTGAACAGCGTCTGGGAGGCCGTGGTTGCTGCTGCACACAATGTTGGTCGTGAACAGATAAAGAAATTGACAGAATCTATGGATGGAAGGCTTTTGAGTGTCCTCATGAAGAAGGGTGGCTATATTGGTCACCGATTTGTTTTTGTTTTGTGTTTGAATGTCAGATATGTTTATTTGCAAATCTGGAGTTGTCATATCAGTGTACCTGGTGAAAATAAATAAGTGAAATGGCTACATATTTGTTTTTTATTAAGTTGCCTAATAATTCTGCACAGTGAAAGTTACCTGAACACATACATATTCTCCTAAAATGGCCAAAACTAAAAACGCCCCACTCTAACTTCCATACATATTCAGCTTTGATATTTATGAGTCTTTTTGGTTGATTGAGAACATAGTTGTTGTTCAATAATAAAACTAATCCTCAAAAATACAACTTGCCTAATAATTCTGCACTCCGTATATTATATGTCGGTAATACGCAGATTGCAATTTCGTTCAATTCAGTTACATTTTTACCAGAGTTGTGGCCGAGTTGCCAGCGGGGGATGTTGTGCTCTCAGAGCGCTGTTGTTTAAATATAGTAAGATAAAAATGTTGGCAGATGCCTGTATTTAGTGTAAACCTGTGTGTGTGTTTTTGTGTGTAGTGCACGGTACAGGTGAAGCTGGAACTGGGCCACCGTGCTCAGCTGCGGAAGAAGGCCACATCCGAGGGCTTCACACACGACTGGATGGTTTTCGTGCGAGGGCCCGAGAACAGCGACATCCAGCACTTTGTAGACAAAGTCATCTTCCGCCTGCACGAGAGCTTCCCCAAGCCCAAGAGAGGTGCGTGTGCGCCAACACGTGTCCCAACATGTCCTTCACGTCTCCTAGGACATGTACAGGGCACGTACATCTTTACATTCAGGAATATTCTGATTAACGTTACCTTGTGTACGAGTACATGGAGAGCTGAATTCATATAGAAAGGGGGTGCTATTCCTAATGAAAGGGGCGTGGCCTACAGTGCTGTAGCCAGGCATTAATCTCAGGAGGGTGATGAAACGTTTTCTACAGCCACTGTGAGATCAAGCGTGAAAACGGTCACTGAATTCTATAAAGCTGCTTCTACCATCAGCAATGATGTTGTTGTAATTATTATTAGTGTTATTTATGTTCCTCTGTTTACGGTAGAAAAAGGAGGGAAAAAGCCAATCACCAATACAACTTTTTTTTTTTTTAACTTTATTTTTATGGAGTCATTTATTTTACAGTATAGAAAGAAAGGAAAAAAGTGTAAGAGAGGCACAGATTGGGAATAGAAAATAAGCAGGGGGTAGATGAATCAGAATGACGTGTACATATTAAAGTGCACATCACGGGTAAATTCAGGAGCAAGATCAATGTAATTCTCAGGGTTTTTTCTAGAAAAATTTAGTATGAGGGCGCTCACCATGGCGAGGGAGCGAAGCGGGGGGATGGTGCCGGTTGTCCCCCCCGCCGTGCAAAGCCTTTGAAAAATGCTCCAATGGGACATTCTGAGGCTATCTGAGAGGGAAATTGTAACAAATTGTCTGTCAACATTGAAAAAGAAAGAAGTAATCTTCTTCTGCCCCGGACAGTCTTTGGCTTTCTTCCGCTTCGTGCCGCAGGATGACATCTTTAAATGCCCAAGTGTCAACAAAAACAACTCGCGAACTACTTCTGTCAAAAGCTCCCGCGCCGGTGGGTGAAAGGTCATTCAGTCTCGAGAAATCTCGCTCTACAAGTCAGCTGACCTTGTATGTAACCCATGTCAAATCTCGCTAGAGCAGCCGCGACAAGTAAACAACTAAACAACATGGCGCCTCAGTCTGGAAAACGCCAATTCGGATTGTTTTTGCACCGTCTGGCGGTGTATCTACTATGATTGGAATATTTTTGGAGCAATTATAATGTATTTGATGATCAGACACATTGTCACGTAGTGTTGCTGGGATGTTTTCACGGAGTCGGTAAGGGGGCGCACGCCGAGAGTAAGAGGGCGCAGCGCCCCTGTTCCCCCGTTTAGACGAAAGCCTGTAATTTTCCTATTTTATATTAAACTTTGGTCAAATATCTGTAACATTCTGCATTCTCTGCAATTTTTTTTTTTTACCTTGCGCAATGCCAGAAAAATTCAGTTGAAATCGAGCCATTTGAGGCGAATTGGTCCGCCTCTGAAAAAACTTGGCATTTGGATTTCCCGGCAAACATTGATTTTCGTGACGTCGCGTGTGGGACGCCTCCTTCTGAATCCTACGTCAGCGCTGGTTTGTTTGAGAAAACGACCCGGTGGTTTTCTGCAAATTTCTTCAACGTTATTGCGTAATTATTAAAATGGTTAACAGATGTATCGTAGGAGGGTGTAGCAACACCAATCTTGATGGGATTAGTACTCATCGTTTTCCAAAAGACCGGACAATGAGAGAGAAATGGGAGCGCTTGGTCTACACAGGCTGTGCACTGAAACCGTACAAAGCTCTCGCAGCCTGCTGGCACTTCTGCAGTTAACGTCACGAATCTGGCTCCAGACTCCCTCGGGATTTTTCCAGACGCGTTTTATTTTTTTCTGCTGTAGACAGATGGCCTTGTGCAAAATTACCCTTCTGGATGAGTGTGTAAAGGGACTTTCTTTCATATAAAAAAAAATGAAATTGGTCCAGAATATGCACTTTAAGAGAGGGTTTAGAAACATTTCAGTCCTTTTTGTTCCACTTGCCCATGTTCTTTTCTCCACATCGAGACATACAAGAAGGCTTCTGCTCTAATTGTGCAATAAACATTCAGTGCGTTTACATGCACATAGAGAAAATCGAATTTCTGCCGTAGCTCGACTGAAATCGAAGTTCTAAATACCATGGAAACACCTTAGCTCGGCTGAAATCGAACCGAACTGGATTTCTCGTAATCGAGCTACGCGACCTAGATTATGCGATTGTAGCCGAGCTACTTAGTGCATGTAAACCCTATCGAGCTACGTAGTCGAGCTACTTACTTCAGCACTGCCCCTTCCGGAAGTGACGAGACCACAAGCGGGAAACACAACAGCCTCGGTCGGCATGACAACAGTAGTAGTAGCAAGCAGCAGAAGAGGTCAGGAGGAACAAGGAGAACTTTGTTTATACTCTTGAATAGCTCTTCATGATGACAACCAAAAGTGTACCAACACGATGGGGCGTGTAGCGCCACCTGTGGCTCAGGTGCACAATGTACCTCACACAATAGCTCGATTTTCTTGTGTGCATGTAGGATTGGATTTCTCTGGCACCCCTGCTGGGACCCTTAGCTCGATTACCGACAGTAGCTCGATTACCGACAGTAGCTTGATTTGGATGTGCATGTAAACCCACTGACTGAGAGGGTACATCGAATAGGACATTAAGGGGCATGTTGCACACAAAAAAACCAAACCCCTTTTGTGATGAGGGGCCACTCATTCAGGGTGTTTTCACACCTGGTCCCCTTTAAAGGAACCAGACTCAGTCCTCTTTAAGTGGACCAAAAAGTGGACCAACAGAAAAAGAACTCGGTTCTTTTTGTGTTCACACTGTGAATTTATTACAAAGAGGACTGGGTTCTCTTTCTGGTCCAGTTAAGCTTTTTTTTTTTTTTTAAAGATTTTTTTGGGGCTTTTTTCACCTTTATTGGATAGGACAGTGTAGAGACAGGGCAGGAAATGAATGGGAGAGAGAGATGGGGCGGGATCGGGAAATGATGTCGGGTCGGAATCGAACCCGGGTCCCCGGATTTATGGTATGGCGCCTTAGGCACCTGAGCCACGACACCCCCAAGTCCAGTTAAGCTTTGATGGGGCCTCAGTCCTCTTTCTGTTCACACCAGGTCCTCTAGAGCCCTCAGACCCCTAGTGCACGGAATTCTGGGTAATTTTCTCTTGAATCAAAATGTCTGCTGCCATCCTTGCCCTGCTGTATTCTTTGATCAAAATAGTGCAGATTAAGGAAAATAAATTTATTTTTTATATATATATATATAAATAATTATATTATTGTGGCTGACTCATCAGTCAGTAAGTTCAGAGAACTGTAAAGCGGCTGTGGTAAGTTGCAAAAGGAAGTTGAGTTTCCCTGCTACAGTCACATGACCAACTACGGCAAACGAAGAAGGTTAAACTACAGTGAAAAAGGCGAAGTGAACCCGGTGCGCTTTTTGTTCACAATGCGCAGATTAGGCGAACTGTACTGAGACCACCTCCTGAGGTGGTCTCAGTTTGGTTCATTTTAAAGGGGTCTGGGTACGGTTGGAGTGTTCACATATGCGCAAAAAAATGCTGAGTCATCGATCTGAGTTCGGTTAGATGGCTGAAAGGGACCAAGTGTGAAAACACCCTCAATGTCCATTTCCTCCAGTATGTAGTAAATTTGTCCATGCACAGGTGCAGGAAAAAAGTCAGCTTTTCCCCGTCATATATTTCTTTTACAATTCCAACCCACTCTTTCGATGGGGACTTTTTTTTTTTTTTGTTAGCCACCTTTCTGTAATAGCATTTTTTACTGGCTGCTAATATTATTTTAACCAAATATTTATCTGTGACCTTGATAGTGCGGGAGATATTACCAAGACAAATTGTGCAAAAATCGTGTTTAATCTCAAAGCCTACTATTAGGGCTGTGCTCACAGCTCGCGATACTCGATCATGCACGATTTTCGGGGGTACGATACGATATCGTTTACTCACTTGAAAATCGAAAATCCCATATATGATACATTTCATGCATATCTCCCGGTTCTGTAGCAGGTTATCATCAATTTTCACTCGATTTAAAGCATGTTTCATGCCAGAAATCGACGGAAATTCATGCTTGCAACCTGTTCCAACCAAAAACATTATTTACAAATGGCGCTTCCAGTTACTCAGGGCCTGCGCACTAGAAATGAGCCTTTTTTTCCATCCAAACTACTTTTTGAAGCCCTCATTCTGATTGGCTGGTGTATTATAAGCCAGCCAATCAGAATCAGTGTCTTAAGGCAGCAGCATGCCGTAATGGCTGTTTGTTGTCTAATTAGTATCCAATATCTCGGTCATTTGTGCCTTTATTGTCCGACTTTTGTTATTGAAACACAACAAATGAAGAAGTAGATAACATCTTTAGACATTTGGTGACCCAAATCTGAAGTTTGCTTGGATAATATCAACTGGAAGTGGCTCAATCGGTATGTTGTTATCAGTAGATTGTTAAGTTTCAATGCGCTCTGCTACAGAGATCTTGCAGTCACGTGACCGGAATGTAAACAGCTGCCATTTTGTCGGTAAAAAACACCGCTGAATACTGCTGCACTCGTGTACAAAATGGATCAATTTTAACCGACGGACTACACGGCTCATTTTTCTAATGAACAGATAACTAGATATATGTCTAAAATAAACGACCTACAGATTAGTGACCCTTATCGATTACCGGACGTAGTTTTCACGACTGTGTCAGTGGATATGGAACTGCCAGAGGTGGAATACCCAGACGTGTATAATTACCTCATTAACTTTCCCTCGCTGTTCAGTGGTGAAGCACTGCGTGCTTATAAATCTCTGGACAGTTATCTTTACAGAAATTCAGGATTTGTCAGCGACTCAGATGTGGCATCTTGTAAACAAGAAAATAACAATCCTCATTGGACGGGTAAGTCACTTAAGTATTGAGTACTAGTACTGATACTAGATATATCAGTAGTATCTAGTATAGCACTGACCAGCCAATTATAGAATAGAATAAGGTAATTCCAGCTGTAATTCCAAATCGTCCGTCTTGTTTACCATGGATCTGGCGTTGGAGAAGTAGAGGCTTAGCAGTGGAGATTTGAGTGGCTGTTTTCTGAGCTTAGTCAACAGGCCGGCTCTGCAGCCTCGCTTTTGCTTCCTCTCCCGGCGCCGCCTCCTTCGCCTGCCAGACCCGATGACAATCCACGGAGACCCCGCTGGTCTCGCTATCTCGTCCGGAATGTTGTGCATGCGATGGAAATCGCTACAAACCGTCATTTTCTGCTGGAAACCAATGTCCAGTAAGTCCATACGGTTGTAGTGGATATTGAAGTCCGGTACAGATGAACAACACGCAAAAATACACACAAAAAACTTGCACAGGTAGGGAGAGCTTGTAGCCGCAGCCGTTGTAGTAGAATTGTATATACAGTAGACCCCCGCCTATTCGCGGTTCAGTATTCGCGAATTCACATATTCGCGGGATTTTATATAGAACATATCTCCTATACATTCACAGAAATCTCAGCGATTCGCGGTCATTTGCGGCGAACATATCGAACGTTTACGCACTGCTACATTCTCGGAGCTGATACGAATGAGCGCATTGTACAGTACAGTCTCGTGGTTCCCGTAGTTCAGACTTGTTCACGTGTTGTGCGTTCTTGGTATTTTTGAATAATTTTTACGCCCTACAATGGCTCCTAAACGCTCTGCATCTTCTAAGGCTCCTGCCAAGGAACCTAAGCGCCAGAAGAAGGTAATGACGCTGCAGGAGAAGGTAGGACTTCTCGATATGCTAAAGGAAGGGAAGAGTTTTGCGGCAGTGGCTCGTCACTACGGCATCAACGAGAGTACTGTGCGCTACATAAAGAGCAGTTTTATGGGGGGGGGGGGTTTTTACAAGTATTCGCAATTTTGGCTTATTCGTGGCCATGTTCGGTCCCTAACCCCCGCGAACACTGAGGGCTTACTGTAGTAGGGTTTTCCAGAAGAAAAGGTAGAAGTAGAATGAAGTAGAAGGCGGAAATATGGCGTTTGACCGACAAGATGGCGTCTGTTACAATCTGGATCGGCTGTGACGTCACATGCAAGATCTCTACAGACGCTGCAAGCCGCTAATTATGTCCCCCATGTCTCCATGGCCTCGTCTCGAGACTCATTGATTGAATAATTTTGGCGCCAAATGTATTCGCGCCCTCTGCTTACAATGCATTAAAGACCTCGTTAAACTCGATATATCGCGATATATATGGTACGATATATCGTGAGCAACTGATGGCAAACGAGCACAGCCCTACCTACTATTGATTTTATTTCCTCCACTACATCCCGCCAGTAGGATTGTATAATTGGACAGTACCAGAAAACATGGAAATGATGCGCCTGAGAGTTTCCACACACTCTCCAGCACCGTCTGTAACTAGGCTGGCCTTTCTTGGAGTGATGAATTGAATTATATTTTTCCATGTACAGTGGTGCTTGAAAGTTTGTGAACCCTTTAGAATTTTCTATATTTCTGCATAAATATGACCTAAAACATCAGATTTTCACACAAGTCCTAAAAGTAGATAAAGAGAACCCAGTTAAACAAACGAGACAAAAATATTATACTTGGTCATTTATTTATTGAGGAAAATGATCCAATATTACATATCTGTGAGTGGCAAAAGTATGTGAACCTTTGCTTTCAGTATCTGGTGTGACCCCCTTGTGCAGCAATAACTGCAACTAAACGTTTGCGGTAACTGTTGATCAGTCCTGCATACCGGCTTGGAGGAATTTTAGCCCATTCCTCCGTACAGAACAGCTTCAACTCTGGGATGTTGGTGGGTTTCCTCACATGAACTGCTCGCTACAGGGCCTTCCACAACATTTCCATTGGATTAAGGTCAGGACTTTGACTTGGCCATTCCAAAACATTAACTTTATTCTTCTTTAACCATTCTTTGGTAGAATGACTTGTGTGCTTAGGGTCGTTGTCTTGCTGAATGACCCACCTTCTCTTGAGATTTAGTTCATGGACAGATGTCCTGACATTTTCCTTTAGAATTCGCTGGTATAATTCAGAATTCATTGTTCCATCAATGATGGCAAGCCGTCCTGGCCCAGATGCAGCAAAACAGGCCCAAACCATGATACTACCACCACCATGTTTCACAGATGGGATAAGGTTCTTATGCTGGAATGCAGTGTTTTCCTTTCTCCAAACAAAACACTTCTCATTTAAACCAAAAAGTTTTATTTTGGTCTCATCCGTCCACAAAACATTTTTTCCAATAGCCTTCTGGCTTGTCCACGTGATCTTTAGCAAACTACAGACAAGCATAAATGTTGTTTTTAGAGAGCAGTGGCTTTCTCCTTGCAACCCTGCCATGCACACCATTGTTGTTTGGTGTTCTCCTGATGGTGGATTCATGAACATTGGCTAATGTTAATGTGAGAGAGGTCTTCAGTTGTTTAGAAGTTACCCTGGGGTCCTTTGTGACCTCGCCGACTATTACACGCCTTGCTCTTGGAGTGATCTTTGTTGGTCGACCACTCCTGGGGAGGGTAACAATGGTCTTGAATTTCCTCCATTTGTACACAATCTGTCTGACTGTGGATTGGTGGAGTCCAAACTCTTTAGAGATGGTTTTGTAACCTTTTCCAGCCTGATGAGCGTCAACAACGCTTTTTCTGAGGTCCTCAGAAATCTTTGTTCGTGCCATGATACACTTCCACAAACATGTGCTGTGAAGATCAGACTTTGATAGATCCCTGTTCTTTAAATAAAACAGGGTGCCCACTCACACCTGATTGTCATCCCACTGATTGAAAACACCTGACTCTAATTTCACCTTCAAATTAACTGCTAATCCTAGAGGTTCACATACTTTTGCCACTTACAGATATGTAATATTGGATCATTTTCCTCAATAAATAAATGACCAAGTCTAATGTTTTTGTCTCATTTGTTTAACTGGGTTCTCTTTATCTACTTTTAGGACTTGTGTGAAAATCTGATGATGTTTTAGGTCATATTTATGCAGAAATATAGAAAATTCTAAAGGGTTCACAAACTTAAAAGCACCACTGTAAATTCCCTCCAATGACCAGAACTTGAAGTGCTCATTTGAGTTTTACAAATGTTCAGCCATTCATCTTCTGAAATGGTTATTTTTGCTTCTTTTTCCCAGTTGGATTTAACATAGAGTGGAAAACCCATTGTTTGACTGTAAACAGGAGTAGATTCTGGTAATCAATTTCCAGTTTAGTTTAGATTTGTATGTGTTAATTAAATCAGAGTTGTATTCCTCTTTTTATATCACTGTTAAAATGAGCTCTAACTTGAAGGTATCTGAAGAAGTCTTGACTTTAAGTCGTAGTTGTCTAAGTTTTTGAAAACAGTCTCGTCTTCCTTTGTCAGAAATAAGACTATGCTGCGATGCCTTTAAAGAGCCACTGTTTGAAACGCCCATCCATCTGAGCGGGTATAAAATCTTTATCATATGCTACCCGTCGTAATAATTTAATGTGATTTTCCAGTTTACTTTGATGGGATTCACAAAACCAAATGTTTAAAGGGCAGATCTTGGGTAAATTCAGGAGCAAAATCAGTGTAATTCTCCTATTTTATGTTAAACTTTGCAAAATGTGACCGATATTTGACAATTTTGTGCAATTTTTTATTTTTTTTTTACCTTGCGCAATACCAGAAAAGTTCAGTTGAAATCGAGCCATTTGAGGCGAATTGGTCCGCCTTTGAAAAAACTTGGGATTTGGATTTCCCGGGAAACACTGATTTTCATGACGTTGCGTGCGGGACGCCTCCTTCTGAATCCTACGTCAGTGCTGGTTTGTTTATGAGAAAACGACCTGGTGGTTTTCTGCAAATTTCTTCAACGTTATCGCGTAATTATTAAAATGGTTAACAGATGTATCGTAGGAGGGTGTAGCAACACCAATCTTGATGGGATTAGTACTCATCGTTTCCCAAAAGACCGGACAATGAGAGAGAAATGGGAGCGCTTGGTCTACACAGGCTGTGCACTGAAACCGTGCAAAGCTCTCGCAGCCTGCTGGCGCTTCCGCAGGTAACGTCACGAATCTGGCTCCAGACTCGCTTGGGATTTTTCCAGACGCGTTTTTTTTTTTTTTCTGCTGTAGACAGATAGCCTTGTGCAAAATTACCCTTCTGGATGAGTGTGTAAAGGGACAGACTTTGATGTATTAAATAAATAAATAAATAAAAACCCAAAAATTGGTCCAGGATATGCACTTTAAGTGTGTTTTTGTCCAGCCACTTAAGTTTTGTTTATGCAGTAAGTATAGATTTCCGTCTCCAAGCAGGCTCTGGAGGGGAATGTCCAATTTTTCCATTTAGCATTGTAATATGGGTTGCACAAATAAATCAAATATCTAAGCTGTGCTGATTTGTAGTAGTTCACGATGTTTGGCAGAGATAATCCCCCTTTTTCTTTGGGCAGTTGCAATGTATTATATCTGATCCTTGGTTTAAAGGAACAGTCCACCGTACTTCCATAATGAAATATGCTCTTATCTGAATTGAGACGAGCTGCTCCGTACCTCTCCGAGCTTTGCGCGACCTCCCAGTCAGTCAGATGCAGTCAGACGCGCTGTCACTCCTGTTAGCAATGTAGCTAGGCTCAGTATGGCCAGTGGTATTTTTGGGGCCGTAGTTAGATGCGACCAAACTCTTCCGCGTTTTTCCTGTTTACATAGGTTTATATGACCAGTGATATGAAACAAGTTCAGTTACACAAATTGAAACGTAGCGATTTTCTATGCTATGGAAAGTCCGCACTATAATGACAGGCGTACTAACACCTTCCGCGCGCTTCGGCAGCGCATTGATATCTGAGCTCCGTATCAATGCGCTGCCGAAGCGCACAGAAGGTGTTAGTACGCCTGTCATTATAGTGCGGACTTTCCATAGCATAGAAAATCGCCACGTTTCAATTTGTGTAACTGAACTTGTTTCATGTCACTGGTCATATAAACCTATGTAAACAGGAAAAACGCGGAAGAGTTTGGTCGCATCTAACTACAGCCTCAAAAAATACCATTGGCTATACTGAGCCTAGCTACATTGCTAACAGGAGTGACAGCGCGTCTGACTGCGTCTGACTGACTGGGAGGTCGCGCAAAGCTCAGAGAGGTACGGAGCAGCTCGTCTCAATTCATATAAGAACATATTTCATTATGGAAGTACGGTGGACTGTTCCTTTAAGGCCTTTCCAAATGAACCCAGATAGCATTCTCTTCCATTCTGTTAATTGTTTTTCAGGTATTTCTATAGGTATTGACAGAAAAAGGAAAAGCAGTCATGGCAGGATGTTCATTTTAACTATATCTATTCGGTTATGTAAGTCCAGTGGTGGTAAACTCCAGTTGTTTAAATCTGTCTTTATCTCTTTAGTCCTTGGCAGATAATTAATCGCGTAGATGGTGGTTAAATCTTTTGGAGTTTTTATTCCTAAATATTTAATGGTGTTATTCTCCCATTTAAAATTGCAAGGGTTATTTATTTGTAGTGAGGGTATATAATTAAATGAAATAACTTGTGTTTTGTGCATGTTTTTAATTTATAACCCGAGTAATAACCGAATGTTTTCAAGGAGGATGTGAATTTTGGTAAACTCGAGTCTGGCTGCGAAAGAGTGATCAATTTGTCATCTGCGTAAAGGCAGGTCTTCAACTCGGTGCCTTTAATCCAAATTCCTCTCATGTCCTGATTAGGGATGTTAACTGATGACCGTTTGACTGATGGTTGACCGAATCAACGTCAACCGGTTAATTTTTTTTTTTTTTGGTTGTCGATTTAAAAAAAAAAAAAAAAAAAATTGATCGTTTTGAAGCTGCCGATTTTGGAGCGGAGAACCTGGAATTCTGTGTTGTAAACGCTTGGGGCATGCCATGCAGTGTAAGGACGACAGCTGACAAATCAGAAACACCCATTCAGTCATGTCCCGCCCTCCCGCCCCAGTTGAAGACAGCTGCCACTCGGCGAAAGAAAAGTGTAGACACAGGCTTTTTAGCTTACAAATTACTATTTTTTTTTTTTTTTTTTTAATTATTAGAAGGCACATGGAGTTTAGTCCTGCCCTGGCCAGTGCATTCTGAAAGTATGTTTCGGTCTGTAGCCAACAATGCATGTTACTGCAGATCATATCTCTCCACACAAACTAAAGGCGCAGATGCCGACTTTTGGAGGGAAGGAGAGAGAATGAAATGACGGCGGTGTCTGGAGGGGGAGTGACAAACACAGCTTTAATGTCTGTGAGCCAAGTCAGTGACGGCTTCAGAGCAACTTCAATACCATGCAGTAATGGCGTGTTGATATTGGTAACGGCGTTATAACGATTGTAGCTAATTAATTAGATTACCCGGCGTTATAACAGCCTTTATTTTAACGCCGTTATTCCCATCACTGAATGTTATGTACTACTTCTAGCACTTGACTTTATTTTCAACGCCATCATGGCCAACTGAAACGGTCTCGAAGCTGGAGCCATTTGTCCTCCGCTCCAAGACAAACCCCTCGACATCAGTGCCGCGTTTCACTAAATGTTTCGCGCTGTAGAAAAGGTAATGTGAGTGGAGGGCAGCGACTGGGACTGAATGTGCGGATGCTCGCGGTTAGATTTAGAATAGATTCTAATAATTCCAATTCTAGAATTTTAAACAGGGATGCAAACGGCGCGCCTTTTGGCGGATGCCGACTTCTTTTTCACGGCTGAATCGTGCAGATCCAATTTTTTTGGGGGGGGGCGTTGGAGTGTCTGAATAATTTCATCAGAGTAAATTCTGTATTAAAATTACTAAATAAGCAAATGCCTTTACAGTCCATGAAACATAGGAAGTATGAGAAGAAAACAGTAAATCAGAAAGCTGCGCACGTTTTCGCGGAAGCTGCGCAAATGTGCGCAGCTTTCTGATTTACTGTTTTCTTCTCATACTTCCTATGTTTCATGGACTGTAATGGCATTTGCTTATTTAGTAATTTTAATACAGAATTTACTCTGATGAAATTATTCAGACACTCCAACGCGCCCCCCCCCCCCCAAAAAAAAAATCGGATCTGCACGATTCAGCCGTGAAAAAGGCGGCATCCGCCAAAAGGCGCGCCGTTTGCATCCCTGTTTAAACTCATAGGTTAACCGACTTTAACCGGCTAATGAGGCTCGGTGGTCGGTCAAGATTTATTTTTCGCCATCCCTAGTCCTGATCTTCTCTAATAGCCTGAGCGAGAGGTTCGATAAATAGGGCGAACAAGGCTGGACTTGAGGGACATCCCTGCCGACAGCCTCTTTCAAGTGGCACAGGGTTGGTCAGACTACTGTTAATTTTGATTCTGTCTGAGGGGGAATGATACAAGTTTTTTAGATATAGGATGACTTTAATATTAAAGCCAAATCTTTGCAGTGTTCAGTATTCCCAACTAACTGAATCGAATGCCTTTTCGGCATCGAGGCTGAGAACAATGGACTTGTCTTTATTTTTGCCCATATGCTCCATTAAACGTAAAGCTCGTCTTGCGCCGTCTTGTATCTGTCTGGTTTTAAGGAACCCCGTCTGGTCGTCATCTGTTATGTCTGGAATAACATTTTCTCATCGTTTTGCGATTATTGAGGCGTATAGTCGGAGTTTAAAATCGATATCGGTCTGTATGAACTGCCTGCAGATTTATCTTTGCCCACCTTGGGAATGACAGAGATGATGGCATGTCTCCAGGAGGCTGGTGTTCCTCCTCCATTAAGTGTAAAATTAAAGCATTTCAATAATGTTGGTGATAGTAACTCTCTAAATGTTTTATACCGTTCTGCGGAGTATCCATCCTCACCTGGCATTTTATTTGTTTTGAGTCTCGAGATGGCATGATCCAGCTCTTTTTGTTCTTTCATTCGTCATTATTTTATTCTGTTCTGATCCAATGGATGGTAAATCCAGCGAGTTCAGGAAATGGTATAATGCTCAAAGAATCCGCTCCTTTCAGTTGTGTGTACAAATCTTTATAGTAATTTTAGTGTTTTTGTATTTTTCATTTATGACTGACTTATTTTTCCTGATCGTGTGTCCTTAATTTTATGGATGGACCTTTTCTCCTGTTGCGTTCTTATCCTCCAGGCTAACAGCCTTTTAAGGCCCAGTCACACAGCCAAAACTGCATGAATTGCGCATAAATTTCGAGTCGTGCGCGATTCATCAGTGCTGTGCGTAATTCATAAGTTTTTTTGTTTTTTTTTTTTTTTTTTGGACGTGGAGCATCAGTAGTTGTCAGTGGATGTTCGACGAATCGGGTTTGTGCGCGATTCCAGGTTTTGAGCTGCTCAAAAATATTGATCACGCACAAGTATGCGCGATTGTGCGCCGTTTAACGCAATTCGTGCGTCCTTTGCCGTAGTTCTGACGCGGACAATGCGCGACATATGTGTGGACCGTTAGTGGTTGATCGCAAGAAATTTACCGCTACCGCGCACGTCGATGACTTTTCAATGACAAATAACGCACATCACGCATGTCTCGCTGTAGTAACACGTACATTTCACTGATATCCACTGACAAAAAAACAGAAATTGTCCCTCTTTTGACCCTATGCGCTGATGTGCGTGATTGTAAGTGATTTGTACGTAGTTCATGCGCAATTAATCGGTGATTTTCGACCACGCACACCCCCAAAAAATGGTCAATTTCTCCACTGACAATCACGCACAAGCCAACTTTATACGTGATTTATACGTGATTTATGCGTGATCGGCTGTGTGACTGGGCCTTTAGTTCTTGGCCCATTATCGTAGTACCTTTTTTTGTTTTGATAAACTTGGCTTTCATTTCCTCATGACTATCATGTACAGTGCTGAGCATAAATGAGTGCACCCCCTTTGAAAAGTAACATTTTAAACAATATCTCAATGAACACAAACAATTTCCAAAATGTCGACAAGACAAAGTTTAATATAACATCTGTTTAACTTATAACGGGAAAGGAAGGCTAATTACGGAAGCCGAGAGAGGCCCTTCATATAATTCTTTTTTTTTTTCACCTTGTTATCCCGAGATAACGACAATTAATTCGAGATCTCGAGAAAACAAAACAATTATTTCATGATCTCGAGTAAACAGCTGAGAAATGGTTCATTCAGGTGCGCCAAGAGACTTGTGATATGCTGACTTTGGTGCTATTTCTCATTCTGTATAGACGCAACTTCGGTCATTAGAATGTCTGGAATAATCGATCACCTAATAAGGCAATATTTTGATCAGGGGTTGACACAGGGAGAGATTGCATTAAGGGGGCGCAGCTCTGCTAGAAATCTCAGCTGTTTTCTCGAGATCATGAAATAATTGTTTTTTTCGAGATCACGGAATAGTTGTTTTCTCGACATCCTGAATTGATTATGTCGTTATCTCGGAATAACGGTTTTGTTTTTTCGAGATCTCGAATTAGTTGTGTTGTTTTTTCTCAACATCCTGAATTAATTATGTCGTTATCTTGGGATAACAAGGTGAATAAAAAAAGATTATATGAAGGGCCTCTCGCGGCTTCCGTAGTTAATAATATAACTTGGATTACTCGTTTTTCAGTTTTACTCAAATTAGGCTGGTGCAAAAATGAGTACACCCCACAACAAAAACTACTACATCTAGTACTTTGTATGGCTTCCATGATTTTTAATGACAGCACCAAGTCTTCTAGGCATGGAATGAACAAGTTGGCGACGTTTTGCAACATCAATCTTTTTCCATTCTTCAACAACGACCTCTTTTAGTGACTGGATGCTGGATGGAGAGTGATGCTCAACTTGTCTCTTCAGAATTCCCCATAGGTGTTCGATTGGGTTCAGATCAGGAGACATACTTGGCCACTGAATCACTTTCACCCTGTTCTTCTTCAGAAATCCAACAGTGGCCTTAGATGTGTGTTTAGTCATGTTGGAAAAGTGCACGATGACCAAGGGCACGGAGTGATGGTAGCATCTTGTCTTTCAGTATAGAGCAATATGTCTGTGAATTCACGATGCCATCAATGAAATGCAGCTCCCCGACACCAGCAGCACTCATGCAGCCCCACATAAGGACACTGCCACCACCATGTTTCACTGTAGGCACCAGGCATTTTTCTTTGTATTCCTCACCTTTGCGACGCCATCAGTTCCAAAAACATTTATCTTGGTCTCATCACTCCAGAGTATAGAGTCCCAGTAGTCTTCATCTTTGTCAGCATGGGCCCTTTTGTGCCTGGGCTTTAGGAGAGGCTTCTTTCGTGGACGGCATCCATGCATGCCATTCCTCTGCAGTGTACGCCGTATTGTGTCACGGGAAATAGTCACCCCAGTTTGGCTTTCTACTTCTTTAGATAACTGCAGTGAACTTGCATGCTGATTTTCTTCAACCCTTCTCATCAGAAGACGCTCCTGTCGAGGTGTTAACTTCCGTGGACGACCTGGACGTCTCTGTGAGATGGTTGCAGTTCCAGCTTTCTTAAATTTTTGTACCACTTCTGCTACAGTATTCTGACTGATAAGTAAAGCTTTGCTGATCTTCTTGTAGCCTTCACCTTTGTGGTAGAAAGAAATTATTTTCTTTGGGGAATTCTGAAGAGACAAGTTGAGCATCGCTCTCCATCCAGTCACTAAAAGAGGTCGTTGTTGAAGAATGGAAAAAGATTGATGTTGCAAAATGTCACAAACTTGTTCATTCCATGCCTAGAAGACTTGGTGCTGTCAGTGAAAATCATGGAGGCCGTACAAAGTACTAGATGTAGTAGTTTTTGTTGTGGGGTGCACTCATTTTTGCACCACCCTAATTTGAGTAAAACTGAAAAAATGTGTAATCTAAGTCGTCATATTAGCCTTACTTTCCTGTTATAAGTTAAACAGATGTTACAGTATATTAAACTTTGTCTTGTCGACATTTTGGAAATTGTTCGTGTTCTTTGTTTAAAATGTTACTTTTCAAAGGGGGTGTACTTATTTACACTCAGCACTGTATTTCGTTTAAGTTTTGTTGAAATGAGTTTTATCTGATCTAATAATTTGGAATCATTAAGTTCCATGTGTTTCAATTCTAGTTTGTTTTTTTTTTTTTTTAGTTCCTGCAACAAGTCTTTTATTTGCTTCTGTTTCTCCGTCTTTTTAATTGAGGACCACAATACAAGTTTTCCTCTTATTACTGCCGTGGCAGCATCCCGTACAGTACCGGTACCTGGAGACACTTCATCAGTATCATTTTGTTCTAAATATTCTTTAAGTCCCTTTTGAATGTATTGATTGCACAAAGGATCATTTAATAAGCGTGCGTTGAGCCTCCATGTCGTATTTTTGACTTCAGTGTCCAGACGTAGGGATAAATATACGCCTGCGTGGTCTGAGATGTCTTTAAAGGCCTCTGCATGCTCTTGCGACAAGGCTTTCGCAGATAGCTTTTCGCAGACAGTTGTAGTTTATTGTTGAGCGGGGGAATAGGCGTGCGCGATGTTATTCACCGGCACAACGCAAGGGGGCGCGAAGTCGCTAGGAGTGGTTGGTGGGTGTGGTTAGTGGAGTGTTTATCCTCCGGTTACTTATAATGACGAACTTTTTTATAATGACTAGAACTGGAGTCATATAGATGTACGTACTTCCTCAATCAACCGCTCTTCATGCTGCTCCATCTTCGCTCGTGTTTTTAAAAATGCCGGTCGTGAAAACAAAACAAACCGGGAAAGTAGGGAAGCGGAAGTGCGTGTACAGCGGATGTAGAGTGGACCAATCAGAGCCCTCTTGTCTGCGGCGCTGTCTGCGAGGCTTCTGCGGTGGTCACAATTTTTGGGAGGTGCGCGCAGAGTGTCTGCGAAGGTGGGGGGTGCTATGCAGACACTGTCTGCGACACCGTCTGCGAGGACTGGGTTGTCAGCATAAATTGGCCTTAACCCCTATTTGACACTTTAAAATTCTGTCTTTCTGAATTAAACATGAAAAAGTAGTCAGTTCGTGAATGCTCATTATGAGGGTGGGAGAAAAAGGTAAACTGCCTTGCTGTTGGTTTTAATTCCCTCCATACATCCATCATGGCTGCTTCTCGGAGAAGTTTCTAACAGTGACGGTCTCAGGATTAATTCTCTGTTACATCAGTGGAGTCAAGGGAGGGTTGTAATTGTATATTCCAATCTCCACCACAAATGAGGACCCCAGCGGCCTCTTCAGCAATCCAGTCAAATATATTTTCTTCATAAACGTTTTATCGTTACCTGGGGGTCTATACACGTTTAATAATGTTACCTGTTTGTGATCAATGTAACCTTTTTACTAGAACGCATCTCCCTTCAGTATCCTTTATCTGTTTGAGATCTGGAATGTAACTGTTAGAAATTAAAGCTCATAGGCAACGGTTTTAATTTTATGCATGTTTGAAACTTTGTGTGTGAAAAAAATCCTCTAATTTTCTTCTGGTCCCAAGAAGTATTGTTAATAAGTAATAATTAAAATAAGTTAGCGCGGATCACGGCGAATTTCTTTTCGGCTATTTTCATGACCACTTGGCTTGAGATGTCATTTAAGCCAAACAAACCGCTCGAGTTGAGTCCACTTCCATTTACTTACATTGCCGTTCAGCTTGAGTGCAGACGCGCGTTCAGGAATTTCCAAAGAAAACCCCCCATGCCTTATTGCTGTGCAGTGAACTGTAACAACGGGACCGGTTCAGGAAGAAGTTTTTACCTTTATCCGAGAGAGGAGAAGAGGCGGAGAGAGTGGATTGGCTTTTTCCGAAAGAGGAGGAGAAGAGGCAGAGTGAGAGGGTTGGCTTTTTCTGAAAGGGAAGAGGCGGAGCGAGAGGGTTGGCTTTTTCCGAAAGAGGAGAAGGGGCGGGGCGGGAGGGTTGGCTTTTTCCGAAAGAGGAGAAGGGGCGGGGCGGGAGGGTTGGCTTTTTTCCTGAAAGAGGAGAAGGGGCGGGGCGGGAGGGTTGGCTTTTTTCCCGAAAGAGGAGAAGGGGCGGGGCGGGAGGGTTGGCTTTTTTCCCGAAAGAGGAGAAGGGGCGGGGCGGGAGGGTTGGCTTTTTTCCCGAAAGAGGAGAAGGGGCGGGGCGGGAGGGTTGGCTTTTTTCCCGAAAGAGGAGAAGGGGCGGGGCGGGAGGGTTGGCTTTTTTCCCGAAAGAGGAGAAGGGGCGGGGCGGGAGGGTTGGCTTTTTTCCCGAAAGAGGAGAAGGGGCGGGGCGGGAGGGTTGGCTTTTTTCCCGAAAGAGGAGAAGGGGCGGGGCGGGAGGGTTGGCTTTTTTCCCGAAAGAGGAGAAGGGGCGGGGCGGGAGGGTTGGCTTTTTCCCCGAAAGAGGAGAAGGGGCGGGGCGGGAGGGTTGGCTTTTTCCGAAAGAGGAGAAGGGGCGGGGCGGGAGGGTTGGCTTTTTCCGAAAGAGGAGAAGGGGCGGGGCGGGAGGGTTGGCTTTTTCCGAAAGAGAAGGGGCGGGCGGGAGGGTTGGCTTTTTCCGAAAGAGAAGGGGCGGGGCGGGAGGGTTGGCTTTTTCCGAAAGAGGAGAAGGGGCGGGGCGAGAGGGTTGGCTTTTTCCGAAAGAGGAGAAGGGGCGGGGCGGGAGGGTTGGCTTTTTCCGAAAGAGGAGAAGGGGCGGGGCGGGAGGCAGCGCTCGAAACTAACGGTGTCCCGATGTCCCGGGGACCATAAAGAATGTCATCGGGACACAAAATTATCATATCTGGGACAATCCCGGGACAATGGAAAAAAAATAGATCTAGAAAAAAAAGTTCTACATTAATATTATTTACAAAGCCGTAACACATACGTAGACATTCACCTAATTTGTCAATTTTAATTTTAAAACGTTAACAGCGAAAAATACATAGTAGCTTCACTTTCGATGCACCTGCATCCGTAGGCTACAGAGCAGCGCATTCTGTTCTAGAATCTTCGGCCGGAGTCCGCGTTATATGGACTTGGAATGGAATTGCTACCGCACACGCTGCGCCGACTCTTGCCAGAACAAAAATGCTGAAGTGGTTGAAGCGGACCGACCGCGGGGAAGAAACTGAAAGCCCAGACATAACGTCTCCGGGACCTTCAGGATCCAAAGTGTCATCGCCTGGTCTGCAGGCAACGCTAGCAACTGAATGAACTTAATGAACACTGTTAGACACGTTATAGAATACAACAGGAATGATGTGGATGATATTGACGGAAGATACCGTTCAACAGAATAAGTGAGTTTTCTTGGTGTCTTTCTAGTTCAGAAAGTTTAGTCAGTCAGCAGCACAACTAGGCTCGGACCTGCTGGCACTATGTTGATGTTGCTAACTTTCGCACCCACGTTTCGGCAGCGAAAGTTCATAAAAATGGATAACGGAAAGTTCATAAAAATGGATAACGGAAAGTTCATAAAAATGGATAACGGTAATGGTGAAAATGATAAGTTGGCCTTATAAGTGCCAACAGATATTCAAGGTATAAGTAGATGAAATGAACATAAAAGGGGTCTTATTTTCAACTAAAGTGTACTGCAGATGTAGGGAGTTGAAACATTTTCTGAATGAGCTAGTTGGCCCCTTTAAATAAACGGGTATCTATTCATACAGTGAGATCGCCAAAGTTTAATAAACTGAAAATGCAATAACTGTAATTTTGAAGTAGATGATGTATAGGACATGTGTCGCTTGTGTCTTGTGACTTATTGTAAAAATGATATAAAGGGTTCAAAATCGCATAGTTATAAATATAATAGTAACTTCATATGATAATATTAACCACTGGTTATTTCAGAGAGGAAAAAAATGGGGACACTATTGCTTCCATTCGGGACAATACAACACAGAATTCGGGACCACTGGGGGGCACAAAGAAAAAAAGTTAATTTCGAGCCCTGGCGGGAGGGTTGGCTTTTTCCAAAAGAGGAGAAGGGGCGGGGCGGGAGGGTTGGCTTTTTCCGAAAGAGAAGGGGCGGGAGGGTTGGCTTTTTCCGAAAGAGGGGCGGGAGGGTTGGCTTTTTCCGAAAGAGGGGCGGGGTGGAGAGAGTGGATTGTGTGCGTGAAACAAAATCAAGCAGTCAAAGAAGAAACGGAGCAGCAACACTCAAGCAAAAAGGAGAAGATTGGAGGGAAACATTTTTACTTTTGCTTGCAGTTGACAAGTCAAGAATCCTGAGGGATCCTGTCCAATCATTGTGGAAATGAGACAAAGGGATATTTCCTCGCTTAGAGTATACTATAAATAGTATAATGCCGCAGATGGCAGGCTAATGTGGCCTACTGGTGCACTGTCCAGTAATCGTTCCCTATATCCACTAGGGAGGGCGGTTTAATTATTCTTCAAAAGGGCTCTTATTTGGTATTACGACGAAAGTAGGAATTTATCGTGACTACCAGGATAAATCGTTTGGGCGCTAGTCTTGTTGAGGACCGCGATCAGAGTCGGCCGAGTCGCTGTCCGATTCCGAGGCCGCACGGTCAAACCAGTGAGCCACATTCACCGATTGCTTCGCAACAGCCAGAGGTTCATACACACATGGTTTCACCTCTCGATATTTAATTTGGAGAGTTCCTGCTTCAAAATCGCTATCAGACATTTTACACAACCTCCCACGACCAAAGTCCGTACACATGTGCTCGGTTCGCAGGTAAACACACAGCTGCTCCCGGTCTGTTTGGCTTAAATGACATCACGATGACGGTCCCCTGGCGGTGAAAGTGCGCATAAGTGAGACTGCCAAGAAATATGATTTTGTTTTTCTCTTTTCATTTTAGTAATCAGCTTGCTCCTTTTGATAGGATTTTGCAGACCGTTAACATTTAGAGTAATTGCTTTGTACTCCTGATTCAGCATTCTACCTCTTAATTCTAATGCACGTATTTTGCCCCTCCATTAACATCTGTGCTGAACAAAACAACCAAACAAAAATAACCTCCAACAGTGAAGTGAAATAACTTGTAAACAGGGAGGGGAAGCCTCCAAAGGGAGGGACCCTCCAGATGCGTCCTATAAGCGATTGTCATGCACACAATTAGTGGTTTTGATGCAGTTTGTCCCCCAGAGAAACAGTCCGATCAGTATTCTCATATTATTATGAGCTAAGAACTAGGGCTGGGCGATTTTACGATTACGATGTTATTCACGATATAAAATCTCTACGATTAGAAATTAGACACGTACGATATGCCTACGATAAGCCTACGCCTTCAATAAAATTACTTCATCCGAAGTTTTGACAGACACGCGAATAGCCAATCATAACTAAACAGTACCGCACGTAACCAATCAGTTGGAAGAGAGCCACGTCAAGTTAGGCTGCGTGCACACACAAACACACACGTGTAGCAGCAACGCACAGCATGGCTGTGGTGAAGTTTGCAGGAGCGCGGCATTTCTCCAACAAAGCGTGAAACAAAGCGATTATAAAAATGAGCGAGAAGCCGACTGACCGGAGTTCTGAACAGGAAAGTCAGAGCACTGCCCTGGAGGACATCGTTGAAAAGAAGGGCCAGAGATCTTCGGTTGTGTGGAGGTATTTTGGATATTTAAAATCGGACATACAGCAAAGTGTTACACAAAACCTTAAACACACTGACGTACAGGATTGCACTTTTTTTTCTCCTTGCAGCATAAGGTTTACACGTCAATATGTCTTTTATGTTTATTTGAAAGCTGCTAGAATTTGCACAAATGATTAACAATGGTATATAGTTTTTATTTTTCAGTTTCAATTTATTCATTTGAACAAAAAGAACAAAAGAATGTGCATCCAGTTTGTTTTGGTTCCGTGAAACTTGCAGGCTTGTTAAGCTATTTTTGTTAATTAGGAAGGAACTACTAATTTGTAATGTTCATATTTTGAGCAGAAAATTAAAGAAAATACAAAAATGGTGATTTGATTTATATCGTGATATATATTGTTATCGAAAATTTTGAAAAAATATATCGTGATATAATTTTTTCTCATATCGCCCAGCCTATTCCCGTAACCATGTTACTCTTACAGAGAAATCTATAACATTCAACCAGTGTTCAGTCAAAAAACACCCTCACAAAAAACCTCCTGACAGTTCTAATAAATGTCTTTAAAATAATTATAATCATTACTAATTATTGCATTCCTCTCGTTATCACTCACGAGTGCACCTCGGGTCTTACTCTCCTGGAGTGTGATAGCTCGCTGGAATCTCCAGAGCTTCTCTTTGGCTCGCTCAATGTCTGTGGCCCGGTTCCGACGTCTTGCAGACCCGCTGACCTCCCTTGTGTTTTCTCCCAGTTTTTTGCGGGGTGTCACAGCTGTCCGTGGTGCGTCAGTAGTTGTAATGCCCTCGTCGGTTTCTTCGCCAGCTGTTAGTATCCCCTTCTTCAGCATATCCTCCGTCGCCTCTTCTGCATTGTTGTATGCGTTGGGTCCTTCTTCATAAAAGACTCGGAGTTTTGCGGGTGTTTGGAATCGGAGTCCCTTTTTTTTTTGGGTAAAACACCTTCCTCAATGGCACACATTCCTTCCTATTTATTTATTTATTTATTTATTTTTATAATTTCTGCTGGGTAGTCGTCAAATACCCCTTTTCCACCAAATCAGTTCCAGGGCTGGTTCGGGGCCGGTGCTGGTTCACAACTCGTTCAACTTGCGAGCCAGCTGAGAACCAGTTTGCTTTTCCATAGTTCGTGGTGCTAAGGGAAGCCACGTCAGTTACGTTGCTGTATACGTCAGTTACGTCGCTACGTTTGCATAAACCTTGGCGCGAATATCGAAGCAAAAACAACACGGAAGAAGCAGCAACAACAACAGTAATGGATGACTTCGCGTTTGTACAGCTGCTGCTTCTCGTCGCTTAAAAATGGCGATCTTTCGCGGTCTTGTTATTGTTGTTGGTCTTAACAACTCCGCCCCCCTGCTGACGTAAGCGGTTCTTTCCTCTGGCCCAGCAGAGAGTTGGTGCTAGCCTGGAACCGGTTTTTCTGGCCCCAGAGCCAGTTCTTTGTCAGTGGAAACAGAAAACCCGGTTCCAAACTAAGCACTGGCCCCGAACCAGCCCTGGAACTGCTTTGGTGGAAAAGGGGCAAAAGTACACTTCCTGATCCATTGACGGTAAACAAGGATCGAGTGGACTTCAGTGGCGACTATGATATTGAATTTACACTTTGTTGAATTAATTCAGTATCATAGTCGCCACTGAAGTCCACTCCATCCTTGTTTACCGTCAATGGATCGGTCACTCGTCAAACAGTCCGCCAGAATCCGAGTAGGGAATGGCTGAGCGTAGCTGTCAGTCAAACCCAAGTTAGCCAATGGGAATGCATTCCTGGACAGCCCGCCCACACGTCAAGTTTGTGCCAAAACTGCAAGCAAAAAGTCAGGGAGCGCAAACGAGAAAGCTGGAATCACAACCAAAATAAATTACGTCAAGCAAAACTGAGAAAGACGCGGAACAAAAATAAAAGGTTTCTGAAGAGTAATAGACTGATATTTTGCACGATTACACGAATAATTTGTTTGCCAGTCTAAAAAAATTGACTCTTTTTTGGGGTTTTTTTTTTGTATTTTGATTTGTCGTTTTCGTTTGATATTTCAAAAGTATTGTATGAACATTTTGGCACAAAATTGATTCCATACATTTTCAATAACTAAAAATGCATCAAAACATGGCTCTGGATTCCATTTCACAAGTCATACACAAGTGTAAAAATTCATAAACGAGTCCTTTTTCATTTCTCATGTGACTTCCAAAATAGAATAATGAATGAACGAAGAAGTACACGGACCATACGAGCTTTACAGTCCCATTTATTTATTTTTGAAATGTGTTGTAAGAATCAAAATCGACACAAGCGATTACTACGGGGGGGAAATCACGAGGTAAAACATCAAATAATGTGCTGTTGTATTGTTTTGAGTGCAATACAGGTTGAAGATTATTTAGAAATGATTGTTTTCAGTTTTAATTTCAGTGTACACGCCGACCTTTTCCTGTACACTAGTGGCTAATGAGGAGAACCGGGAGGAATCCCAGTGGGCTGTGGGTTGGCGAGGCAATAAATTTTTCATGTTGGTGTTTTGTAGTTTAGAAGGACTTGTTGCACCATAGACTGCAGGCAGCCGAGCTCTGAACCACGCGCACACAGGTAGCCTATCGGTCACGCCCCGCCTCCCCATCCAGGAGCCGATGAGACAGAGCGAGAGCGGCCCTCTCGGATCCCTAATTGGTCAACGGCTTCCAGGCTGGTCACATGACACGTTTACAGTTTGCCCAGAGAGCCCTCTTAGCCGTATTAATCAGTATGGACAAGGAGGATAGGAAAAGGCCAGATAAAAGAAGAGATGTTAGAGAAAGATGCAAATTTAGATGTGTTTGCGACAGAAATGAGCCCGATGCAGCTGCTGAGATGGCGCACAGGAGCGTCTCTACTGCATTAAATCATGCGAAGCTTATAGCTTGGCGTGCCACAGTTTCTAGGTACGGATGGGTGAAAAACAACCGCGTAATTAAAAACACCTTCGTCTCTGGTGGCCTCCGATGTGTCAGAGCGAGCGATGTTAATCTGTTTAGCAGGAGATGTGTTTCAACGGTGTTGAATCACGTCAAAACGACTCTCAATCTTTTTTTAAATCTTCCGTCTGATAGTTGTTCACATGTTCAGTGCTTTTAACACCCTTTTACAGTGCATATAATTAGAGTTTGATATTAAACCCGCACACATTGTATATAATGGGTATGTGTGTGTGTGTGTGTGTGTGTGCGCGTGCGCTCACACTCCCGTAGTCCGTCTCTGTCAGATCTCAGCGGTGTGTGAATATTTGAGTCAGGTGTATTAGATTAGGTTGTAACTAAACTCTGCAGGACAGATGAGTTCGGAGCCCCAGGGCAAAGGTGAGCTGTGTTGACCTACAAAATGGAGAACAGTAGACTGATTGTGTGTGTGTGTGTGTGTGTGTGTGTGTGTGTGTGTGTGTGTGTGTTGGTGTTGATTGCAGTGTGTAAGGAGCCTCCGTATAAAGTAGAAGAGTCAGGATACGCAGGATTTCTAATGCCTATAGAGGTCTACTTTAAAAACAAG
Source organism: Neoarius graeffei (assembly GCF_027579695.1). Lineage (NCBI taxonomy): Eukaryota > Metazoa > Chordata > Actinopteri > Siluriformes > Ariidae > Neoarius > Neoarius graeffei. The sequence continues at coordinate 87,099,854 of NC_083578.1, forward strand.
GTGAGTGCACATGGTCTGGTTCTACTGCTCTCTCTCGCTGTCTGTCTTGCTCTCTCGCTCGCTTGCTCACACCCATCCACACATCTGTTGCACACTGTTTCCCTCCTTTCAGGGTCATAGGTTCTTCCTTTTGCCCACATATTGAAGTATTTTATCTCCAGCAGTGTGCACAAAGAGCTCATAGAGATCTCGCGTGCTCTCTCTCTCTCTCTCTCTCTCTCTCTCTTTCTTTCTCTCGCGCACGCGTGCACACATGCACATGCTGTGTGTGAGTACAGAGATGAGATGGAAGCGGTTGATAAACTCTGCACTGATCTGAAACACACTTCTACAGGCCACGTGGTCTCTCCGGCACTTCTTATCTGTTGCACTTCCTTCCGGACGATATCGCTTACAGCGGCTTCGTAATAACAGCTTTTATTAAAAAGCTCTGGTCAAGTTCCTGTTGCACTCGGACACGTTTCAGAACGTCCCGAAGAAAGCACGATCTCGATGTTTCTGGACGTCCAGACCGTCTGAACTTTTGACGCAATTCCGCCCGCCACCAGTTTTCTTTCAGACTTCCTGCCAAATGTCTTTCCTCCCTTGTTTACGAAATTCCCTCGCAGCCTTCAGTCCAGACTTTCTTCTCAACTTCATCCTTTCCTTTCAACTTTCTTAGTCTATCCAAGCTTCCTTGCAAACTCCCCTGCACTCACCCTTTTTCCCTTCCTTTGACACGACCCATTTTCCAAACTCACTACCTTGCAAACATGCCACTTCTTTCCAAATATCCCTCCTCCCTCCCTTCTCAACTTCCTCCTTTTCTTCCAGATTTCCCTCCTCCCTTCCTTGCAAACTTCCTATTCACTTCCCTATTTATGTGACCTTTTTTCCAAATTTCCTGCTTTCTAAACCTGTCTTTTTTTTCCAAATATCCCTCCTCCCGTTCAGCCATACTTTTCCTTCCAAGCTTTATTTCTCTCCTTCTGAACTTCCTCCCTTTCTTCCGAACACCTCTCTTCCTTGCAATCTCTCTCACTCACATCCATCCAAACTCCCTTACTCTCTTCCTCCCGATGTCTTTTCTCATTTCCTTCTGTGCTTCCTTTCTCTTTGCCTTCCAGAACATTTCTTCATTCTGACGTTTTTTTTTTCTGAACTTTCCTTTTAAACTCTCTTCCTTCCTGCTTTCCAAAGTTTTTTGTGCTTCTTTTAAACTTTCTTCCTCCATTCCTTACTTTCTTCTGAATTTCCCACCTTCCTTTCAAACACCCTTTGTCCTATCCTTCCCAGTTTTCCACGTTTGAAATTTGTCATGAAATTTCCGAACTTTCTTTTGACCTTCTTCTATTCCTTCTAAACTTATTTCTCTCTCTCTCTCTCTCTCTCTCTCTCTCTCTCTCTCTCTCCTTTGCAAACTACTTGCTTTCTGGACTTTGTTGTTCCTTTTCCTTCCCTCACTTTGGGATTTGTGCTTCCCATATGAAATTCCTTTCAGACCTTCAGACTTGTACCCCCCACCCCCCCCCCCCCCCCCCCCATTTTCAGACCTTAGATTTGTGAATCTTAGAATGTGGTGTGGGGTTCGTTCTTTCTTTCTTTCTTTCTTTCTTTCTTTGTGTCTTTCTTTCTTTCTTTGTGTCTTTCTTTCTGTCTTTCTTTCTGTCTTTCTTTCTTTCTTTCTTTCTTTCTTTGTGTCTTTCTTTCTTTGTGTCTTTCTTTCTTTCTTTCTTTCTTTCTTTCTTTCTTTCTTTGTCTTTCTTTCTTTCTTTCTTTCTTTGTGTCTTTCTTTGTCTTTCTTTCTTTGTGTCTTTCTTTCTTTGTGTCTTTCTTTCTTTGTTTCTTTGTCTTTCTTTCTTTCTTTCTTTCTTTCTTTCTTTCTTTCTTTCTTTCTTTCTTTGTGTCTTTCTTTGTCTTTCTTTCTTTGTGTCTTTCTTTCTTTGTTTCTTTGTCTTTGTCTTTCTTTCTTTCTTTCTTTCTTTCTTTGTGTCTTTCTTTCTTTGTGTCTTTCTTTCTTTGTGTCTTTCTTTCTTTGTGTCTTTGTCTTTCTTTCTTTCTTTCTTTCTTTCTTTCTTTCTTTCTTTCTTTCTTTCTTTCTTTCTTTCTTTCTTTCTTTTCTTTCTTTGTGTGTCTTTCTGTCTTTCTTTCTGTCTGTCTTTCTTTCTGTCTGTCTCTTTCTTTCTTTCTTTCTTTCTTTCTTTGTGTGTTTTTCTTTCTTTCTTTCTTTTTTTCTTTCTTTCTTTTTTTCTTTCTTTCTTTCTTTCTTTCTTTCTTTCTTTCTTTCTTGGTGTGTCTTTCTTTCTTTCTTTCTTTCTTTCTTTCTTTGTGTGTCTTTCTGTCTTTCTTTCTGTCTGTCTTTCTTTCTTTCTTTTTTCTTTCTTTCTTTCTTTCTTTCTTTCTTTCTTTGTCTCCTTTCTTTGTGTCTTTCTTTCTTTGTCTCTTCTTTCTTTGTCTCTTCTTTCGTCTCTTCTTTCTTTGTGTCTTTCTGTCTTTCTTTGTGTCTTTCTGTCTTTCTTTGTGTCTTTCTGTCTTTCTTTGTGTCTTTCTGTCTTTCTTTGTGTCTTTCTGTCTTTCTTTGTGTCTTTCTGTCTTTCTTTGTGTCTTTCTGTCTTTCTTTGTGTCTTTCTGTCTTTCTTTGTGTCTTTCTTTGTGTCTTTCTTTGTGTCTTTCTTTGTGTCTTTCTTTCTTTGTGTCTTTCTTTCTTTGTGTCTTTCTTTCTTTGTGTCTTTCTTTCTTTGTGTCTTTCTTTCTTTGTGTCTTTCTTTCTTTCTTTCTCTCTCTCTCTCTCTCTCTCTCTCTCTCTCCCTCCCTCCCTCCCTCCCATGTGTTTTTTGTGTGTGTGTGTGTTTTTGAATTGTATTCTAACCCTGAACGTAAATCGCTGCAGGAGGAGCCGAAGAAGGTTCTCTTTAACTACGACCTCTTCCTGAACCTGGAGGGCAACCCGCCTGTCAATCACCTGCGCTGTGAGAAACTCACCTTCAACAACCCGACCCGAGACTTCCGCAAGAAACTGGTCAGAGCTGGAGGAGTGAGTGAAGGACTGTGGGGGGGAAATGATCTACTGCAGTGTTTATACTCTATACAAAGTGGTACATTTTGAAACATGGGTTGTTGTTATTATTATAAAATGAAAATGGACATTTTTGGTCAAAATGTTTAAATTGCGCACTTGGTTACTGACCTGCTGACTGACTCGCTCGCTTACTGATGAATGCTGTGTCCTTGGTACCTGATAGGTGGTAATTTGCGAGTTATGTCATTTCCCACCTCAGGATGTTTGATGTGTGGGTGGGTAGGACATGGTCTGGCTAACGCGACTTCAAAGCTCTGCGAGCATTTGGTCTGGCAAAGATATTAAGCCCAACCGTTTCCCAGAGCCCGTGGTTGACCCGCCTCCCTGAAATGCCTCAGTTTGCTACTGGTCGAAGCCAGAAAAGGCTGTGACGAAGCTTAAACCAATGACATCACTCTTTCCTCTGACGTATGTGACGCGACGGGGCTAACTGGTAGATTAAACTCTTACCGAAGCCGGTCGGGAGCAAGGCGAAAACGTCCTTCCTTTCAATAAATACCTCCAGGGCTGCTCTTTGCTCCGTTTTCAATGAGAACTTGCTCCATGTTCGTAATGTTTCTAGTGAATGAAGCGCTTCCGGCATAGATTCTGTAAACAATCTATGGCTTCCGGTCGCAGTTCTACTACGTCACTGCCTTGAACACGCCTCTACCCAGGGCCGTTGGAGATGCTCAAAGTTGATTGGCTCCCGATTTTTCGGGAGCTTGGAAGAGCTGGAGATAGCTTGCCTGGCCAGACTAAGCTCGCAACAGGCCCTCGTGTAGCGTCACACTTAGGATGGGCGGGCCCAGGCTAGGTGGGACACGGACACCTCCATGAACACGCGTCGTCTTAGCGCCGCGAGATCTCACAAAGTTCATTAAAAGCTCCTTTTACAGTTACCAACTTGACCACCTACTGATTCTGTTCTACTGTCATGAACTTCAAGCATTCATGCAACATTTTTGGACTGAAATCGGAACACGGCAGCAACAACAGCAGCGAATAGCTTAGCGACAAGCTAGCCGGTTACCTATATTAGTGATTAACCTTGATGATGACCTTCTCAAAACGGTGATTAGTATATCGATTAGTGTTACTGCTGTAAATTAATTTAAAAGTCGAGAAGCGGGACGTTGCGCTGTTCAGTGTGAGCAGCCATGTTGGTGTGACGCGAGAAGGGACCGGTAGTTGAGTAGAATACTCCAAGTTGAAATTTCAAGTCGAGGAAGTGTTTTGAGGTTTTTCCTGGTTGTACGTAGGAAATTACAGGTTCCGACTTCGCCTCGAATGGAGCATGATTTTCATGACTCGCTTGTTGACTGACCGACTCGGCGATCCTGGAACACATGAGAAAGTTTGGAGAAGGTTTATCAGAACTGGAAACATTTACACTCCGTTCAGACTGCAACCTGAAACGACCCATATCCGATTTGTTGTGAAATCCGATTTTTTTGTTAGGCCGTTCACATTACCAATTATATGAGACTTGTATGCGATCTCCAATATGAACGGAAAACGACCCAAAAGTGTCCGGCATGCGCAAATTGACACGTAATAAGCACATCTACGTAATACGTAAACAATAAAAAAGCGCACTTTTCATGTTTAATGATTTCTTTGTTTGTTTGTTTGTTTGTTTGTTTAATTATCTGGTTAGTGTTAAAGTGTGAGGTCTCGTGTGTGTTTTTGTTTCTAAACTGAAATGAAAACGTGTAGCCTGGTAACGAGGGTTGACTCCTAAATGTCTCTCTAATTTCTGTATAAGGCAGCTGGGCCATAGAAGGTTCACGCTGCACGCTGCACACTACACGCTACACGCGTGTAAAGAAAAGTGGACAAACGTAGCATGACTTGCTCTGGGCCATAGAACGGCGTTCACGTTGCACGCTGCACGCTTCACGCGTGAAGCGAGAAATGAACATGCACACTTTTTTCTAGGCGTGAAGATGGAAATTCCAGTCAATGCATGCGGTCATCGCCGCGCCAGCCAATCAGAACGGGTCTAGGGAGATAACTCTATGCTTTCGGGGAAAACTTCAGAAAAAATATAATTGAATGGTATAATTGAAAAATAGTTCTTCATCGGGATTGTCAAGCAGATTATAGAATGTTCGGTGAAATTCACCACGGGTTTCTCTCAGAAGGAAGTGTTCTCGGCTCCAAATTCTGTTCCTTTTTCTCTTCCTCTGTCTCAGTAAAAGCAGAATGAGGCAATCGTCGTCATCCGAAGAGTCCATATTGTTGGTTACTCGGTCAAAGTAGAACAGACGCAACACGTGAACATCCAAGCATGAAGTTTAATGGCCCAGGGTCCGGTTCTTCACGTTAGCGTGTAGCGTGCAGCATGCAGCGTGCAGCGTGAACCTTCTATGGCCCAGCTGCCTAAGTGCAGGACATATTACTAGGAAGTAATGGATTTTTAAACTCTATATAGTGCACTCAAGCTTCAGTAGGCAGTCATTTGGGATACGGCCGCTGTATTACCAAACTCTTAATTCAGGCTTAATAATTTGCACATATTTATTTCGTCATATTAATAAACTTTTTCTACATTTTTATAAATATTTATTTAGATTGTTTACAGCCAGCTGAATTCTGCAGCTTCTCTCAGCGCTGGCTCAAGGTGCAGAAACACCGGTGCAGTTTGCTATGCAGATGAGGCGAGACCTGGCGATGTGGTTTTTGTGGCGGCGGCGGAACTCGCACAATAATCTGATTAACAGCAGACTAATGAGACCGAAGGTGTCAAATTACTGGAAATTTCCAGAACAATCTTATCTTGTAATACAGGATGGTTTAAGTTATAAATCAGTTATAGAAACTGTTTTATTTAATCAGGCTAACAGATCAACATCCAGGTCCCTACCAAATCCACCATTAGCTTGATCAATTCTATAAAAGTCTATTTAAATTCTGAAAACTGTACAAATGTTGTTGTTTTCCACCAAAGAGGCGGGATTAGCCAACGCAGAATAGTGACGTTTGTCTCTTGTTGATGACGTGTAGGTCGCATGAATGAATGCGACCTGTCCGGTCAGACTGCAGTCGCATGTGAAAATAACGGATATGCATCGGAATCAGGACCACATATCCAAGCGGCCTGGGTCGCATGTGAAAAAATCAGATCTGTGTCGTTCAGATTGTCAATAACAAATCGGATACAGGTCGCATATGGGCAAAAAAATCAGATATGGGTCATTTCAGGGTGCAGTCTGAACGTAGTCTTACACATAAAGAGACTTGAGAGAGATGTATATTCCACAGAATAAAAAAATTCCCCTCTTTATAAGCGCTTCTGGGTTTTTTTTTTTTTATAAAGCTTTTAAAGGGTGAAAAACAGATGGGTTTTGATGTTGGACGATGCTTTTAGTATCTCAATGTTGTAATAGAATTTTAGGTTTCTGTAGGATGTTGGTGGGGCTTTTTTTTTTTTTTTAAATGAAATTCTGATACGCATCACCAGCAGGTAAAGGCACAATGCTGGATATCAGGAGGGTGTTATTGAGGAACACTGCTTTACTTTAGCACTGCTCTCCTTCCTTCCTTTCCCAGATCATCGTGGTGCCCGAAGGGGCGGAGTTAGTGTCCAGGCCGAGTCCAGATTACCCCATGCTTCCCACAATCCCTCTGTCTGCCTTCTCCGACCCCAAGAAGAGCAAAAGCTCCCAGGGACCCAAGGTCTGTAAATATCTTGCACTTCAGCCACACGTCCATGCTTGCTTTTTTTTTTTAATATTATTTGCCCGTAGTCAGCTGGGATAGGCTCCAGCTTGCCTGCAACCCTGTAGAACAGGATAAAGCGGCTACGGATAATGAGATGAGATGAGAGAATTTCACTCTATCGCTTTTATTTTCCACCATTTCCTCTTTCCCTCCCCCCAACTTTTTATCTTTTCATCCCATTTGTATAACACTTCCATAAATGCATTCTGACAGTTACGGATTTTTCTTCTGCGGATGTGGTGACCCTCGACATGCCGTAACCTGCCTTTCTGTTGGGGGGGGGGGGAGTGCATCGACCTATAGAATTAGGTTTATATAAATTTATCGTTTCTATAGTAACAGCTTACTTAAGGTACACCCTGTATAATCTAGGACTAATAATAAACAGATTAAACAATCGTGCAAACAAATTATATAGTCACTCATTTGGTGACATTTTGTGCAAGATCTTTATTTTTTAACCTTCATGTAAGGAGTCTCCAGTGTCAGTGTAACAGTAGTGATAACGATAAACTTTCCTTCACGGGAAAGTCTTCAGTGTACAGAACAACAATCTGGTGGTGTTTTATTCCTTTGTTAAAATACACGTCTAAATTGTATTTAAATGAAATGTTCTCGCTGTCTGCAGGAGCTCACTAAAGATAACACCGTCATATCGAAAACCCCGAAACCTCACAAATTGGCCAAGGAGCACCGCGAGCGTCCACGGAAGGACTCCGAGAGCAAGAGCTCGTCTAAGGGAGACGCCGAACGAGACAGCAGCAGCAAAAGCAGCCGCGAGCCTTCGTCCTTCTCGTCGTCCTCCTCTTCAAAGAAGCCCGAGAACAAAGTAAAAGAAGAGAGCAAAGCTCCTCCCAAAGCTGCTTTCAAAGAGCCCAAGCTGAAGGAGCCCAAGATGGAAGGAACGAGCCCTAAAGGAGGCGGTCCAGGTGGTGGAGGAGGGGGAGGAGGAGGGGGAGGGACCGAGAGCAAATCGAGTAAGCGCCCTTCCAATGCCGACTCCCCAAAGTCTAGCATTAAGAAGCCCAAAAAGGGAGGCGGAGAAAGCCAGAAAAGTTCAGGAGGCGGGGTTTTTCCAGGCACCTCCCCCCGAGTCTCGTCGTCGTCATCCTCCTCCTCCTCCATGGCCCCGACGTCGGGGTTTGGGGAAAAGAAAAGCTCGAAGCAAAGAGGGTCCTGGATCAAGGGCAAACCAGAGACCCCGGAGGTCAAAGAGCAGAAGAAACCGCCCGAGTCAGACGAGTCGAACTCTGATGACGAGCTCTCGTCCAAGTCTGAGGTCAGAGCGAGATCAGCGCTGCAGATGGTGAAGACTGAGCGTTAGACACGCACTTTAATTTGTAAACCATTCACATTTGCATAAAAATTCCATTTGTGTGTTTTGCATACAGAGAACGTGCTTCACTATCGATGCACAATTGGCCGAGTGTCATTATCTCTCTCTCTCTCTCTCTCTCTCTCTCTCTCTGTCTCTCGTATCCCTACAGCAGTCGGCTCCCTCCAGTCCCTCGAACTCCAGCTCCAGTTCAGAGTCCAGCTCTGACTCGGACTTTGAGCCGCAACAGAAACAAGGCCAAGGTGAGAAACTCTGTGTGGCGTACACACACACACACACACCTATAATGGCATCACATTAATTTGAACCTGACGTTAGACAAGTTTTTGTTTCTTTTTTTTTCTTTCCTCTTTGCCCTGTTGCCTCAATCCCTCTCTCACTTTCTGACTGTTACTTTCTCTCGCACACATTCTGACTCTCTCACGCACTTTTTGGCTACGTTCACACTGCAGGCTGAAGTGACTCAAATCCGATCTTTTCGCCCATATGTGACCTGTATCCGATCTTTTATTGACAATATGAACGACACAGATCCGATTTTTTTCAAATCCGACCCAGGCCGTTTGGATATGTGGTCCTAATTCCGATCCCTATCCGCTCTTTTCATATGCGACTTCAGTCTGAACCGCCAGGTCGCATTCATCCGACTTACACGTCATCAACAAGCCACAAACGTCACTATTCTGCGCTGAAGTAGGCGGCGGGTCTCTCAAAAAAAGTTACAACAACATGGCGCATAATCACGGGCGCAGATAGAGGGTGGGACGGGTGGGATTCGTCCCACCCAGATTTAAATTCACCTCGTTCGGTCCCCCCCACTTATAGGGAGGAAAAAACGTCTATGCTGTCTTTCTTTGCATAAGGCAAACCTCACGGAAAAATCAAAAGACTAATTACCATTCGGTTTATTGAGGTGCACGGCAGTGTATACATAGTTGCAACAACTCACATAAAACAAAACAAAGACTGATATTCGGTTGGTTGAGCTGCGCAGACTGCACAGGTTGCGAGCTCGAGCTTGGTTGCTATGGTAACCCACAAGAAGTTTGACAGGCATATCGGGGTTGGGGTTGGTTTGCTGGCAGCTTTGTCCCCCCCAGTTCAAAAAACGTATCTGCGCCCCTGCGCATGACATCAATGCGAGGGACGCTTCGGGCTGTGAAGGTTCTGAATCTTCTCAATGGAAGGACGCAGAGGTTAGGGAGCTGATTTCCATTTGGGGGGATGCAGCTATTCAAGCTAGATCGGATGGGTCATACCGCAACCGGGCGGTTTTACTTCCGTAAACACTGGCCATGCTCACTGCGTGTGACGTCGTCGTATCCTGCAATGCGCATGCGGAACACTTTTAGGTCGCTTTTCGTTCATACTGAGGATCACATACAAGTCGCATATATTTGTTAATGTGAACGACCTCACAAAAAAATCGGATTTCACAAAAAAATCGGAATTGAGCATTAAGCCTTGCAGTGTGAACGTAGCGTATGACTCTCTCTATCTCCCCTTTTCTGATTGTTTTGCACACGCTCGCACTTTTTAACCGTGTGCGTCTCTAACACATTCTCAGAGCCTAATCTAGGGTGCATAATACGCGTTTTTTATCTGTCTGTCGCACATCCACTTTTGGGGCACGAGAGTGATATCGCGTATCTATTCATTTTGTCGCGCATTTATAAGTAGAGCGTGTCGTCGCGTTTTACTGAATCTTGTGCGTATCAATTTGTCAGCAGCAGCTAGCGAGCACTGCGGTAAATATAGTGTTGTTTACACACCAATCGGAAAATATCGGAAAGGACCGAAGTATTCCGAATGGTTTATTTAGCAGGTAAAACAGTTTTGTGAACTACAGTAGACCCCCGCCTATTCGCGGGTCAGTATTCGCGAATTCACATATTCGCGGGATTTTATATAGAACATATCTTCTATACATTCGCAGAAATCTCAGCGATTCGCGGTCATTTGCGGCGAACATATCGAACGTTTACGCACTGCTACATTCTTGGAGCCGAATGAGTGAATGGCGGGCTGCTGCTCATTGGCTGATACGAATGAGCGCATTGTACAGTACAGTCTCGCGGTTCCCGTAGTTCAGACTTGTTCACGTGTTGTGCGTTCTTGGTATTTTTGAATAATTTTTACGCCCTACAACGGCTCCTAAACGCTCTGCATCTTCTAAGGCTCCTGCCAAGGAACCTAAGCGCCAGAAGAAGGTAATGACGCTGCAGGAGAAGGTAGGACTTCTCGATATGCTTCTCAATAGACATCAAAATAAGCATTTGTGAGCAGTTTTATGGGGGGGGGGGGGTACAAGTATTTGCGATTTTGGCGTATTTGTGGCCATGTTCGGTCCCTAACCCCCGCAAATACTGGGAGCTTACTGTATTATATCATTGGTCACTGAACCGGAAGACAGCGTATCTCAAGCAATCGTGTGGAAGTGGTTTAAAAATACCCAAAAGCACATGGCATATCGTTCTGTCTCATCCAAACATAATGTCAAAACGCGTGGTCACATTGAAAGACCTTTGGACGAAAAAAGGAAACAAAACGAAGACACAGACGTGACTGATACTAATCCAGCCGACATTATACAACCCGATACAAGTACTACTGATGAACCAACCAAGAAGAAAACGAAATATGAAACCGAAGTCGACGATGTTACCACCGAAGTGACAGTCCAGGCAGATACGAGTTCAGCTGTCGTTATCGTCAATGAGCCTGAGGCAACGGGGACGGAATCGAAACGCGATGAAACTAAAGACAATGCAACAAAGAAAAAAAACAAAGTATGAACACACATTTCATTACATTTTTCAAGTTCAGATCTGATCATAATGTTTGTGCGATACTATAAACTGTGGATAAGTGTTTGCTGATATGGTTTTCATATCACTGTATTAAAGGATATGTATAGTGCCATAATTATGTTATATAGATTAACATCTGATATGAATGTTTGGTACATGTATTTAGTTTTATTAATAAAACTGTTCTGTACTCTTGAAAATATCTACCAATGTATTAAGGGGTGTTCACACGGCAACTTTTACTCCGGTGTAGCACCGGGGCCGCCCCGGTAGAGCGTTCACACGGTACAAAGTTATACCGGTGTCGCCCCTGAAAGCTGCTTAAACCGGTGCAAATCTAACCCTGCTCGGGAGGTGGTTTAAGAAATTTACTCCGGAGTAAATGCTAGTTTGCGGGGCAGCACCGATATAAAATGGGCCGTCTGAACGCTACAGGGGTAGACTCGCTACGCGTGAGGAGAGTTGATTACATACGGGCGTTGCATAATTCGCATCCTGGTATTTTGCGCTTCCAAAATGGCGAATATCAACAACAACAGAACTGCGTGTCTTCCAGTGTTGCCAGATTGGGCGGTTTTAAGTGCATTTTGGCGGATTTGAACATATTTTGGGCTGGAAAACGTCAGCAGTATCTGGCAACACTGGTGTCTTCATCTACGTTGTTTTCCCGGCGCTTGGTGATGCCATGACAACCGGGAAAAGGAAGTACATTTTCACGCATGCGCATATTTCATTTCCGCATTATTACTATCGTATAGCACGGTCGCAAAAACTGCCGTGTGAACGCAAGTGGGGCTGCACCGGTGCTAACACGCTTCTCTCTAGTAAGCCGGTTTGTGACGTGTGAACGCTCCACAAAATTTACACTGGTGTAAGATATATCGCAACAAAGTGCAGCATCGATGCAAATATGTGCCGCGTGAACACCCCTATTCTTATTTTTCTGTCCCCACTAACTGGAACAAATGAGGGATATTTTTACCCATGTTAATATTTTCTGTCCCCTGTTTCTACAACTAGTGAGGGATCTGTCCCCTGTTTTCAAATTCCTAGATTAGGCTCTGATAGACTGGTACCAAAATTCAAAAAAGTGCTTATTTAAGGAGTTAAAGGCATTTTTGAGACAAAGTCGGCAAACAGTCTTATTTTGTCAGTTTGGGTGTGCCGAATTCAAATCTGCAATATGCCGAGCTCTATCTGACCTCTGTTGACCTCTAGAGGTCATTGAACTTTGGGCCTGTAAACGTCTCAGCTGAACCCAGTTTCTCAGCTTTCTAAGGAATGAAATGCACTAAAATGATTAATGAAGTTAGCAAATGGCCTTGTTTGTTAAATGTTTGGGTGCTGAATTCATTTTTCATTTGTAAAACGACATATGACCTCTGATAACCTCAAGGTCATTAAACTTGGCCTATAGACCCTTTTCAGTCACGTGACCTTCATAAACGCGACCACCATTTTGGACATGTAGCGGACTTCGGCTCGAATTGGTTTGAATGCGAGGAAGGCGACAAACGGAGAGCATACAAGAAAAAGGAGCGAGATGCAGAAAACACCTTCGCTATCCAGCGACGTACGGCATTTACAGGGCGAGCAGAGGGAGAAATAACAGTAACGACACATTAGCAACGCCGTACAGAAATAACGGTTTATGGCACAGACCCTTTCGGTTCTCGCTCATCTAGCTGCTACAATGACTGCTTAGACTGCAACAATAATACCTAACACACATTTAAGTATCCGTCGTAAAGACGCGAAACTCGTCGAGTGACGAGTGTGCTCATTGATAAGCTAACACAATCTAAAAGTAGACATACCATCACACTGCCCTGGCGCTGTGTACAGTTTACCTTCTATGGTTTGTGCGCTCACTATTTGCCATTACTTTCTCCAACCGTTGTTACAGATTACAGGGAACGGCCTGGATTTAAGAGACAAATACATGTTCCTCTTGTTTTGAACACTTATTTGTAGGCAGTGCTTAATTTGTAAAGTGGGAGGTCCCGGAGCGCAGAGGATGAGCGGCTCCGGTGTGGAAAAAAAGAGGGGGGAGGGGGGCGCGGCGCTGCGCTTCTGGGCATGTTTTGTAATAACACTGCAAATTAAGTTCATCTGCAGATATTTTGTGGATGTCGTTTCATGAGAGAAATCACCAACAAGACAGATATCAAAATCAGACATTAACACTAAATAAACTTGCATTTTTTTATTTAATTATTATTATTATTTTTTGTTACATAGTCAAAAGAGGTGTCGGATCACCGGATCCAGTGTAAATAGCTGCCGGAGCCAACGCCCGAGGTTCCGGAGCGCGCTCTGGCTTGCTCCCCCTCAAATTAAGCGCTGTTTGTAAGACACTGCCTCTGATCTGTCCTACAGTCTACCAACAGCAAAGGAACACAACGCTAGCTAATGTCGTTAGCTAATAGCTACTACAGAAGAACAAAGAGGTTACAATGGGTTATTTTAGCCTATTTGGTTACACACTCGCTGCCACAGAATGTTAACAGCAATGTAATGCCTTTTCTGGCTAATTTTATTCGTCTTGCCTCCAACAAAGTGGTCACTGCACAAGCGCTGGTATGCCGAGGGCTGCCAATCTTTCCTGTTTATGGCCGCTATCCATCTTCTCCGTCGGTCAGCATCTACCGGGATCTGATAAAATGATAACCCCTGCCTTGTTTGTTGATGGTTACTACATCCAGGTGCACAACAATATAGTGGCATGATGGAAGTCTTGCTGCCTATGCATTTAACGACATTTTTAAACTGACTTTACTCCCCCAAAAAGAATATGAACAGACAAAAAACAAATAGAAAGGAACAAATACAACATTAAATGCCAGTCCATGTACATGTGACTTACTTTTCACAATGAGAATGCCTCGGCGATCACCTTACATAACATTGCATTACATTTAGCGGTTATTGTTTATACAAAGCTACTGAAAAAAGGACAGATTCAGCAGCATACAAAATGTGGGGGCGTACAGGGTATGAACCCTTTTCACGTGACGTCACGACAAACGCGGCCGCCATTTTGGACATGTACTACCAGTAGTTTACCACAGCCAGCATTGAGGAACGGCAGCAAAGAAAGTGTTTATTTTCAGCAAGACTTCCATCATGCCACTATATTGTTGTGCACCTGGATGTAGTAACCATCAACACACAAGGCAAGGGTTATCATTTTATCGGATCCCGGTAGATGCTGACCGACGGAGAAGATGGATAGCGGCACACCAACGCTTGTGTAGTGACCACTTTGTTGGAAGTAAGACGAATAAAATTAGCCAGAAAGGGCATTACATTGCTGTTAACATTCCATTCTAGTTTACTGTAATTATGATCTGGCAGCTATTTACACCGGATCCAGTGTAAATAGCTGCCGGAGCCAACGTCCGAGGTTCCGGAGCGCGCTCGCTCGCGGCCGGCTGGAGCCAGTGCGCTCGCTCCGGAACCTCGGACGTTGGCTCCGGCAGCTATTTACACTGGATCCGGTGTAAATAGCTGCCAGATCATAATTACAGTAAACTAGTAAATACAGTTTTCTGCATCTCGCTCCTTTTTCTTTTATGTTTGTCGCCTTCCTCGCATTCAAACCGATTTGAGCCGAAGTCCATTACATGTCCAAAATGGCGGTCGCGTTTACGAAGGTCACGTGACTGAAAAGGGTCTATACAGGTTAATCAGGGTTAGTATATATGAGTTTTTTTGTTGTTGTTGTTTTTTGTAAAGGCTTTACCCTGTTTAAAACACAAACAACAAAGAAAAAAACTCTCATATATACTAACCCTGATTAACCTGTATACCCTGTATGCCCCCACATTTTGTATGCTGCTGAATCTGTCCTTTTTTCAGTAGCTTTGTATAAACAATAACCGCTAAATGTAATGCAATGTTATGTAAGGTGATCGCCTCGGCATTCTCATTGTGAAAAGTAAGTCACATGTACATGGACTGGCATTTAATGTTGTATTTGTTCCTTTCTATTTGTTTTTTGTCTGTTCATATTCTTTTTGGGGGAGTAAAGTCAGTTTAAAAATGCCGTTAAATGCATAGGCCTATAGGCCAAGTTTAATGACCTTGAGGTTATCAGAGGTCATATGTCGTTTTACAAATGAAAAATGAATTCAGCACCCAAACATTTAACAAACAAGGCCATTTGCTAACTTCATTAATCATTTTAGTGCATTTCATTCCTTAGAAAGCTGAGAAACTGGGTTCAGCTGAGACGTTTACAGGCCCAAAGTTCAATGACCTCTAGAGGTCAACAGAGGTCAGATAGAGCTCGGCATATTGCAGATTTGAATTCGGCACACCCAAACTGACAAAATAAGACTGTTTGCCGACTTTGTCTCAAAAATGCCTTTGGGTGTCACAATTCTGGATTTTGGTACCAGTCTATGGTGGGGTTTACATTAGAGCGGATCATCAGGTTAATGTTTTTAAAACGATTCGCGTGCACACAGCAACGCCAATACACGAATCGCGTGCACACAGCAACGCCAATACACGGATACATGACTAATTAGACGGCACGTAAGTTGAAATGTGTCAGTGCGGCTCAGCGCTTCCTCCTCAGCGGCTGCGCTCCAAATCACTCCGCCCTGAACAGCGAGTGCCCTCTGGAGGGTGCGCACTCCGGCCCTGCGCAGCTCACAGAGCGCGCGAGTGAAGCGCACGAGCAGTGATTCGGGACTGAGCCGCTGTGTGTGTGATCCCAGTGCATATCGGGCATGCGCAAGTCACTCATCACTTGCAAGTGGAAGGATGGCAAGCCTAAAGGCAATCATAACTACACAATGGGCATCTTAGCATGAACAACATTAAGAATGGCAAAGCATTATATTCATACTTTTATACTCTTTAATGAAAAACAAAAAGGTGATACAAGGCGGAAACAATAGCAGGAAGTGAAGTCCGCGCCGTTTTTCAGCAGTCGCGTCACATGACCAACGTGGCATGAACAACGCCAGCGAATCAGGAAGGTGGATGTCACAGTGACGTTGTCCAATGACGACGTCAGCTAGAGCTCAGCACTGCGTTTCCTCGTATCTCAATGTTTACACTAGGGATGTCCCGATCAGGTTTTTTTGCCCTCCGATCCGATACCGATCATTTGATTTTGAGTATCTGCCGATACCGAGTCCCGATCCGATACTTCTTATAATCCATAAAAAATAAAGGCGAGGAAAGAAACGGATCCAGGATGTTCCTCATTTTTTATTTAACACCTTATTTTAACATCCAACAACTCCGTTAGCAAACAGAGCACTTACGTGAGGCAGTTTGAACAATAAATAACAAATTAAAAAAATAACCTTAAAATACCTGGCAGGAATGTAAACAAAAAAAATAAAGTGCCACAGTGCCGGTAATTTGCTTTTAAGAACGCATCTCACAGTAGTGTACAGTAATTTCAATTAAGGAAATGAACATTTTTCTTGATGAAAACAAGCATTTCTACCCTTTCAGGTTTGAGCCCGTTTCTTTTGTCATCCAACGAAAAAAAAAAAAATGATCTCATGCTTTGCTTTCCGCTTCGAACTGCTTCCGTGTTCAACTTTGCCGGCAACAGGCAGCCAATAACCAATAGCGTCTCCGCTACAAAGTGATGTCATGCCGCACGCGTTGATGTTGCTGTGTTGAGACAAGAGGCATAGCTATTGATGTGTTAAAAATGAGAATATATTATATAGATATATATCCGATCCCTGATCGGGAGGCAATGCCCGATTCCGATCGAGTCTGAAACCATGTGATCGGGCCCGATTTCCGATCACGTGATCGGATCGGGACATCCCTAGTTTACACAGCACTGGATCAGATACGAACTGGGTTGAATACGTGGGCCCTGGCGGATTCAAGTTGTTCCGCCTGTGGAGTCGTTTCCCGGCGTTTTAATGTGAACGGACAGTGCATCTGCGACGAAAACGAGACGGATACGGTCTAATGTAAACACCACCTATGATTCTGACTGTTTCTTTCTGACTGTTTTGCTTTCTCTCACTTCCAGACTTTCTTTCTCTCTCACACTTTCTGACTTGGCCCCTCCCCCGCCCCAGTGTTGGTGTCGTGAGGCTAAAGAGTATAGCTCAGTAATATCGTACCTCTATTGCAAATAAGACTTCATCATTAATATAATTTAATTATTAGTTCTCAACACTGTTTCTTGCTCGGTATCTAATCTACAGTAGCTCTCGTGTTAAACGATGTAAATCTCTCGACTTTTTAACTTTATATCACTGCACTGAGCTGCTTGACGTGAACGATAGAATGAAGTTGTTTTATGGAGGAGGAGGAGGAGGATGATGAAGAAAGTGTGTTGTGGTGTGGTGCAGGACCTCTACGCTCCATGGTGGAGACCATGCCATCCGAGGAGTCCGATGAAGACGACAGTAGCTCGGATGACGAGACGCCGGGGAAGAACAACCCCCCGAACCGTGACTCCAGGTCTCTGTTCCATTCTTTATCGTTTATTCTCTCTCTGAGTTGATCTTTAAGCCTCCGTATAGCTCATGACAAAGATAGAAAAGATTTGTTTGCGTAGTGTAAACATTTACTCGTGCTCCACTCACCGCTCCTTGTTTCTCAGTCTGTAGTAAAAGTTAACAGATTAACAGAGATTTACGAGCTGACTGATTTGGAATTCAGCCGTGTGCGTACAGTTTGAACAGCTGACCTTTGACCTCCTGTCTTTAGGCTGAGTTTAGACAGCGAGAGTGACAGCAGTGACGGACCTCACCGACCCAGCCGAGACCCACCGCCCCCCGCACCCAAACACACCTCCGCCTCCAATAATAATAAGGTGAGCTGAACCCACAGCAGCCAATCAGAGAGCTCAGTTCAACACACACACACAGCATTTACAGCTATGCAGCATTAACGGCCTCCTCAGGGTGAAAGTTCCAATCCCGGAGCTTGCTTGTCCTCATTAGAGTGTGAAGGTGAGGAGTGATTGACAGGTGACTGGAGGGGTTTCTGAAGTTTTCTCTCTCTCCGTCTGTTTCTGTCTCTTGCACACTCCCTCCCTCTGTTTGTCTCTCGTATATACACACACTTTCCATTTTTTCACTCTCTGCCTCTCTCATTGTTGCTGTGTCTCCACTTTTCTCTCACACA
The DNA here is from genome assembly GCF_027579695.1 of Neoarius graeffei. NCBI lineage: Eukaryota > Metazoa > Chordata > Actinopteri > Siluriformes > Ariidae > Neoarius > Neoarius graeffei. Next base: position 87,117,888 of record NC_083578.1, read on the forward strand.
CTCCCTCTATTTCTGTTTTTTATTATCCCACGCCCGGCAGATCTAGAAACAGGTTCCATCCGGCTGTCCGTCCATCCGGTCACGGTTTCATTTCCAGGCCATCTCTTTAAAACTACTGAAGATATCTTCATGAAACTTTGTATATATACATGTCAAGCAACCAGGGCCGCTGACAGCTTTGGCTGGGCCCGGGACAAAATGCTCTGAATGGGCCCCCCCAACAACCCCCCCGGGGCCAACACACACGCACACCTCTCTTATCCCAGTCTCTACTCACTCCAACCCTTAAATGACAGGTATTCAAAAACAGGGATGGCAATTTTCCGCCGAACGGCGGAAATCCGCCGTTTTGAATTTCAATTTTATCATTTTTGTGGAACGTCTAAATCCGTAGAGAAAAGTTTTAGGGGGGGTTAGGTACCTAACTTTTATTGCTGCTACCGAGATTAGTGTCAAATCGTATCGAAACCACATGTCTCGCGAACAACGGAAGCTTCTATATCGAGTGTAACAATGAAAATAAGCAAACGAGTCTGTGATTGGTTGCGAAGTGAAGGATTCAACCAATGCGAAAGCATGTTTCATTTCACTGGCCGCCATTTTGCCTTTAGCTAAATGTCTTGCACGAGGTTTTGAGAGCATTGTTTTCCGCGGAAATATGAAGCTTTTATCACGAGATCAAGAAGCATCGGTGGCTGAAATTGACAAAAATGTCAAGAACAAATTTCGTTGGGATTGGCTACAGCGGACAGTTACTACGAAAGTGAAACTTGGAAAAAAGACTTTGAACCAACTGCTGTGCTTTAAGTTTGAAGTGACATTGAACTCCATAATGTGCATTGTAAATATGCCTGGGGCAGTCAGAGTAAGTTGTCTTTTTTTCTATTAACTTTAGATACTTACTTATTTTTATCATATATTTTTCACACAATATACATGTAAAATGGCTAGAAAATAGGTAGAAGAGGCTAAAAAGGCTAAAGCTTCAGGGGGGCTCCGCCCCCCTGAACCCCCCGTTCGGAGTTTCAGCTGAAATAAAATTTTCCTGTTGCCATCCCTGAAAAACCATTCAACCGGTCAACAACCATTTCATTTTAGCATTTCGACATTTTTACAGTTTTAACATTTTAACAAAAAAAAAGCCCAAAACCAGCAACCTCATACATATTGTGATCCTGTGAAGTAATCTCCAATTTCACTGAATCTTCCCCCCTGTACTGTAACGGAATAAGCGGTTACTGTTATTTTGTATCCTTTAACCGAACGCCATTAAATGTATTCCGTTACGCCCCAAGCCTGCATGCGACAGCCCCCGCAATGCCTTCCTAAACTCGTGGATAGTCACGCGATTGGGGTGCTCTTGAAGGAGCAGCGATGGATGGGGGATTTCGGGCAGGGCTGGGGGCGAATGTGGTATACTGTGCGTGCGTACTGTCCAGTGCGAAAAGCAGAGAACAACACACCGCTCGAGAAACGGCGGGATATGATTGCGGCCTAATGTGAATATTCTTAGCTTCAATCAGATATATGAAACACAATGTTATTAAGCCGTTGTGGTTATGAAATGATTCAATGCCCTGTGCGTTTGATATGGTGTTCAGTGTGTTCACTCTCCCCTCGTTTGTAACATGAATTGCGTGCCGCGCGTGCCTTGGTTGGGGTTACTTTACAGGGCTGGAAAAAGTTGTCTGTGTTTTACCTGGCTCAGCTGCCCCACTGCCTTTGCTAGTACCTGCTGCATCATCTGAATCTTTTTTTTTTTTTTTTTAAATATTTATGCAGTGAGCCCCTGAGTCTCTTGGTTTCTTCCTTTCTTTTTCTCCTTTTCTTTTCTGTGCTCCTGACTTGTGCATGTTGGCAAATGGCACGCACGCTGATTGTCGAAGCGCTATGATCGAACGATGTCGTTTTTTCCCCCTTAATCAAAGAGTCAGACCAAACCATTTTTGCATTAGGGGTGGTAGGGGGTTCTTGACGCCTTTTTCAAAGACAATAAAGGCAAAAGATCTAGAAATCATTTATTGAATGCAAATATAGCACATTTCTCCCCCAAATCAACACACTTTGAAATGAAATAAAATTTAATTTAATCGCATCTTCATGAGAGCCCAGTTCTGGGCCCCCCCATTCCTGGGCCCGGGACAACATACCCGTTTGTCCACCCCCGTCGGCGGGCCTGCAAGCAACCTGTGTACTGGTGCCTTTTGCTATTTTGGATTTTTGAAAAAAAAAAAAAAGTATTTCTCAAATTTTTACATTTCAAAAATATATGTATAGATTTTGACTTGTTTTCTAAGAGCAGTGTTAGTTTCTGGAGCATATATCCAAAATTATTCATGATACGGATTTGAAACTTGGTATACATATTAACAGGGTGGCACAGATGTGCCTCTTTATACGAAGAAATTTAAATTTTTCATGTTTCTGTGGAAACAATTTCAGACTTGGTCTGTCAGGTTAACATACCTGCCAAGGTCAATCAATAAAACTGGATTGAAAGTGTGTTTTTGGTCTGCTGGTTGTGGTCTGTGGGGGCGCATGCGCGCCGGGTTGGGGTGAGGTTGACGCGGGGGGGTACTCATTGTAAAATTGTACTCATAAAATTTTTTCAAGGTTGGCAGGTATGGGTTAAGGGGTGTTCACACGGCAACTTTTACTCCGGTGTAGCACCGGGGCCGCCCCGGTAGAGCGTTCACACGGTACAAAGTTATACCGGTGTCGCCCCTGAAAGCTGCTTAAACCGGTGCAAATCTAACCCTGCTCGGGAGGTGGTTTAAGAAATTTACTCCGGAGTAAATGCTAGTTTGCGGGGCAGCACCGATATAAAATGGGACGTCTGAACGCTACAGGGGTAGACTCGCTACGCGTGAGGAGAGTTGATTACATACAGGCATTGCATAATTCGCATCCTGGTATTTTGCGCTTCCAAAATGGCGAATATCAACAACAGAACTGCGTGTCTTCCAGTGTTGCCAGATTGGGCGGTTTTAAGTGCGTTTTGGCGGATTTGAACATATTTTGGGCTGGAAAACATCAGCAGTATCTGGCAACACTGGTGTCTTCATCCATGTTGTTTTCCCGGCGCTTGATGATGCCATGACAACCGGGAAAAGGAAGTACATTTTCACGCATGCGCATATTTCATTTCCGCATTATTACTATCGTATAGCACGGTCGCAAAATCTGCCGTGTGAACGCAAGTGGGGCTGCACCGGTGCTAACACGCTTCTCTCTAGTAAGCCGGTTTGTGATGTGTGAACGCGCCACAAAATTTACACTGGTGTAAGATATATCGCAACAAAATGCATCGGTGCAGCATCGATGCAAATATGTGCCGTGTGAACACCCCTTTAGTCTTATGGTGATGATACACGGGGCAACTTTTTGGGCAATGTTGCCGAGCAATGTTGCTGGGCAATTGCGTTTTGACTCTTTTCTATTGAGATTGGGCAACATTGTTTCTTTCTGAATGGTTTTGATAATCTCTGGCAACTTTTTGAGATAAGCCAATCAGAACGCGAGTATCGAGTCATGTGACCTCCGGTGAGGTTCGGATCAGAAATTTCAAACAAATATGGCGGCCGCTCAGTGTCAGTGGAGTGAAGAGATGGAGAGACTCCTCATGTGTTTTTACGCCGCTAAGTTATTTTAATATTCTATATGGAGGAATTTACCTCTGAGCAATTCCAGCGTTATGGACGTGACACTTGAACTCAAAATGGCAACAAATGACCCAGTGCATGCTTTATTGTCTCCCAGTATTTAAACAGGTGTTGCATATTTTAAGGCTGTACCATACTGGAGAAGTGATAGAACAAGAACAATTCCCATAGTACATCTAGGGCATGCCAGGAAACGCCAATAAAAGATGCGTTATGGATGTGACAGAAAAAGTATCACTTTTCTTGGGTGACTGTACATTTTTATCAAACTCTGTGAAATCGTAAACCTAATGTCGAAATGGAGATATCCGTTTGATAGAGGGGTCCAAGGTGAATATTAAAAAATCTTTGTTTAAAATATTTTGTATTTCATGCAGAGTTTCGGAAGGAAAAGTCAGCGTTATGGATGTGACGAAATTCCGTTATGGATGTGACGCGTCTGAAATAGACATGGCATATGTTTAGAAAATCAGCAATTTAACCACCATAACCCTTTGAAAAACTCTCTAAATATCAGCTAAAACTATCAAAGTTCTTCAATAATATTTAGGATGGCTATTGTTTTGCTGTTTTGTGGATTTTAGCATACATTTCTGTGGCTTGTGGCAATAATATAGAATTGTACATGATCAAAGTTGATTTTAGCTTGGGTTTTACATTATAAGAAAAAGACTGACAGTGACATATTAGGTTGGTTACAAATTGGTTCAACTTATTCACATCTGTAAAATACAGGCCTAGGTGATATCTCTGGGAGTGGTTTTGATGTATTACATGTTGCTTTATTTTTGCATGGTGAGGTTGACATTTACATGGAATTGCCCCTCACCAAAGCTCTAAAAAACAACAGACAGCTTGATTAAATGGTCACAGCAAAAATTAAGACTTTTTTTTTTAGCTAACTGTAAACTGCCGTTGCTAACTGTTGTTGCCCATTGTTAGTTGCCCTGAAAAGTTGCCCTGTGTCTCACCTAGTTGCCCGTTGCCAGCAACATTGCTCGGCAACATTGCCCAAAAAGTTGCCCCGTGTATCATCACCATTAGGGTTTGGTTTGGTTTCCGGAGCAGAACTTGAAACTATGAGTGGTACGGTCTTGAAAGTTGGTGTGTTTTGATTAAGTAATGTTTGTGTGCCTTTTGATACTAAGAAATGTGAGAGATTTTAATTTTTAGCTCAGCTGGACCAAAGGTCCGGTTGGTTTATGCCATGGGTCTCTGCAAAGAGGTAGAGCTGGTTTCCTGGAGCACAACTTAAAAAATGTGACAAATAATATCTTGAAACTTGGTATATAGGGCGGGGGATATAGATGACTGTCTTCTTGTCTCTCTATTTTCCTCAGTGTCTCTCTTGCTCTTTCTGCCCGTCTCTTTTCCTCTCATGTTCATATATTTACTTGTCTCGCTCTTGTTTTTCATTTATTTCTCTCGTTTTTTTTGTCTTTATTACCATGAATGTTAGGTTACTGATTTATATCTAAAGTACCAGAGCCCGAGTGAAGAGCTAGGATCAGTAACAAAATGAAAACAACGAGACGATTTAATTCCAAAAACAGTTTTATTGCATTTAGAGCATTTCTCTGCTTGTTGTTCAGGTGACGGGGAGGAAAAGTCCAGACCCGTGTCTGAGGCAGGAGAAGGTTGTGAAGAAGGGCTACGACAAGGTAGGAAGGGTAAATCCACATTTTTCTTCAGCACTTTACACTTTGCTTAAATTGTATAAATGACATTTTAACTTTTTTTTTTCCTTCTTCACTTCAGCCGTGATGAGATCCTTAACAAGCCCCTTTTACACACCATTTAGAATCGCAGACTGTTTTTACGTCACACCTGGGGGCACATTTGCATGTTATTTGCATACTCTACTCTGATTGGTCAGTGGCTTTAAATTAGCATACAGTACAACGCACAAGATGAAGGCGGAGACGTTCTCTTCGCTTGACAAAACTGACTTTTTGGTAAAATCCTTACAGAATACATCTCTCAGGACGACAAAATGATTTGTTTTTTTGTTTTGTTTTAAACTGTTTCACGTATTTTAAAATAAGTCTCTATAAATGACTTGCGTTAATCCCTTGAACACAAACTGCAGCATAATGGAGTGAATTTTATCCGTTTTCAGTCAAATGAAGCTCAGCATCCACAAAAATTGAACCTAAATCCTAAAAACCCGTCTGTTAGAACCGATTTTTATTCTTTATTTTGTATGCAGTGAGCTGTACGCTTGCGAAACAGCTTATTCATGATTAATGTGCAATATAGACACTCTAAAAGATGATTATAAGGAAAACGAATCAGATTTTATCTTCTAAATTGTAATAAAATGGCAACCAAATAAAAATAATAATTGTCTGGAGTAATACGGACTGTTTAAATTTAATAGAAAAATGTTTCCATTACTTTCCTTTATATTACAATTTTATCAGCTTGTCAAGCATTTAAAAAAAAAAAACTTTGATGGCTAATTATAATAAAATACAGCATAAATTATTATATAAAATTATACATAATTTATTATTTTTTGAATTTATTATTTTGAATTGAATAAATTCTGATTATTTATTCACTTATTATTTGATTATTTATTTATTATTTTGATTGAATAAATTATTTATTCAATTTATTATTTTTAAATTGTAATAAAATGGCAACCAAATAAAAATAATTGTTGTTAAATAATAAAATGCAGCATAAATTATATAAAATTATACATAATTTATTATTTTTTGAATTTATTATTTTGAATTGAATAAATTCTGATTATTTATTCACTTATTATTTGATTATTTATTATTTTGATTGAATAAATTATTTATTCAATTTATTATTTTTAAATTGTAATAAAATGGCAACCAAATAAAAATAATTGTCTGGAGTAATACGGACTGTTTAAATTTAATAGAAAAATGTTTCCATTACTTTCCTTTATATTACAATTTTATCAGCTTGTCAAGCATTTAAAAAAAAACTTTGATGGCTAATTATAATAAAATACAGCATAAATTATATAAAATTATACATAATTTATTATTTTTTTCAATAAAAAAAATCTGGCTTTTTTTTTTATTAATTAAAATATGCACTTCAAAAACTACTTGCATAAACTACATGGACGCTGTAAGAAATAAGTCTTATTAGTTCACTAAATTACATTAATAATGCGATATATTTGGAAACAGCAACACGTTACGTAACCCTGATTTTAAAGACCAACCCAAATGCTGCTTCTCGACAACGCAAAATGTGAGAATTTGTCGTCGTGTTTATAAAGCAGCTTATTTCGTTATTTATTGAAGTAATTTTATTAATTTTTATTTACAGAGTGACTAATAATACCTTTTTAGAAATGCTCTTGCCGTGACACAGCCTCAGGTGCTGACATGGCATTTATAAATAATAATAATAATAATAAATCACTCCCTCACTCGCAAAATGTGCCTCTGTTAGCAAGCTAATTTATGTGTGGTTAATTAATGAATAGTAATAAGCATTGTGATTTGGCTACTGTTTATGAATTTTTATAATTAAAATAGAGGCAAGATTAGAAGAATAAAATCAGTTGGATATTTGTTATAAATCAAGCCTGACTGATCCAGATGTTGATAAATCCAGTCAGCAGCGATGTGTGATGTGCTTACTCGTGTGTTTTTTTTTTTTTTTTTCTTTCTCTCTCTCAGGCTTACACAGAAGAGTTAGTGGACCTCCATCGCAGATTAATGGCACTGAGAGAGCGAAATGTCCTCCAGCAGGTGTGTGTGAGCGAGAGAGAGAATATTTGAATACCTGGTTAAAGGTTTGAGGCAGCAGTATTGAAACACTGAGCTCTTTGTTCAGATATTAGTTATACCCCACGTCCACGTGAACACACTGAAGTCGTATAATGTCTGGCACTGTGTGGTGGTGTGGTAGACATTAGAGAGGGGCTGAAAATCTCACGAGGTTTTTATGCACCGTGAAGCTAACGGTGCAAGAGAGCGAGAGAAGCTGGAGACGGAGCGAGTATTTATATCTGCTAGACGGGTTTTTTGTTTTGTTTTTTTAAATCCATTAATCACGAGAGTGAGAGAACAGAAATTAACCAGTTTCATGAATGTTCCACATGTTAAATGTAACTATAAGAGGATTAAAAAAAAAGTATGACTAGGGCTGCTCGATTATGGAAAAAAAAATAATCACGATTATTTCAGTCAATATTGAAATCACGATTATTCAAACGATTTTTTGAAGCAATGCATTTATTCAGCATTTCTCTTTAAAACAAAAAACCCTCTTTGTTATTGATCATTTACGTTCACCTTTCTTTCAAACTGAAAATAAATATAGTCTAGAAAAACTTAAGTTTGCGATGTATAAAACAAAATAAAAATATTCTTTTGACATAAGACAGAGAAAAACAAATGTACATAGGCTGCATGTCTTTGGCTAAATAATATCCGATGGATGCTGTGAGTGCGTTGTGCCTCTCCGAACTCGTGGCATTGTAGAGTGGCTGAAATGGATGGCTGCATTGTCTTGCTGGTTGTGGCGGCATCGGCTTTATCTTTTTGTTTGTTTTTTATTGTTTCGTCGTGAATAACTTTATGGCTCAGTTTCAGGTGGTTCAAGAGGTTTGTAGCGTTGCCAAGAGGCGCAGGTACTACCTTATTGCAAATCTTACACACGGTGCGCTTCTGTTCCACGTCGGATTCTTCGAATCCAAAGTGATCCCATATTACAGACGTTTTTCGTTAGCCTGGGCCCGCCCATCCTAAGTGTGACGCAGCACGAGGGCCTGTTGCGAACTTAGTCTGGCAAGGCAAGCTATCTCCAGCTCTTCCAAGCTCCCGAAAAATCGGGAGCCAATCAACTTTGAGCATCTCCAACGGCCCTGGGTAGAGACGTGTTCAAGGCAGTGATGTAGTAGAACTGCGACCGGAAGCCATAGATTGTTTACAGAATCTATGCCGGAAGCGCTTCATTCACTAGAAACATTATGAACGTGGAGCAGCGGCAAGCCTTTGACACAGCGGTAGATGCTGTATTGAAAGCATTCAACGGGAAGTTCTCATTGAAAACGGAGCAAAGAGCAGCCCTGGAGGTATTTATCTTCTTCCTGTTACTCAAGCAGTTTCCGTCGCGTCACATACGTCAGAGGAAAGAGTGATGTGATTGGTTTAAGCTTCATCACAGCCTTTTCTGGCTTTGACCAGTAGCAAACTGAGGCATTTCAGGGAGGCGGGTCAACCACGCGCTTTGGGAAACGGTTGGGCTTAATATCTTTGCCAGACCAAATGCTCGCAGAGCTTTGAAGTTGCATTAGCCAGACTAGTTTTTCGTCCCTTTTTGTCAACCAACCGATTCTGCCCTCCTTCTGTCATCTTGCGAGCCTACCTCACGCCAAACAATTCACAATCTCTCCTCCTTTCAGCTGCGTGAGTGGAGAGCCATAGAGAGACACACACACACACTGCTTCCGCCGCGTTAGTGTTGTCGGCAAGTCTGCGCAATGTATTGCGTGTGCACGCGCGTCCCCGACAAATGGCAAAATAATCGTTTCAACTCGATTATATGAATTTTGAGATCGTTTGACACACAAATCGAAATCGTGATCAAAATTCGATTAATTGCACAGCCCTAAGTATGACTCATCTTTCTTTCATAACTCAAACTGTAATTATCGCTAAACTGCTGTGGTTTAGGAGGAATGATGCTTTCAGGATGAACCTTTGGGATCATCAGAGCAACTCTACTTCATCACACCACTCCAGTGTTGATTAGTTTTCTGTAACGGCAGAGATTCAGTTACTGAGAGCTTTCTGAGGAAATGGAAGATCACTGCACTCTGATCTTATACCTCTACAGCCGTGCTGAAGGTATGATTATTAGGCATGTAACAATTCACCAAGTTCTCGATTCGATTTTCCCACGATTATTTTTTTGGGGGGGGAAAATTAAACCAAAATATTATTACAAAAAAATGCAACGTTTTTATTTACTTTATCAGCTTAAATTTTCCATTTAAGTTTTTTTCATTTTCTTAATAACCCACAATAATAATTTTTACCCACATTCGTAAAGGTTGAAGTAAAATATAATACCTTATTAGCTAAAATATTCCTTTTATTAAAAAAAAAACCATAATAACACAAAGGACTTTTGTTTATAAACTTTGAACATTTGTACTGTCTCTATCTGCTTCTCTTTTCTTTTTCTTTCAGCCGTCCGTAAAAAGAGAGCTCTAATAGCCCCCAAGCTTAACTACGTCATCACTTGTTTACTGCAGTGCATTGTGGGGCATAGCCAGGCTCGGTAGTTGAGCGATATATCGGATGTTAGATTAATTTTACGTGAGGGTGATGTGAGAGGAGCGATTCTGTCGTGGAAGACAATGAAATTGGTGATTTAAAGAGGTGGAGAACATGTCGAGGGTTTACAGCAGGAAAATCGGAATCCAAATCGAGCTTGGTGAGACGGTAAGAGTCTCGACCGAGTCTATCATACTGTACAACATCACGTCTCAGAATGTCTTGTTTCTGAGGACGTATATTGCACCAGCTAAACTTTATCGAGAAAACAGATCTATTTGCATATCGGGAATTGGCGCGGAGCAGCGCTCTTACGGGGAGGTTCGTGGGCGAGTAACGGTCCGAGTGATTTTAATCAAATAAAACTTGATATCAGGAAACATTACAAAAAAAAATCCTTTGGAAACCCGTTGCGCTGCTGTATCATGTTCAGTATAAATGCATTTACTTCAATAAATGCTGCTAGCGAGGTATACTGAACGTTATACAGACCTGAAAGAGAACCCTTGGTGGTTTGGGAGTTTTATCAGTCCGACAGGCTCGTTCAGCTGCCGAGTGCTTCGGTACGTTTAGAGCCAAAGGCCGAAGAATGCTTCTGTGTTTTACAGGCTTTGGAATATCGCTAGTTTCAGACGATGAACAGTGTCGATTGTTATAATCTTCTACAACCGAAGGCCGTTCCGCAGACCATGGAAATATTGCTGGGTGACAGTTTAAGTCCGTCTTTTTCCCACCAGAGAAATGTAACCTACAAACGCTCGTCCATTTCGATTCAGTTTGAAGGTTTTTGTTGTGGATTAAACTTATCCATTTCTTTCTTCTCGACTGGCAGCTGATAAAAGCTCAAATTCGGTGTTCTCTTTTACCCTGTCCACACTAGGGATTTTGTACCGATACGAAACTACTTTTGTACCGCAACACCTGTCCACACTAGCAACTATACCGGTACTGTAGCGGTATAACTGTATCGGTACGAAACCCACAAATGTATGGGTACAGTATCGGTACTGTAGCGCTTCGCTGTAGTGTGGACAGATGAAGCGGTTCTGTATCGATACAAATATAATGCGCAAGCTCAATGAACCATTCCTACGTCTTCCGGGTTATTCATACAATACAATACGCCCGTGCTTTCCAGCTGTAAATAAAACGTCAAAATGGCTCAAAATGACCGTGGATCAAAGAAAGGGAGGGGAAGAGAAGGAAAGAGGGAGAAAGTGAGAGAGGAGAAAGGGAGATTCGTTTTCTTTGTTCCTTTCTCAACTGCCTCGCACGTTTTATACGATTCAACTGAATAAATGACCACCAGAAATACAGACTGTACATTGACAACAAAAAGCGCACACACGTTGTTTCATCCGCCATATTCTTGGAAGGAAGTTACTCGGTAACCACGGAAACATTTCGCGCACGCGCATTTCAACTTCCGTGAAAGAAAACCGCAAACGTTTCTCGCTAGTGTGGACAGATGCACTAAACTGTACCGGTATACTTTGTATCGATACAGTTACACCACTTTCGTACCGGTATAAGTGTGAACACAGCATTTGTTGTGGAGACACCGTAAGGCACACAGCAGCTCACTTTAGGCGGCATGGTTAAAACCGTTTAGACCGAACAATGCAGTGTTTAACGAAGGCGAAAGTAAACAATACGGCAGAGCCGACCCCGGGTATCACCCATAATGCACTGCGGTAGGTAAACAAGTGATGTAGTAAGGGGTTAGGGTCATTTCTTGTTAAATCTGTTTATACAGTCAGTCATGTAACAGCTCTTTCATTTTAAGTTCAAAGTGTTTGTCATGTGCACAGTAAGGACGTGTCCTCTTGCACAATGAAATTCTTTGCTGTCCACCATGAATGCCAAATACAAATAAACAAATAGGCGGAAGAAATGATACAAAGTAAAGGCAATGTAGTGCAAAATAGGCAAAAATAAGGCAATGATCGGACGTAGCAGCAAAAAAGGGCAGCAATGTGCAAACAAATGTAAACAGTCAAGGACAGTTTACAGGGAGGTCGTCCATGGTGGTAGACTCCTGTCAGCTGTTCAGGAGTCGATAACCTGTTTGTTTTTGCAGCATTAGAGCTGTTACTTCGTCCTACAGTGAAGTCACGTGCAATCCTGCTATTGTAAGTCATTACAGCGCCCTCTTCTGTCTAAGCAATGCAATTTACAGCTAGGATTTTTTTTTTTTTGAGTCCGTCAACAATTTGTATCGCGATTTATCAACGCATCGTATATCATTACATGCCTAATGATTAAACAATACAGCAGCGGCTCTGAGAGATCTTTTGTTTAACGGATGTCACTATTGCCTCGGTCACAACCGGCCGTACCATACGTGCTCCTATGACCGGTCTACGTGCAAGAAACGCACGGAGGGCGCGCGTGTGACGTGCTGATTTTCGAGCCGTAGACTGGCCGCAGAGGTTCTTTGTCATGTCAAACAAACTCTACGGGCGCTTACGTTTTTTTCAGGTTGCAAGACAAACTTATGGCCAACGTGCGTCTTTCTCCACGAACAAAAAAACCGCAGCGATTTGGGGAAACGGCAAAAATCGCACGGCCAAAAAATCGTACGTCCGGTTGTGACCTAGGCTTATGGCGTTCGCAGTTACCCTCAGTGCAGTGTGTTTGTAACAATGCAGCATTGGATTCCCGAGCTAAACCCGTAATTGAGTGATCTTGTCATGCAAATAGTTTTTTTTTTTTTTTTTTTTTTTTTAACCTGAAATTTAGAATTTTTATTAATTCCTTTTTAAAAGCCTTTCCAATTTGTGACCTTCATTACAGCTTGTAGAACACGACACAGTTTATGGATAATATGGAGACCCTGTTGTTGTTGTTGTTTTTGTAATCGTTATAAAGTGTACGTTTGCGAGCTGATCGGATTCTCTGTCCTGCGCAGATTGTGAACCTGATCGAGGAAACGGGCCACTTCAACGTCACCAACACCACATTCGACTTCGACTTGTTCTCTCTGGACGAGTCGACCGTGCGCAAACTGCAGAGCTACCTCGAGGCCACGGCCACGTGACAGGAAGCGGGGCAGGTCCGAGGGGGGGGCGGAGCTTGCCCTCATTCTCCGCACCGGGCTTGAGGGTGGGCTCAAAGGCGTAGCTGGTGGGGGAGGAAAAAAGGAAAGCAGTGGCGTGAACAAAATCCACAGCGACATGTCGTGAAGACGAAGAGGCGGAGACGGAGAGAGTGAAGTGATGACGTCGGAGCGGCGCTTCCCGTCGAAGTGATGATGTTCCGGGAGCTGTGTGATGAACAGCTCGGCTGTCCTCTTGCTTTTCAGTTTGCTCACAATGCAAACCACAGCCTGCAAAAGTGTGCGTGTGTGTGTGTGTGTGTGAGAGAGAGAGAGAGGAGTGTGTCCTGTCCTTTTCATGCTTCCTTCACTACTCTTCCTCCAGCACTTGAGCGTTCGTCCTGAAAGTAGCCATGCTCTGACATCCTGCTCTTTTTTAATATTTTTTATTTTTGTACAGAAGTATTTTTGATGGACGGAGACAAGAGAGAGAATGTGCGAATGTCTGTTTTTGTCGCCTAGGGCTAGCGCTTAGTGCCTTTTCCCACCAACCAGCCGACTGCCTGTGTTCGAGAGCAGATTTGAAAGCGTCGTGTGGCCCTCGGTGTTGCTAACGAAGCGCGCACACACCCACGCATCCTCCTTTCTCCATGCCTCACGCCTGCAAAACTAGTGTTTCCCTCCGACTGTGTCCTCTTTAAACCCGGAGATCAGCGTCTCCCGGTTTTTCGCCAGTGAGTATTAACGACTGTGTTTGCCAAGTAGGCCTTTTAGAGACTCCTTGAATATTGTACATAGAGGCGTACAATGCGTGGAAGTATTCGGGGATCATGGTGGGCTTTTGTTAGTTTTTTCAGCGTTTTTCGTTTTGTCATGTCGACATCATGCTTAATCAGGAAGAGAGCGAGAGAATCATTGGGAAAAGGACGTGAGGTCTAATGGCGAAGTGCAGACGTCCAGAGAGGCCGGGCTGTCCGTAAAACGACGTCTCGTGAGCCCGAGATCGTCGATGTGAAATGAATTTGGTTACCATTTTAATAAATGGAACCGAATGGTGGGCGCCTAAATTTTTACACCTAGGCACTTTGAGCTGATAATCAGCGTTGCTTACTACGTTGCTTGAATTGAACCAAATGGTTCGTTTAAAATTGCATACGTCAATGCGTTTAAGATTTTACATGAGCGTCAGTTAACTTTTTTAATTTTTCTTAATTATTTTGATGAGTTTTAATTTGAGAGCTCCGAGATGCAACAGAATCCGATATCGGAAAACGACATGGTAGGTGGAGGTAAAATTCGCCACGACGGCTAATGGGCAACTATTATAAGGTAGTTGCTATGGTTACGTCTTGGTGGGCGGTCCTTCTCCATTCGCCATGTAGCTTTTAATTTGTATTCAATTAATACTGTAATGTCTGTCGTTGAACGGTGCGTCAACGAAGCGTAGAAATACTGGTTGTTGATGCTCGTTGTCATGGTTACATGTCAGAAACGAGCATCTTCTGCTGAACAATTCAGGTTAATTAATCGAAGTGAGTCGAGGCTGCCTCAAATCGCACTCTGTAACCTCATGAAATTCTTTACATGCAAATGTAGTAAATAGTTTTTGCAGGCGAGACGTTTATTTCAAGCGTTTACGACCGTACAGACGGAGACAGACGTGACGCTACGGTTCAGGATTTCGGCGACGACGGGACATTTGAGTAGAGGTTTTCTAGGAGACGCTAAAGCGACGATTTGTTTAAATGATTCCTTTGATTTGGTTCGAATGATTCCTGGAACGTGTGGTCTGACGTTTTACTGATGACCCACAAGGTAAAGAATAGTTGTGTGTTTGTTTAGAGGCATTACAAAAATTCTAATGAATCACGGGGAAAAAAGGAAGTCACCGAGATCGTTGGTCGCTCTCATATGATGTGTACAGGGCTGATACAGTTAGCAAGAGTCACATGTTATTTATGATTTACATTTAATCAGCTTTATAAGCTATCTATAGCTACTTAAACCTTTCTCGTTGCTGGACAAGCCACGCCCACAAGAAACACAAATGACTCGTCAGTCACTCATTTGAACAGAGGGTGAGGCTACAAATCCTGCCTCTTCTGTACTTTTTCCTGTACACTCGACGGTTATGTATACTCCAGGTAGGGCAACTACTGTCCTAAGTTGTGCACTAGTGTGTGATTTGAGACGCAGCTCGATACTGATGAACACTTTACACATCCAGCGTTCGGTAGGAAGAAGTTATGTTATGAGGAAGTAGTTGTGATTTGAGGATATGCAGACATGCAACCTCTCTGGACGTCCGCAATGAAGTCGTTATGTTCACATCCCCTTAAAGAGCAACGAGATTTTTTTTCCCTCCTCCTCCTCCCTTCTTTTTCCCCTCTTCACTTTGGCTCTCGTGTTTGTCTTCTTTATTCTCCACGACTGGCATTCGGCTTTCTAATGCTAATAGCTTTAAGTGGCTCTACAGCCCCCACGCCCTTTCCTTGTGTGTGTGTGTGTGTGTGTGTGTGTGTGTGTGTGTGTGTGTGTGTGGTTTGAAGTCATGATTGGCTGTAGTACCTTTTCCCATCACTGTACTTTTTTTTGTTTGTTTTTAAGATTTAAAAACTTAACTGTGTGTGTCTGAGTGAAAAGAGAGGTGTGTGCATCATTCAGTCCTCTATTGTGCATGAACTTTTGACTCCCCCAAGTCCGGGTTCATGAACTCTTTGACCGGACACTTTGAATCATAAAAAGGGGATAAGTCATGGGGGGGGGGGGTCCAGAAGTGGGCGGAGCTACTTGGAGTTTGATTGACGTCTCTGAGAAGTGACCTGAGACCAGTCAGCGTGCGTTATGATTTTTTTTTTTTTTTTTTTTTTTTTTAAATTTGTATACCTCTGCACTTTTTTTGGCTGTGGTGACTCGAGTACTTAATTATCTGAACTGTATTTTTAAAGAAAATTTATACGATATTTACATGCAATATGCTTTTAATTGTTTTTTGTTTGTTTGTTTGTTTTGTTTCCTATCACTATTATTTCACGTCGGCATGTTTGTGACTGCAGGTTAGGCCCCGAGACTGTTATTTGTTGTTTTTGTTGTTGTTATCTTCCTGCGGCGCCTCAGAATCCACTACGAGCCTCGAAGAGCAAAACTTTTCCTCGAGTGACGGAGCAAATGCCGCTGCCACCGCCGCACTGTGCACCGCTCATCCGTATCTACTTGTTTGAAGTATCCTGAAGGAGCATTAAACACTAATCATCACTTTTCACGTTCATACGGACTTCACTTTCCTAAAGGACACGCAGCATGGGATTTGAACTCGCGACCTTCTGATGTCACTTCCCTTCACCGTTTCCGTCTACACGTGTGTACAGTAAACATTCTGGACGTTTTTCTCTCATCAGTCACTGTAATGGTTGCTCCTTCATCTCCAGACGCTCTCAGTGCATCATGGGATATCGCTCAGAGACTGAGAGAGAGTTTTCTCTTGCCACTCAGTGCTGGTATGTTTGTATTTGGGGATTAAACATGTTCGGACAATGTGTTTTGTTTGTTTTTGTTTGTTGGTTAAAAAAAAAAGACGGCCGCATGGAACAAAGTCGCAGCTTTGTTGGGAACTCAGTGCCACCATGTGGTCATTTAATGCAAGCGGGACGCACGAGGATGAACGATGTTACCTTTGTAATGGTTTTTTTCGCATAAAAAGTCATGATTTAATAAACTCATCGAGTCGTGTACTCGTTCAGTGTTTCCGCTCGTCCTGTTCACACTCCCTCATGTACGTGGTGGACTTAAGCATACAATAAATACGTTTTCTGAGTGTAAGGCGTCAATTACTGGCTTGTTTTGGTGGATTTAAAAAAAAGTATTATTATTTTCATGTTTGACAAGCCATTAGTTTAGCATTTTGTTTCAGATTAGGGCTGGGTGATGCGATTTGGTTATTATAAACTTTTCTGAGATCATTGATATATATATGCACGCGCGCGCACACACACAGTGGGGGGAAAAAAGTATTTAGTCAGTCACCAGTTGTGCAAGTTCTCCCACTTAAAAAGATGAGAGAGGCCTGTAATTTTCATCATAGGTACACTTCAACTATGAGAGACAGAATGGGGGGAAAGAATCCAGAAAATCACATTGTAGGATTTTTAAAGAATTTATTTGCAAATTATGGTGGAAAATAAGTATTTGGTCAATAACAAAAGTTCATCTCAATACTTTGTTATATACCCTTTGTTGGCAATGACAGAGGTCAAACGTTTTCTGTAAGTCTTCACAAGGTTTTCACACACTGTTGCTGGTATTTTGGCCCATTCCTCCATGCAGATCTCCTCTAGAGCAGTGATGTTTTGGGGCTGTCGCTGGGCAACACGGACTTTCAACTCCCTCCAAAGATTTTCTATGGGGTTG
Source organism: Neoarius graeffei (assembly GCF_027579695.1). NCBI lineage: Eukaryota > Metazoa > Chordata > Actinopteri > Siluriformes > Ariidae > Neoarius > Neoarius graeffei. The sequence continues at coordinate 87,135,275 of NC_083578.1, forward strand.
AGATCTGGAGACTGGCTAGGCCACTCCAGGACCTTGAAATGCTTCTTACGAAGCCACTCCTTCGTTGCCGGGGTGGTGTGTTTGGGATCATTGTCATGCTGAAAGACCCAGCCACGTTTCATCTTCAATGCCCTTGCTGATGGAAGGAGGTTTTCACTCAAAATCTCACGATACATGGCCCCATTCATTCTCTCCTTTACACGAATCAGTCGTCCTGGTCCCTTTGCAGAAAAACAGCCCCAAAGCATGATGTTTCCACCCCCATGCTTCACAGTAGGTATGGTGTTCTTTGGATGCAACTCAGCATTCTTTCTCCTCCAAACACGACAAGTTAAGTTTTTACCAAAAAGTTCTATTTTGGTTTCATCTGACCATATGACATTCCCCCAATCCTCTTCTGGATCATCCAAATGCTCTCTAGCAAACTTCAGACGGGCCTGGACATGTACTGGCTTAAGCAGGGGGACACGTCTGGCACTGCAGGATTCGAGTCCCTGGCGGCGTAGTGTGTTACTGATGGTAGCCTTTGTTACTTTGGTCCCAGCTCTCTGCAGGTCATTCACTAGGTCCCCCCGTGTGGTTCTGGGATTTTTGCTCACCGTTCTTGTGATCATTTTGACCCCACGGGGTGAGAGCTTGCGTGGAGCCCCAGATCGAGGGAGATTATCAGTGGTCTTGTATGTTTTCCATTTTCTAATAATTGCTCCCACAGTTGATTTCTTCACACCAAGCTGCTTCCCTATTGCAGATTCAGTCTTCCCAGCCTGGTGCAGGTCTACAATTTTGTTTCTGGTGTCCTTTGACAGCTCTTTGGTCTTGGCCATAGTGGAGTTTGGAGTGTGACTGTTTGAGGTTGTGGACAGGTGTCTTTTATACTGATAATGAGTTCAAACAGGTGCCATTAATACAGGTAACGAGTGGAGGACAGAGGAGCCTCTTAAAGAATAAGTTAGAGGTCTGTGAGAGCCAGAAATCTTGCTTGTTTGTAGGTGACCAAATACTTATTTTACCGAGGAATTTACCAATTAATTCATTAAAAATCCTACAATGTGATTTCCTGGATTCTTTCCCCCCATTCTGTCTCTCATAGTTGAAGTGTACCTATGATGAAAATTACAGGCCTCTCTCATCTTTTTAAGTGGGAGAACTTGCACAATTGGTGGCTGACTAAATACTTTTTTTTGCCCCACTGTGTGTGTGTGTATGTATGTATGTGTGTGTGTGTGTGTGTATATATATATATATATATATATATATATATATATATATATATATATATATATATAAATAAATAATTTTTTAAATAGTTTTTTTTTCATAGTTACAAATTAAATGGAAGCAGCTGATTGCTTGGTTGTAATTTAAAAAAAAAAAACGACTAATTTTTTTCCAGACTCTTTAATGTCGTTTCCCCCCAATCCGTTCTTAATTTTTACAATTTCAATTCAGCACTTCAGTTTTGCCTCCTGTTTGTTCCATAAATTATATATTACAATATATATCATGAATCGTATGTGTGTTATTGTTTATCATATCATCCAGCCCTATTTCAGTCTTCATTCTTCAGTCTTTCAGACACTTTTTCTCTTTCTTTGACATCGTTATCCATTTTAATAGATAACATGATATCGGTCTCAGATAGATAGGAGGCGTGGCCTGTACCCTGAAGGCGGAGTTAATAAAATATATCTTGATTTTTCCTCCCCCACTGTGTGAAGATTTTGACCCGCCTGATGGGGCGCGCGCGCACACACAAACACACACTAGTGGTGACAGACTAATGTTGTTTATTAGCTGCAGGAGTCTCATTGCTCCAGCACATAAATAAAACACAAGGCAGGTTTCAGACACTGAAAATATCTCGGCTGATCGACTACAAGCCAGAGAAATGAGAAATTGTCTCTTTTCCCACTAAACTAAAACCTGAATGACTGACTGACTTTTTTTTTTTAATCTGTATCATAATTCAGGCTTAGGGTTTGTTCTGAAGTGTAGATCATGTTTAAGAAAAATAAATTCTGAACCATCTTTGAATATCTGCATCCACAAAATCACCCAAACTGCATATTTGTGTGTATAAATTCAATTCCATAATATGGAGGGTTTTGGTTTTTGTTTTTTTTTTAATTTGGTTTCAAACACTCATCAGTATGACCATTTTCTTTTTCTGGGGTGTGGGGTTTTTTTGTTGTTGTTGATTACATAAAAATTAGTGCTGTCAAAAATGTCGCGTTATCGCGTTAACTTGACTCAATTTTAACGGCGATAATTTTTTTATCCTGTGATTAACGCTCTGTGACATGATGTAGGTTTTTCATAAGCTTTTGAAACTGCCAGGAACTTGGAACAGAGACTTTGCTTAGAAAAACGATAGCAGCTAGACTGTAATGCCACGCCCCGCACAGCCAGAGTCCTCTGCCCTCCCCCGAAGAGCCACGGTGCTCGGCTTAGGTTTCGTTTTCCCATCAGCGGCTCCAGCCCGACTTTGCAGTGGCTGTGACAAGATGTGTTATGCTCTGCAATAAAAAAAAAAAAAACATTGGTACAACCAGTGTTCGAACTATGCCGATATTTTCGGAGGGTCCCTTTTTTTTTTTCCCTTGGGGGGGTGCTTGCGCTTGTCTCAGAGTGCGGATCTCCATCACGCGTTCACTTCGGATATGCAAATGCTTCCCGTTACACACGATTGCTATGTCAATAAACATCATTTTGCCAATATTTTAGAGACCCCCCAACATTTCCCAAATCATGTTTTCAAGGGATCTCATGTCTGTTTCAGGGGATCTCGGATCCCCCGAGTACCCCCGTAGTTCGAACGGTGAGCAAGCCCATTCACTTTTTTATGCTGATAAGAGAATTACATGGTTTTTCATGTGACAAAAATGTGCGATTAAATTGCGATTAATCGCGAGTTAACTATGACAGTCACGACATTAATCGTGATTAAATATTTTAATCGCTTGACAGCACTAATAAAAATACTTAGAATTTCCATATCAAGACACAAACTGATCCCAAATCAGCTTTTTTTTTTTAATTCATTATATATAATGTGTTTATCCATCTTCAGTAACCATTCATAGAAAAACTGCGCAGGAAATACAAACTGTTAAATATTTATCTCGTCACTGTGGGTGGTAAAAGAGAGCAACTGGACGTGCTTGAAGATTCTTGAAGACGTTTCACCTCTCATCCGAATGGCGGCTTCAGTTCGGATGAAGAAGCCGTTCGGATGAGAGGTGAAACGTCTTCAAGAATCTTCAAGCACGTCCAGTTGCTCTCTTTTACCACCCACAGTTACTATGACCTGGATGACTGAGAATCTTCAGACTATTTATCTCGTCTGTCTCTGTCTTTCTTTCTCAGTCAGTTTAATAAACTGCACATCTTGATTTGGAAAGATCCAATTATTGACTACTTGGTATCGATCCAGAGTTTTCCCTCTTTATCACATTAAATGTTTGTAAACTGGTTGGACAAATAATTGCCTACGAAGCTAAAAAACAAAAAAAATTGTAAAGTCAGTCTGCTCTCAACATGGATCAGGTGATAAAGCAGGAACAAGAGCTCGCTAACTGTTTAAAAATAAATAAGCCCGTTCCTGTACAGATTTGTTTCCCAAACTATTCCAAAAATTAGGTCTGTTATTTAAATATGGACAATATTTTTGCTGGTTATTCAAGCCAGAGAATTTTTTGTTTGTTTTAATTACAAAACTTTCCACCTACAGAGCTCTGGATGTTTTTATTAATATTTTCACTGCCTTTAAATTTAACTCTAATTTTTTTTTGGTCCCAAGTAGATGCCTCAATATGGCAAACCCCCACCCTTAATATAAAAAAAAAAATCTATAACATATTTAACTTCTATTTAGACCTTGTTCTTGTTTCCTTTCCCTTGTCCTTCTTTGTGTTGTGTGGGTTTTTGTTTTTGCAAATTACTTTAAACTGATCCAAAACAAGCTCTTTATTTAAATATTAACGGTTTTATATTTAATTTACTATTTATATTTCATCTTTTTGTCTTTCTTTCTCAGTCAATTTAATAAACTGTGCACATCTTGATTTGGAAAGAAATCTAATTATTGACCACTTCATATAGAGCCAGAGTTTTCCTCTTCATGTTGTGTTTTATAAACTGTTTGGATTGATAATTGCCGACAAACCTACAAAAAAAGGTTTATGTAGTCTGTCTGCTCTCAATGTGGATCAGGTGATAAAGCAGGAACAGGAGCTCTCTAACCTGTTTATTAAAAAAATTTAAATTAAAAAAAGCATATTCCTGTACAGCTTTATTTCACAGACTATTCAAAAAATTAAGTCCATTATTTCCATCCATCCATTGTCTGTAGCCGCTTTATCCTGTTCTACAGGGTCGCAGGCAAGCTGGAGCCTATCCCAGCTGACTACGGGCGAAAGGCGGGGTACACCCTGGACAAGTTGCCAGGTCATCACAGGGCTGACACATAGACACAGACAACCATTCACACTCACATTCACACCTACGCTCAATTTAGAGTCACCAGTTAACCTAACCTGCATGTCTTTGGACTGTGGGGGAAACCGGAGCACCCGGAGGAAACCCACGCGGACACGGGGAGAACATGCAAACTCCGCACAGAAAGGCTCTCGCTGGCCATGGGGCTCGAACCCGGACCTTCTTGCTGTGAGGCGACAGCGCTAACCACTACACCACCGTGCCGTTCAGGTCCGTTATTTAAATATGGATTTTGTTTTTATATATATATATATATATATATATATATAATTTATTTATTTTATATATATATATATATATGAAAACTTTCTACCCATAGACCCCTGGGCATTTTTATTAACACTTCACTGGCTTTTAATTTGAGTATTTTTTTTTCCTCCTTAAGTACATGCATATGGCCATTTCCTTTCTAAAAACTTCAATTCACTCTTCGTCCTCTTTTCGCCCGTCCCTTGCCCTCCTTTGGGTTGGGTTTTTGTTGGTTTTTTTGGCCAAATTACTTTGAACTGATCCCGAACCAGCTCTTGTTTTATTTAATCATGAACAATTTGTATTTAACAAACTGTTCCAAAAAATGAGGCACATTATTTAAATATGGACGATCTTTTAATTTTTTTTTTTTGCTTCAGACTTTTTCAGAACCAGCAGATCTCAAATCCATTTGTAGTCTGTGTGCTGGAGCTTTTGCTCGGTTTACAGTATAACACATTAACACACAGGATATTCAGATGATTGGAAAAGAGCCAGTAGTGAATGTGTAATGTAGTGTGTGTGTGTAGTGTAATGTAGTGTGCTGTGTAGTTGACTGCAGCTACATGGCACAACCTCTAAACAGGAAAACCAACACAACCGTCATGTTGCCATTTTCAGAGCCTTTTCTCAGAAAGCACAAGGGTGCGCTTTTTCAATTTCATTGCAAAATTCTTTACACTTCCTTGATTCTAACTTAAATATTTCCTGTAGTGGCACATGTCAAAACCTACTTATTTATAAATTACTCAGGACGCCTAGTTTCAATAAAATAATCGGTGTGTTGGACTTTTTGATAGTTGATTGATTTTTTTTTTAAATTTCAGAAATTCCAAGGAGTCAGTATTTTCCAAATGTCTATTGGATTTTTTCATTTTGTATCCTCCTGTAATTTTTAAAACTCAATTTAATTGGGTCTGTTTCCTTAAAATATAAAGAATCATTTAAACCAGGATCAAGACTTTACTGAAGATGAACCAGCATCACCTGATCACACTGTACACTGTCATGGTAATGAAAGTGAGGTTTCTCTTTCTTACAAGCTTCATATCTTAAAATATAGAAGATGCACAGCACAACTCGGGCAAAGTGGGTAGTGGCTAGACGTGTAATATATTGTACAAGGATAATTCATGATACAGCTTTGACAATGTGAATTGATGAAATAAAAAAATGGATTGTGAATATCAGGCTGCATAAGACTAGTTTTTTCCTATCTGTAATTACGTTGTTAGACAGTAGAGGGCACAATAACATACAATAGCAGGAACACTTCACTGCAAGAGGAAGTAACATGGCTCTAATGCTGTGAAAACACAAAACGGATCTAAAATGAGAGCTGTTGTGTGACTGTACAAATAGATTTAATGGGAAATCAGGGTTGTTTTTACAGACCGCTGAAAGATAAAAAAAAAAGAAGCAAATGGAGGTAGTACAAACATTTATACATGTTTATTCAGAAAAGGCTGATTTTGGTATAAACTCATTTTTAATAAAAGGAATATTTTCGTTAATAGGCTCTTATATCTTGCTCCAACCTTTACAAATGTTGTTGAATTTTATTTAAAAGGAATATTTAAGTTGAAGAACAGGAAAAGAGTACCCTTTTTTTTTTGGTAATTAAATTTTTTCAAGACAGTTCATGGCGAAATGGAATTGAAATATGGAATCTGCTGAATTCCAACATCTGTAGAACACCTGACCTGCCTTTTCCAGATTTGTAATGGTTCCAGCTTTGTAATGAGGTTCTACTTGGAACCTTTCTGAAAGTTTTCAATGGTTTTTCCTTTCAGAAATTTCCCAAGTATGATCTACTCAACAATTTCTGTACAATGCTAAATCAAGGCTTCTTTGGATTGGTCACGGTCCAAGTATCCCAAAGAGGGTATCTGGAACCTTTTGGAAGTACTTTGGTGTAGGGTTTTATAGAACCACCACAGGTTCTTCTAGAACTGCAAACTAATAAACCCTTCGGGATGCTGGATGAAACATGAAAACGTCTGGAGAACCTTAGCATTTCGGGTACGTTTTCTCCTGCATGTGTACATTTGGAATGGAGTCTCTTTACATTCAATACACTGCCAGGATTTCCCGACATCCCTGTGGAATCTTCTCAGAGAAAGATGATAGTCCATCTATCCATCCAGACACAGACCTGTATACGGAATTGGTGCGACACCATCTGCAAATCTTCCACACTCCAGAGCAACGCAAGCAGGACGAGACTGAAAAACACTCCAGCTCCACAAGTTTTGTTTTCTTTCAATATTCATGCTTTGTCATATGTACAAACCATAAATAAGCAGTTTATAAATGGATACATCATGTAAACATGAGCAGCTCGGACTCCTGAACGTTCCTGATGAGTCGACACCAAGTCTACGGCTCTTCTACAAACTTCTTCATACCTCGGAAATAAATAACTGATGCTGGGTGCAGGTCAGAGCGCAGCCTTTGTCTGTTTGGGAGATAGAAGCTATGGTACAGAAATGGAAAAAATAGGCTGCTCAGAAATATGTCGACACCAGAAGTCGAACCAATATTGCAAAATCTGTTCCTTTTCTGGACAGTTGTATAGACTGCTCAGCCACAGAGGATTACGTTCCAAACTGAGGTTATGTAACATGACACTTGCATCAGTACACGGTGGCACCTGTGGAATCGCTACCTGAGGGTGGCACGCCAATTATATTCTTAAACACGCTCGAGTTCGATTAAACGTACACATACAGACAGGTGCCTCTATAGGCTTCAGCCAAAGGCTGAGCCAAAAACATAATGGAGAAGAGAAATAGCTGGAAAACATCACATGGGGAACGAGACACTCTAATCACAGAAAGCATGTGTGCGCACGCCCTTTGGTATGGATCTTATTCAGCAGGCGAGTTCTCAGAGTTGCTTGGGGTCACGGCATCTTTGTATAAGCTCTCGATTTGCTCTTTGTACGTCTTCAGCACCACCGGCCTCTTCAGCTTCAGAGTGGGACCTGAGAGTGAGACAGCGAGAGAGAACACAAACGATTAGCTTGCTCATATGCTGAACATACTTCCTTATTTTTATTTCCAATGCTGAAGAAGCCAAAGACACTTTCATGACTCTACAATCATCACTAAAATGCAACTTTATTTCTTTATCAGTGAAATGCTGCCACTCGGTGGATCATTGAGGTACTGTAAAGGACATTGTTAATATTTCCTTATTTCCTGTAAAACAATTCGTATAAAATTATAAAACCAACAACGTACATGAAAGTAATAAATTCAAGGTTCAACCCTGAGCTCAGGTTATTGCCTGTGCAGAGTTTCTCATGTTCTTCCCATGTAGGGTTCCTCAGGGTTCTCCAGTTTCCTCCCTCCTCCCAAAATACATGTTGCTAGCTGGACTGACTAGCTGTGAGCGAATGCGTATGTGTGAAGAATTAACGCCTCATCTGGTGTGAATTTTCCCACTTTGCGTCCAGCAGTTCCGGGTTTTGGCTCCGGATCAACCGTGACCCAGAATGGAATACGTAAATTGCTTACTGAAGATGGATGAAAGAATAAACAAATGAGTTTAAAGCTCACTGTTCATTGAAGTGTGATAACAAATGTAAATAAAATGTAAGCACATTTGTATTAGAGTCAGCAAGATGGAAGAATCAGGTCAGATTTTCGCTACCATGTCGAACCTCGTTGAAAGTGATTCTTGTGTACGTATTTGGAAAGTTTTGTAAATAAACGGATGGACCACTATTTTCTAATCAGTATCAGTGTGTGCCAGAACTGTGTGAGCCGTTATTGAGTTAAACTGCTCCTTAAAATGTGTCCTCAGAACTAACAGTCTAGTCAGCGATCTGTTCCGTTACATACAGCTTCATTTATCAAGTTCCTTATCCATTTTGGACACAAGGAAAAATGCTACGGAACTTCATGCTATGGAATTTCATGTGTACAATGTATATCATATGTCCAAAGGGGATAAACCGTTAATTTACATAATGATTCTTTAGAATGCATGGGTCGTGCGGTTAGATAAAAGTAATCAACAGTGGGGTGGGTAATGCAGTGACAGTACTGTTAACACTCTGAAGTTTGAGTATTTTCCGATAACCTTGTGTTCTCAAGTGTTTTATTCATCTTGTATGACAGCAATTGGCCAACAATTCCAATTTTTTATTTATTAAAGAACAACAAGTATTACAGTGCCTTGAAAAAGTATTCATACCCCTTGAACTTTTTCACATTTTTCCACCTTACAACCACGAACTTAAAAGTTTTTTATTGAGATTTTATGTGATAGACCAACACAGAGTAGCACATAATTGTGAAGTGAAACGAAAATGATAAATGGTCTTCAAAATTTTAAACAAATAAAAATCTGAAAAAATGTGGTGTGCATTAGTATTCAGCCCCCTGTACTCTGATACCTCTAAATACAATCCAGTGCAATCAATTGCCTTCAGAAGTCATCTAATTAGTTAATAGAGTCCTACTGTGTGTAATTTACTCTCAGCATAAATACACTTGTTCTGTGAAGGCCTCGGTGGTTTGTTAGAGAACACTGAAGAACAAACAGCATCATGAAGACCAAAGAACTCACCAGACAGGTCAGGGATAAAGTTCTGGAGAAGTTTAAAGCAGGGTTAGGTTATAAGAAAATATCCCAAGCTCTGAACATCTCAAGAAGCACTGTTCAATCCATCATTCAAAAATGGAAAAAGTATGGCACAACTGCAAACCTACCAAGACATGGCCGTCCACCTAAACTGACAGAGCGAGCAAGGAGAGCGCTGGTCAGAGAAGCAGCCAAGAGGCCCATGATCACTCTGGAGGAGCTGCAGAAATCCACAGCTCAGGTGGGAGAATCTGTGCACAGGACAACTATAAGTCGTACACTCCACAAATCTGGCCTTTTTGGAAGAGTGGCAAGAAGAAAGCCATTGTTGAAAGACAGGCATAAGAAGTCATGTAGGGGACACAGCAAACATGTGGAAGAAGGTGCTTTGGTCAGATGAGACCAAAGTTGAACTTTTTGGTCTAAATGCAAAGCGCTATGTGTGGCGGAAAACTAACACTGCTCATCACCCTGCACACACCATCCCCACTGTGAAACATGGTGGTGGCAGCATCATGCTATGGGGATGCTTTTCTTCAGCAGGGACAGGGAAGCTGGTCAGAGTTGATGGGAAGATGGATGGAGCTAAATACAGGGCAATCCTGGAAGAAAACCTGTTGGAGGCTGCAAAAGACTTGAGACTGGGAAGGAGATTCACCTTCCAGCAAGACAATGACCCTAAACATACAGCCAGAGCTACAATGGAATGGTTTAGATCAAAGAATATTCATGTGTTAGAATGGCCCAGTCAAAGTCCAGACCTAAATCCCATTGAGCATCTGTGGCAAGACTTGAAAATTGCTGTTCACAGACGCTCTCCATCCAATCTGGCTGAGCTTGAGCTATTTTGCAAAGAAGAATGGGCAAAAATTTCAGTGTCTAGATGTGCAAAGCTGGTAGAGACATACCACAAAAGACTTGCAGCTGTAATTGCAGCAAAAGGTGGCTCTACAAAGTATTGCCGCAGGGGGGCTGAATACTAATGCACACCACGTTTTTCAGATTTTTATTTGTTTAAAATTTTGAAGACCATTTATCATTTTCGTTTCACTTCACAATTATGTGCTACTCTGTGTTGATCTATCACATAAAATCTCAATAAAAAACTTTTAAGTTCGTGGTTGTAAGGTGGAAAAATGTGAAAAAGTTCAAGGGGTATGAATACTTTTTCAAGGCACTGTATTTATCCATTAATGTTTACATTTAAAGTTGTGTTGTGCAAGTTGTAATGATAGAAACAATAACGTATTAGAATGAGTGCATTAATATAAACCTGCTGCACTGCTGTCAGAGCTGCTTTTACAGAGAATTAATCAACGCCTTCTGACCAAACTGAGAGTGAACTAGTGGTGTGGGACAACACTGGATAATAAATATACTCATATGTAGTGCATCTTACACATTTGGAATAAACATTTTACATGAATATTTACACAAGAAATGCACACTTTCGCACTTGTGCGTGCACACACACTGACCAAGCTCTCCTCCAGGGATGGAGAAGTCCTGTTCGAGGATGGTGAACCTCTGTATGCACTGGGATTTGGACGTGGTGCTCTTGTTCCCTCTGCTAATGCCATCCTGGATGGCGGCAAGGACAAGGCGGTCATGTCCTCCACAGATCTCAGACACCCGTGTGGATGAGCTGCCCAACTTCCTGCACCAGTCCACAGCCTCAGGGGTGAGTTCGTCTTCTGGGGCACCTGTCTCACTGTTTAACTGGCACTGAGGGACAGACAGAGGGACAAACGCACAGAGAGAAAGAGAAAGAGAGAGAAAGGCAAAAAGATAAAGATGGAACCACAAAGACAGAAAAAAGCTAAAAATAGAAAGAGATGCAAGTTATATGCGATTGTTTCAATGACAAATTGGATTTTATATCTATGATAGGGTGTCAAAACTTTAGCAGTCCCCCGTAATGTTGTCAAATTTTTTTCATATTGTCTAAAAAGTACTTTTTTAGTTAATTTAAATGTCATTTTAAAGATTGAAATACTTAATTCCTAAAGGTTCAGACAAATTAAAAACTAACACCCCCCAGACATTCTGTATTAACATTATTATCTGTAATCATTTACACAGCTGTGTGATTAACTGATTTGATAACAAAGGCAATAAAAATGCAATGAAGTATGATAAAATAAAGAAATGAAGACTATCTCAAACAGTGCTGTGGAGTAAAGAAGCAATACGATATTCGTCTTTATGAAACGCATATTAGGTGAAACGCATCCTTCAGATCCATTTGTACATGAATGATGCTGCTGCACTTTATCATGCCTTTTCTATAAATTGTGCATGAACTTCCCTTTTAAAAGGGAACTAAAGCTCTTTAGTTTTTCATTATGATGAAAATTAGAATGTTTCCCTGGCTTGTGATGTGTTCCTTCATTATGTTTTTCAAAATGCTACACGTTTTTATTCTGAATAAATCACAGGGTCAGTTACAGACACTGATGTGCATCTCTAATACCAAGATGTAATTTAATTGCTCATCTAAAATAAGTGCATCAGATGAGGAAGTGAAGGTGTTCAGTCAGTGTGAGGAAAGTGCAGTTGCTGAAATCCACCGGCAGGTGGAGACAAACAGCACATGACATCTCATACTTCTCATCTCATCTCATTATCTGTAGCCGCTTTATCCTGTTCTACAGGGTCGCAGGCAAGCTGGATCCTATCCCAGCTGACTACAGGCGAAAGGCGGGGTACACCCTGGACAAGTCGTCAAGTCATCACAGGGCTGACACATAGACACAGACAACCATTCACACTCACATTCACACCTACGGTCAATTTAGAGTCACCAGTTAACCTAACCTGCATGTCTTTGGACTGTGGGGGAAACCGGAGCACCCGGAGGAAACCCACGCGGACACGGGGAGAACATGCAAACTCCGCACAGAAAGGCCCTCGCCGGCCACGGGGCTCAAACCCGGACCTTCTTGCTGTGAGGCGACAGCGCTAACCACTACACCACCGTGCCACCCAAAGTCCTTCCCGCACCAAGTAGCACCAGTCTCCGTTTCCACAGCCCTCAGCCTCTCGCCTATTACATAGCTAGGGTTACAGTGGAGGGCAAGTTCTCTGGTAACCACGAGAGTTTAACTCCCCACTCGCATCTGTATTGCAGCGTGCCTTGCCAGATGGTAGTAGGTACCATTTTTATGATGGTCTTTGGTATGACCTGACCGTGAATAGAACTCACGATCTCCCGATCAAGAGGCGGACACGCTACCACTAGGCCACTAGCTGGTCCATTATTATTATTATTATTGGGCTGTTTTTTATTGTTGTGCATTATTGTATTATTACAATGTTAGACAACACAGTCTGAGACTGAAAATGTTCAATTTTGCCCTATATCCTTTTAAAAATTTCTGGATCCAGACGCAGTTCCGGATCACCTCCAAAATTTAAGTTCTTCATTGGGCCAAGACACACATCTAGTAAAATTTTCATGAAAATCCATCTGTACATTTTTTTCTGCAAAGTTGCTAACAAACAAACACACGAACGAACAAACTCTACCGGAGTACCAGAGGTAGTGTTAACGGATGTCTCAGTGTGACACATGAGCCTGCTTTGTTTGGCAGAGTTCTCAAATTCTCAGCTCAATTTTAGTTCAACACAGCCTCAGGTCATCCTCAATCTGTGCACAATTGCGGTACTTAGTTTTGAGTGCAGTCAGTTTTGAAAAGTCTGCCTCCCACAAGTATGTTGGCACGAAAGGTAGGAGAATTTTTAAGGCAACGTCACAGAGCTGGGGGTACTCCGACATCAGTGTTACCCAGAAGGATGTCAGAGAATAGGTGCTAAAAAGGTGCTTCAGCCTGCTGTCACTCTTCAGCTCAATAAGCTGCTCTTGAATTTGCAGTGACAAATTGTTTGCGGTGCAAACAAGTGGGTCCCGAACCCATGAAAATGACCAGTAGTCCTCCTTGAAATAAGAAACTAACTGTTGCTTAAGCCCAGACAGGTGATCTGCAGCTGATTGAAAAATAGAGGAGAAATCACTGCCGCGTGCCTCAGTGATGAAGCCTGCGAGGTTGGGGAACATGTCACAATTTCTGACAATTATGCGGTCATGCCAGAGGACAAGTTTTTGGATGAAAGCATCCACTCTGTCAGCGAGGACCAACACATTGGAATCTCGGCCTTGCAAAGACAGATTCAAACTATTCAAACTATTCAGTCTGTCAAATATGTTGACCAAATATAACAAGGAAGCTAGCCACAGGGAATCATGGAGGTGCTTGGCCAGTTCCGAATTGCTTTCAGTCAAAAACGACTTCACCTCTTCTCGCAGCTCATACAAGTGCTGTAACACTCTCCCTCTGGAAAGCCAGTGAACCTCTGTGTGCAAGAGCAGCTGTTCATGCCCAGAACCCATTTCCTGACCGAGGATCCCGAATAACCATGAGTTCAATGGACAGGACTTAATGTAATTTATCATCTGAACTGCCTGTTGAAGCACAGACTGAAAGATCGTCTGCATTTTTTTTAGCTGCAAGTGCCTCGTGATGGATCATGCAATGAGTCCATCTTGCTAACAGAGCTACCTGTTGAAGGCATGTCACTAGGCCAGGGCTTTTCAAAGTGTGGGGCGCGCCCCCCCGGGGGGCGCCAGAGTTCTTCGGGGGGGGCACAACGTGAGAGACAAAATGGATCGATTTTTAGTACCTAAAGCTACAGGGAGTGAGGAGACGGCCAAGCAAAAAAACAGAGCCTCCAGGATGTTGCGATTTGCAACTTCAGCGCAAATTCAACCAATTCCCGCGAATTCAGGGCGGTGTTGCAATTATATCCAATCACCACAACTTTCCCGCAAATTTGACCAATCGTTGGCGTCGTCTTGAGGTGACGTCGACAAACTACCTTCCACCTTACTTCCGGATGTCTATGTTCAAGAGAAGCAGCATGCGTGCAGTGTTGCCAGATTGGCGGTTTCAAGTGCATTTTGGCGAGTTTGAATATATTTTGGACTGGAAAACGTCAGCAGTATCTGGCAACATTGCATGATGTGCGAGTCAGTGTTTATGTAGGCTTAAATTCTGTTACTGAAAGTGTGTTATGTTTACAGTGAAGGACTGTGTGCACTTTATTTTTTTTTTACTTAATACAAGAAATTAATGGATGCCAACATTTTTGCCAAAATGGTATTTTATTTTTCATTGTTTAGGCAGCTTCAGCATCATACTGTGAGATTCTGTTCAAATTGTTTTTTTTTCTTCTATGAAGCCTGAGCCATTTATTTTATTAGTTTATAATTATTGTTTAATTTAGTCTTCAGGAGAGACTGCCTGCACACGGTACTAGTATTAATAGTTTTTTTTCTTACATGAAAGCTGAGGGATTTATATTATATTTTAAGGTAACTTCATGTTGTGCTGTGAGGTTCTATGCACTTTAACTTTTGAACCAACAGGTGCATTTGGATAAGTAAAGCCTATTTTTCTGCATTTTTGTAGTCCTGGTAATCTTTTATATTGGTAAAGTTATTTATAGGACCATTTCTCAGTGTCTTTGTTTTTTTAATCAATAGTTTTTCAGTAATAACTTAATATTTAACATATCACTCAATTTTAATCACAAAAAGAGAAAATCGCAACAATTTCTCGCAACTTTCACTTCCTCCCACAATGTAATCGCAACAAAAACCTAAACACCGCAACTTTCATCGCAATTTTTTTGGAAACCCCCACAACATCAGACATTTTAGCCCGCAACAATCACAAAAAAGGCCCGCGGAATCCTGGGGGACTGGAAAAAGAAGGAAGTATGACCACGATTATTTAAAGTTTGGATTTTTATGGACTGGATCTGAAGATGCTCCACTGCCACAGTGTGTTGTCTGCCAAGAGGTGCTAGCTAACGATGCTATGAGATGTTTAAAATGTGTAAAACAAAATGTTTTAAAAAGCAAAGATGTTTAAAATGTGAAAAAGAAAAAAATAATGTGTACAACAACCATTTTTTTTTAAATACGAATGGAACATTAAGTATAGCAACAACAAAAATTGTAAGGGGGGGGCGCTGTTGTTTATTTGCTCTCCGAGGGGGGGCTGACTCTCCCACACTTTGAAAACCCCTGCACTAGGCCACTCTCACGTCCTGTCATTGATCGCAGCCCATCGGTACAAATACCAACACACTTCTCCCAGACCAAGTCTGCATTTTTGACAAACGAGTCAATAAGATGAAAGATTCCTTCCCCAGTTGTACGGGTTTGAAGAGGGAGACAAAACAGAAAATCCTCTTCAATCCCCTGGTCTTTCACAAACCTTACATAGGTAAGCACCTGAGCCTGCCCAGCAATATCAGTCGACTCATCTAACTGTAATGCATAGTAAGGACTCTGTCTAACTACTTGTAGCAATTGCTCCTTAACATCACTGGCCAAATCAGAGATCCTGCGGGCTACAGTGTCACTGGATAGTGGAATGTCACTAAGTTTAGCAGCAGCGCTTTCCCCCAGCATTATTCTGCAAATATCCTGTGTTGCAGGCAAAATCAGTGTCTCGGCTATAGTACGTGGCTTCTCAAGTTTAGCTATTCTTTGGGAGACCACGTACGAAGCTTCAAGACACTGACTAGACATGGTGGTATGTTTGGTTATGGTGGACTTTTGTAGATGAAGGGCATCACGCTTTCTTTTGAAATAATCCACCGGTTTGTTTTTCATGTCAGGGTGCTTGGTGTCCAAATGCCTCTTTAATTTGCGCAGTTTCATGCTGTCATTGGCAAGCATCTCTACATAAATGACACATTGCGGACGTGGTTCCAGTGTGCCAGAAGCAGAAAAACCGTATTGTAAATAACTTTCGTCATATTTGTGGAGTTTTGGTTTTTTGGGAACTGGTGCATCAGTGGGACCAGCTCTTTTTTCACGAATTAGAAATTTGTCCATATTGTTTATTAACCCAATAAAAGATCGTTATGCTGTAAGTGAATGTAGCAAAGGGACTTGCTCAGCTAAGAATGCTAGCACCTTACCACCACGCATCAGACTTAGCTCTGCTAAAATGAGCAAGCTACAAACCGTGCTTAATGTAATTAAGTTAAAATATAATTGACTGTGATATGGTGTTGGACCTTACAATTGTTAACTGAAGAAAAAAGGTGGAGGAAAGAGAGAAAAAAGTAGGAGAAAGATTAAAGAAAGGAGAAAGAGTAGGTTGACAAGTAGGCAAAGGAGACAAAGGAGAAAGTAAGCTGACAAGTAGGAAAGAGAGGTTGTAAGATCAGATTTAAATGGAGTTTTGAAGCAAGAAAAGAGGACTGAAATAGTCTTTAAAAATATTGTTTAAATTATTACTGCAATAGCAGTGCTGGAAGGCTAGCTATATATACAAGGATATAGCCTTTAAAAAAGCTGTTGGTAAAAGGTAATTGAAAAGCTAATAGCAGGCTGTATGAAAGCTGCAATGGTACGAGCTCGACTCGATTGTCTGTGATCTTTTATGTACTTGAGGTGTGTCTATAAAAGTTCCTTGCTGAGATTTCAAATAATAACTCTCCATTTTCATTGGCTGGACTGAAGACGAAGACGTTCATTATTTGTTGGTGCAACTGCAAACCAGCCCCTTGCATTTGCCACTGAGCAATCTGTGACCACATGCCCCACTCGCCGAGTATACCCCCCCCCCCCCAGTTTTGAGAACCACTGTTTTAGAGTAATCACACAACCCTGACTGGTGTGTATGTACCTTGATGGTGAGCAGCATAGAGAGGAACCTGCAGTTGTCTCCGATCAAAATAGCATTGCTGATGATAGGTATAGCCTCCTTCACGGCATTCTCGATGGTCACTGGGGAAATCTGCTCTCCTCCGGCAGTGATGATCAGCTCTGTCACACACGCACGCATGTGCACACACACACACAAACACTACTGTGATTCATATTCTAAAAACTGCACTTACAACAGATCTTAGCTGTTTTTTCTTGTTGTGTTTGCAAAATGATCACACTCTATTACAGCTCACAGCTATTACAGAAGCACTGATGAGCCCTTGACCAAGGGCCCGTTGACCCATTAATGATCCCTTGATCAAGGGCCCCTTGAGCCATTGACAACCCCTTGAGCAAAGGACTCTCAACTGTTAGTGATCCTTTAAAGGGCCTTAACCATGAACGATCCCTTGTGTCATGCTCCGCCCCGGACTTCCACTCCGGAGATTTATTATCTCCCAGTTCAGCGCCAATCCGGATCTGGGACGGGAGTTTCATCTTGCTGGCATTTACTTCCTGGTTGCTCTGCTGTGTATAAATAGGCCGTTCTCAGGAGAGGATTTTGCCAGAATGTCTCGTTGTTTTTTCATGTCTCTGCGCCATTATCGCTTCTTGGATTTTTGCTCTCTGTTTTTGCCTGTTTCTTGTCAAAGTTTTTTGCACTACATTTTTGTCTTTTTTTCATGTTTGTTGCACTACGTTTCTGTGTCAAGTTTTTTGTCTGGACTATTTTTTATGCTAGTGTTTTTTGTCCTTGCCTGCCTCGTTTTTTGTCCCTAGTCTTTTGGATTATTTTTGGTTTATTTTTTCCTATTAAATCTTTTTTATTATTGGAGTTACTGGTCTGCGTTCTCCTTTTGGATCCTACTCACCACATCTCACCACCCCTAACAGTACATTCTGGCCAACATGGATCCAGCAGAACTGAACCATCTGAGAACGGCTATGCAGCAGCAAGGGGCCCTCATCGGGACCCACCAACAGGAACTCAAACAGATCACTCAGAGCCTGGCCACCCTGTCCAACTCACTTAACCTTCTAGCCACACAACTCCAGCACTCCCAAGCCATGCCTACCCCTGCCCAGCTGCCTCCTTCACCTCCCGCCACGCCACTCGCCACGAACTGAGACTTCCTTTGCCTCAGCCCTACAGCGGGGAACCAGGTACCTGCAGATCCTTTCTGTCACAGTGTTCACTGATCTTGGAGCTTCAACCTCTGGCTTTCCCCACAGAATGCTTCCGGGTAGCCTATACCATCACACTCCTCACTGGCAAAGCCAGGGAATGGGGAACAGCGGTCTGGGATGCAGACGCGCCCTGTTGTTCCAGCTTCAAGGAATTCTCTGAGGAAATGAGGCGAACATTTGACTGCTCTCTGTCTGGCAGGGAGGCGGCAAGAAAGCTCATGGAGTTGCGGCAGGGGTCCCGATCTACCTCGGATTATGCCATCGAATTCCGGACGTTGGCAGCGTCATGTGGTTGGAACGAGAGTGCCCTGGTCGACGCGTTCCTACATGGCTTATCCAACACCATCAAGGACGAACTTGTCTCTTGGGAACTGCCATTGGACTTCTCCAGCCTGATGGACTTTGCCAATCATATTGACGCGTGGGTTCAACAACGGAAGAGAGAGAGGAGCCACCTCAACTTCAACCCCTTTCCACCTCCTGCCTCGTCCGTCGAACCCATGCAGGTAGATCGGGTATGGGTGTCAGCGGAGGAACAACTGCACTGACGGAGCACGGGGGCTTGCTTCTACTGCGGTCAGCAAGGACACATCTACCGAGCCTACCCGCTAAAAGGACAAGCCCACCAGTGAATCGAGGGGCCCTGGTGGGCAATGCTCGGAACCAGTCCCCTGCTGACCGACCGTTGCTCCCTGTTATCATCACTCTCAACAACTGGCATCACCATCTTCAGGTGCTCGTCGACTCGGGGGCGGACAGGAACCTGATCTGCTCTGTCACCGCCAAGGATCTTGGAATCCCGTTACTCACCCTCGAGGTCCCTCTCACCATCCTGACACTCAATGGCACTGGCTTGACCACCATCACTCACCTCACCACCCCGCTCATCCTAAGGATTTCAGGCAATCACTCCGAAACAATACAACTTCACGTCATCCCTCACATTCCCGTTATTTTCTTGGATTACCCTGGTTGATGCAGCACAACCCCCACTTAAACTGGACTGACCACACCATCTTAGGCTGGAGTCCTTCCTGCCTGGCCTCCTGCCTGAACTCCGCTCTGCCTCCCGCCAAACAACCACAGCCCTCAGCCAGCGAGTTTCCCGACCTCTCTCATGTGCCTCCGGAATATCTGGACCTCAAGCCTGTCTTCAGTAAGACCCGAGCAGTGTCCCTTCCCCCTCATAGGCCCTATGGCTGCGGTATCGACCTCCTGCCCAGGACAGTGCCACCCAAGGGACGTCTCTACTCTCTTTCCCCCACCGAGAGACAAGCCATGGAGAAATATATCATGGAGTCTCTGGCAGCTGGGATCATCCGTCCTTCCTCCTCCCCAGCAGGGGTGGGATTCTTCTTCATGGAGAAGGACAAGTCGCTCCACCCCTGCATTGACTATCGAGGTCTCAATGCCATCACGGTCAAGAACCACTACCCACTACCGCTCATGACCACAGCCTTTGAACTACTCCAGGGAGCTAAGGTGTTCACTAAACTGGACCTACGCAACTCCTATCACCTAGTTAGGATCAGGGAAGGGGACGAGTGGAAGATGGCCTTCAACACCACCACAGGCCACTATGAGTACCTCGTGGTCCCTTTCGGCCTGACTAACGCGCCCACGGTATTCCAGGTGTTAGTTAACGATGTCTTGAGAGACTTTAACACCTTTGTCTTTGTTTACCTGGATGACGTCTTCATTTTCTCTCACTCCCTGGAGGAACATTGGGGTCACGTCCGGCAGGTTCTTCAATGCCTGCTGGAGAATAAGCTGTTCGTTAAGGCAGAGAAGAGCGAGTTCAACCAAGGCTCTGTCTCATTCCTGGGGTTCATCATCTCTCCAGCTAAGATCCAGATGGACCCCCTCAAGCTGGAGGCAGTCGCTGACTGGCCCACCCCATCTTCAAGGCAAGAGCTCCAGCACTTCCTGGGGTTCGCCAACTTCTACAGGTGCTTCATCCGCAACTTCAGCACGGTGGCTGGACCTCTCTCAGCCCTGACCTCGACCAAGACCAAGTTCAAGTCAGGGGAGGAAGCAGATAAAGCCTTTTCCAGTCTCAAGTGCAGGTTTACCACAGCACCCATTCTCACCATACCCGACTCTACCAAGCAGTTTATCGTCGAGGTCGATGCCTCCGAGTCAGGGGTCAGAGCCATCCTATCCCAGAGGGCCAACGACAGCAAGGTCCATCCATGCTCCTTCTTCTCCCGCCGGCTATCCCCAGCCGAAAAGAACTACGACATCAGTGACCAAGAACTACTGGCCATGAAACTTGCCTTGGAGGAGTGGAGGCACTGGCTCAAGGGGTCTGATCTCCCTTTCCTAGTCTGGACTGACCATAAAACCCTGGAGTACCTCAAGTCCGCCAAACATCTCAATTCCCGTCAAGCCTGTTGGTCTCTCTTCTCCCAGTTCAACTTCACACACTTCTACTGCCCAGGCTCCAAGAACAGCAAACCCGATGCCCTGTCCAGGATGTTCTCTTCCCACTAAGAGGAGTCCAAGCCACCTGAGACCATCCTTCCTTCACGCTGCCTGGTGGGAGCTGCCATTCTAGAGGTTGAGACGCTCATGCAGAAGGCTCTGGAGCAGTACCCCAGTGAAGGTAACCCCAACAGCACTCCTCCTAATGATCTGTTTGTTCCCTGTCCTGTGCAAACCCAGGTGCTGCAGTGGGGTCATGGCTCCAAGCTGGCCTGTCATCTGGGAGCCGCACTCATCCAGCAGTGCTTTTGGTGGCCTTCCATCAAGGAGGACATTCAGGAGTTCGTGGCAGCCTGTGACACATGCTCCCGGAACAAGACAGCCAATCGACCCCCTTCCGGCTTGCTAAGACCCCTCCCGACTCCACATCGACCTTGGTCTCACATCGCCCTGGAATTCATCACAGGACTCCCCAGCTCAGGTGGCAACACATATATCCTCACTGTTATTGACTGTTTTTCTAAGACCATCCATTTCATTCCTCTGCCCAAGCTCCCCTCAGCCAAAGAGACCACAGAACTACTCATCCACCATGTTTTCCACCTACATGGTCTGCCTACCGACATTGTTTCTGACTGGGGTCCTCACTTCACTGCACAGTTCTGGAGAGCCTTCTGCAAACACATTGGGGCCACCTGTAGTCTCTCCTCAGGCTTCCACCCACAGACCAATGGCCAGCCAGAATGGGCGAACCAGGCTTTGGAGGTTGCACTCAGGTGCATGGCATCCAGGGATGCCAGTTCTTGGAGCAGGTACCTACCCTAGATCGAATATGCACATAACACTCTCCCTTCCTCTGCCACAGGTCTCTCTCCGTTCCAGTGCTCACTAGGTTACCAACCACCACTGTTCCCCAGCCAAGAGGAGGAGGTCGCCATACCCTCAGCCCAGCTTTTTATACACCGCTGCAGGAGGACATGGACATTGGCCCGGAGAAGACTCATTCACTCTGCACTCACATCCAAAAGGCAGGCCGACAAACATCGATCCAAGGCACCCACCTACCGAGTAGGTCAACGAGTTATGCTCTCCATGCGCCACCTGCCACTTAGGACCATCTCTCACAAGCTAGCACCCAGGTTCCTTGGACCCTTCCTCATCAAGAAGGTAATCAACCCATGTTCTGTTAGACTGGCATTACCACTCACCAAGCGACGTGTTCACCCTACCTTTCATGTGTCTCAGCTTAAACCTCTGGTCTCCAGTCCTCTGGCTCCAGTCCTCAAGCCATTGATGGTCCCTTGACCAAGCGCCTCTGGACCTATTGATGACCACTTGACCAAGGGATCCTTGACCCATTAACGATCCCTTGACCAAGGGCCCCTTGACCCATGAATGATCCCTTGACCAAGGGCCCTTTGATCTGTGAACGATCCCTTGACCAAATGTCCTTTGACACATTAACGATCCCTTGATCAAAGGCCCCTCAACCCTTTAACAATCCCTTGACCAAGGGTCCCTTGACCCATGAATGATCCTTTGACAAAGGGCCCCTCGACCCATTAAAGATTTCTTGACCAAGGGCCCATCAACCAATTGATAACCAATCAACCAAGAGTCCCTCAGCCCATTGACAACCACTCGACCAAGGGCCCCTCAACCCATTGATGATCCCTTGACCAAGGGACCCTCAAACATTACTGATCCCTTAAAGGCCCTTAACCATTAATGATCCCTTGACCAAGGACCTGTTAATGATCTATTGACCAAGGGACACTTGACCTGTTGATGACCCCATGACCAAGGGACCCTCGATCCCTTGACGACCCTTTGACCAAGGGCCCTCGACAAGATAATGATCCCTTGACCAAGGGCCCTCGATCCATTAAAGATTCCTTGACCAAGGGCTCTCAACCCATTAATGATCCCTTGACCAAGGGCCCTCAGCCATTAATGATCCCTTAAAGGCCTTTAACCATTAATGATCCCTTGAGTAAGGGATCATTAATGCCCTCAAAGACTTTTTAAGTGTCTTGAATTCCTTGTTTTTTAAACCCTGCACTGAAGTCTTTCCTTATAAACAAAGACCTTTGAAACTTTCAGTAGAGTAAATTATTGTAAATTTAAAATTTAAGTACAAATTAGAGTTAAACTGGTGGCTATATGGTTCCATTACATGTTCGCTACATTAGCTGCAATGCAAAACTTTAAAATTTTATTTCTAAATACCTTGCCTAATGTGTGTGTGTGTGTGAGTAGACTACCTTCGATGCGTCCTAGAAAGTAGAGAAAATTGTCCTTGTCATGTTTGCCCAGGTCTCCGGAGTGCAGCCAGCCATCTGTGTCCAGCACCTCCTTGGTCTTATCAGCCATGTTCAGGTAGCCCATAAAGACATGACGGCCCCACAAGCAGATCTCACCATTTTCATCCAAGTCAGGGTTAAAGAGCTTTGTCTGACAACCTGCAATCACCTTCCCACAGCTGGCAAGAAAAATGACATGTGGATCAGGACAAATCACAAGTTTATAATAAAGTGCTCGTTATATTAATACAATATCATTTCCATAGTAATGATTCATTCATAGAGACTTGTACGGCAGATGCTGTACTTAAAGGAATAAAAAACAAACTAAAAATGGGTGTGGTCATTCATATAGTGAAGGTTTCTCTAAGGAAATGTATTTAACATGGAAAGAATGATGGAAGGTGTCTCCAGTGTCTTGCGGTTTCTTGTGAAGAGAAAAAAAGAGTCTGGTTCAAGAGAGATTGTTTATAGCTACTATAACGCAAGTGAAAACTGGAATTTATTTCATGGATGTTCCACAACATTACATGCAAGTTTGGGACCTGGATAAAGCACTTAAGAGGAATGGTGTGTGTGTGTATACACCTGGTGAGTCTGTAGGCCTCAGGTATGGACACGCTATGTGGTCCAGTGCTCTCACTCATGCCATACAGCTCATACAGTGGGATGTCCAGGCTGAAGAAGAACTCCAGCGTATCCTTGGTGATGGGTGCGGTGCCTGTATAGCAGCGAATGCAACGATCCAACCCCAGAGCTTTTCTCACTTTCCTGAATACTAACCTCCTGGCCAGGCGATAGTTCAGAGGCATGCGGGTCATCGCACCTTTCCTGAAATGGAGGGAGACAAATCATCATCTGCCTCTATCTTACAAACAGAATTAAACTCTACAAACAAGAACAAGTTTATTTGTCCTCCTTCTGAGTGTGAAGGGATGTGTGTGTGTGTGTGTGTGTGTGTGTGTGTGTGTGTGTGTGTGTGTGTGTGTGTGTGTGTGCATATCTGTACACATACTGCTCCATCTTGCTCAGGTTGCTTTGCAGACCCACATCTTTGGCCCAGGATGCCACTTTCCATTGCATGGCGGACAATTTGGCTCCCATTGCCTTCATCTTCCCCTGCATCTTCTCCCAGACCCTGGGGACTCCCAGGAATGTCGTGGGACGCACCTCACAGAGGGTGTTCACCAATGAGCCCTGAGACACGAACAGAATTACAACACACATCTGACATAGCAATAAGCAACAAGCAAACCTGGTAAAATTCCTGAAAAATTATCCAAGCACAGATTCGTCAAAACTTGAAATTGGAAAATGGTTACATCTTGGGTTTTTTTTGTTTTGTTTTTGAACTTCAGATGTAGAATTTGGGTGAGCGTGCATCCAATGTAACATCAGATTTCTGCTTTTAGCTGACAGGAGTGGAACCCAACGTGGTCATGTGCGTCTGTAGTTCATCTGCTTCAAGGTTTGACATGTTGAGATGCTTTTCAGTTCAGCACGATTGTAAAGAGTGATATCACCAAGATGTTTTTCCTCATTCTGATGTTTGATCTGAGCATTAACTAAAGACCTTGATCTCCATCTACATGATTGTTTTGCACATTTATTCTTAATAAAGTGATTGGTGAGAGTGCTCTTACACACACACACACACACACACACACACACACACACACACACCTTGAGAGCGTCAGGCTGGGCGAAGTATGTAGCTCCTCCGACCCTCATAGTGATCCAGATGTCGACCATCTGGGCAGCGATGTGGCTGAGGGGCAGGTAGCTCACCACCACCTCCTGGGTCGATTCCGACAGGTGGATCGTATGAGCCATCGCAAATGCTGTCCATGTCAACTACAACCGAGAATCAAAGCAAAAGTTTTAGCACCCTGCACTGACACTACCACTTTATGTAGATATTGATATAGTGCTGATTAAAACAGAATAACTGTGTGTGTGTGTGTGTGTGTGTGTGTGTCAGGGCTCAGCTCACGTTATCGTGGCTGAGCATGACCCCCTTTGGCTGCTCAGTGTTTCCTGAAGTGTAGATCAACGTGCAGCACTGATTGGTTTTCTGGGACGCGATGACATCATCGAGCGGAGCATCCAGCTCATTGCGGCCCAGTTCCATAAACTCCTCCCACTTTATAGAGGGAGAGATGCATACAGCAAAAGAAAAGAACATCAGTAAGAATATGAATCTTCACAGTCAAAATTGTGTGTGTGTGTACATTCAGTGAACAATTTGTACCGAGTAAAGATTTGGTTTCTTCTCTTTCAGAGGGCCTTTGTACTGGATAATGGCTTTCAGGTGAGGCAGCTTGTCTTGGATCTGAAATAAGAAACACACAGGAAATGATACACCTCCCAAAAACTATCCTCTGCCCATGTGGTGCTGACTCAGACTGCATACTTCTGACCTCTACGTATATAACATATATACATTACACTGCTTTGCATAAGTATTCACACCCCCGGTTGAACTTTTCCACATTTGCAGCATCATCATCAGCTTCTCTCACTGCAAACCATCATTCAATCATCCCATGTTCTGTCTGCGATGTGCCAGTTCTTCATGTCCATGGTCAGGCTTAGGAATTAAAATCCTGTACATGAAATGATATTAAACCTTTTTTCCCCCAAATTCAGCCTCAATGCTCTGTTCAGCTTCTTGCTATTTAAGTAAGAAGCCTGTAGGTTGAACATAAAGCTGGGCAATATGAAAATTTAATATCGATATAGTGATAAATTCATCTCATCTCATTATCTGTAGCCGCTTTATCCAGTTCTGCAGGGTCACAGGCAAGCTGGAGCCTATCCCAGCTGACTACGGGCGAAAGGTGGGGTACACCCTGGACAAGTCGCCAGGTCATCACAGGGCTGACACATAGACACAGACAACCATTCACACTCACATTCACACCTACGCTCAATTTAGAGTCACCAGTTAACCTAACCTGCATGTCTTTGGACTGTGGGGGAAACCGGAGGAAACCCACGTGGACACGGGGAGAACATGCAAACTCCGCACAGGAAGGCCCTCACCGGCCACGGGGCTCGAACCCGGACCTTCTTGCTGTGAGGCAACAGCGCTAACCACTACACCACCGTGCTGCCGTGATAAATTCATCACAGTACAATTTGCTGAGATATCGCATGTATCGTGGTGTCATTTTCTTTAATAGTATTTATAAACACCGACTGAAAGCAGCTGATTTGATGTTTAATTCATATTGTTGTACTGAAACTTTAGGACTAGGACTTATAGAACATATCAGATTCGTGGCCATGTGGAATGAATAAGAACAGTCAGATCAGAATTCCCGTGGCTTTTCCTCAACGCATTTTAATGCACGCCACCATCTTCCACTTTCACCAGCTCAGTAAACTAGCATCAGAAATGACAGTAGAGACTAAACCAAAACTCAATTACTACTGTGAAGTATCAATGTATTGGACAGATCTGATTTCAGAAAAACACCCTGAATTTCACCCAGAGGTTGTGTATGTAATGTTCATAAATGCAGCCGGAGATCGTGGACCGTCTTTACCTGCAAGATCTTCTGCAGCTGTTCATGGTTCTCCACCACAAGGATGTTGGCCTGGCAGTTCTTAGCGACGTACTGACACGCCTCCGGGGAGTTGGTGGTGTAGATGCCCACAGCAAAACCTCTGTCAGGCCAACACACAACTATGTGAGTAACTCGTTTAAAGAAATACTTATTTATAAGAAGATGCACTGTAATGGGAACAGGAGCTACTTAAATTAATTTGGATATAAAGGAAGAACTGCAAATATTTGGAACTAAACAGAGAGACAAGACACACCTGGTTGTGCTTTTTTTTTTTTAAATCTAAATAAGCATGACATGATCTGTTTAAATTTGTACTATTTTTACATTTTATTACAGAAAAATGAATGTCATTAGTAGAAAAAAGTTTTGACTTTGACAGTAGACAATACGTCAATAATGCAATACACTATCATGAACATAAATAAACATCACTTTAACTGTAAATATTAATCACTTTGACTTATTTGTGAAATTATTCTTTACATTTTATTTGACCCATACAAGAATGAGCAAGATTTTTAACAACCATATTATTATTATCCATCCATTATCTGTAGCCGCTTTATCCTGTTCTACAGGGTCGCAGGCAAGCTGGAGCCTATCCCAGCTGACTACGGGCGAAAGGCGGGGTACACCCTGGACAAGTCGCCAGGTCATCACAGGGCTGACACATAGACACAGACAACCATTCACACTCACATTCACACCTACGCTCAATTTAGAGTCACCAGTTAACCTAACCTGCATGTCTTTGGACTGTGGGGGAAACCGGAGCACCCGGAGGAAACCCACGCGGACACGGGGAGAACATGCAAACTCCGCACAGAAAGGCCCTCGCCGGCTGCTGGGCTCAAACCCAGAACCTTCTTGCTGTGAGGCGACAGCGCTAACCACTACACCACTGTGCCACCCCTATTATTATTATTAGGAGTAGTAGTAGCAGCATTGGGGTCATACTGTTAAAGGAAAATAATCACTGATGCGGTGGTGTGATGATGCAGAGTTCTTGTTACTATCCTGAAGATGATTACTTTCCTATAACAGCATGTCCTGAAGTGTTTTGTTTGCCAATAATTAAAATTTTTATTGATTGATAAGCAGCATGTAATTCTTTTTGTATCATG
Organism: Neoarius graeffei; assembly: GCF_027579695.1. Classification (NCBI taxonomy): domain Eukaryota; kingdom Metazoa; phylum Chordata; class Actinopteri; order Siluriformes; family Ariidae; genus Neoarius; species Neoarius graeffei. Next base: position 87,162,957 of record NC_083578.1, read on the forward strand.
TGTTGTGAATTGCAGAGATGCACAGAGATATAAAGTAACTAAATAACACACTGACCCAGCCAAAATCGCTCCAACGTCAGAGATGAACCACTCAGGAGAGTTGAAGCCCAGGATGCCGACTCCATGGTAGCGCTGCAGGCCGAGCTGTAAACACACACACAATTATAAATCTTCCAATATTTTCCATGGTTAAAAATACATACTACAATGTTATCATCAGAACCTATTTTATACAATTAAAACTTAGCCGGAGTTGAAATAAAGACTGCAGCTTTCTCACTATGACCGACTGCATGCAGCTGAGCAGAAAAGAAAACACCAGAAAACAAACTGCATCTTTTGAGGCGTTTCAAGACACATGTACACACTCCTCAACATCTGCGCTGCACTCACACACAGCTGTACAGGTTCACGAACAGAAATGGAAGAATATGTAAGGAATGAATCACCCTGGGGCTGTGCTTTTGTCAGAAAATAATCACTGACGGCGTGAAGTGATGAAAGATAAAAGATGCTGCTGGTTTTCCAAAATGAGCATCTTTTATTTAAATTTTATGATGGCATTTCAAAAACCATTCAAATTTTTATTGAGTAAAGAGTGACACAACAATCTGTTTTTTATTCCATTCATCATTACATTTAATATAATTTAAAAAAGTTAGTTCCTCTTCATTCCCTCACAGGCCTAATTTTTCTCTCCTGAAATTAACAAGAGAAAAAAGTGCAACACTGGAGACTCCTAACCTAAATCTGAATCAAATGTCAGCTCATAGAAAACTTCACTATATCAACGATTTCTGAATCCATGTTAATATAAACCTACGAATTTTTTTTTTTGCCCAGGAGCCAAAACTGCCTTCATAGCTGCACCGTCTGTCCAATCAGAATCAAACTTTCAACAGCACTGTGGTATAAAAACGTTTCACAAACAGGATGAAGTTCAAACATCGGACAAATGAAAGGGACAGAACAAGGGATTGAATCTGTTTTGCTTCTTTTTCTCAGTTTTATTCCACAGTGTACTCAAGGTTAATGTCCTCTAATAGCCTTAAAAGGGCCAATGAACCCATATCATTTTTGTACATGATCCACAGAATCGTGGTTAATACCCTGCTGGGTTACATTAGAATTCAAAACGTTTTTAAATATGATCACACCTCCGTACAAACTCTGCACAGAAAGGCCCTCGCCGGCCACAGGGCTCAAACCCGGACCTTCTTGCTGTGAGGCGACAGCGCTAACCACTACACCACCATGCCGCCGTACATTTCAAAATTTAATACCAAATATATACATCATGATCAGCTCTCTCTCTCTCTCTCTCTCTCTCTCTCACTCATGCAGTCATTTCTCTATCCTGACCTTGAGGAAGCTCTTGGCAGCAGTGCGACAGTCTTTGTAATAATCTTTATAGCTCATTTTCCTCCATTTCTTTCCTTCTTTCCAGCTGAGCGCCAGCCGGTCTCCAAATCGCTCCACAGTACGTGTGAACAGCTGGTTCACGGTGAGAGGAGCTTCAGCCGCCGGCCCTGAATCACCCATCCTCAGCTTCACCTTGCCATCCCTCTGCGATGTCCACAGAGCTGAGCCTGGGGCTACTGAGATGGGAGCTGCAGGTCAGAGGTCAAACAGTCAGACACTGTGTATACCAAAGAACAGTTCCTATTCAAATAAATATCAGGAAGAACTCACGGGCGCAGATAGAGGGGGGGACGGGGGGGATTCGTCCCACCCAGATTTAAATTCACCTCGTTCGGTCCCCCCCACTTATACGGAGGAAAAAACATCTATGCTGTCTTTCTTTGCATAAGGCAAACCTCACGGAAAAATCAAAAGACTAATTACCATTCGGTTTATTGAGGTGCACAGCAGTACATACATAGTTGCAACTGCGCAGACTGCACAGGTTGCGAGCTCGAGCTTGGTTGCTATAGTTACCCACAACAAGTTTGACAGGCATATCGGGGACAGCTCCTCCTAGTTCAGGACCCCAACACGGCATGATGAAGGGTGCCAAAAGGCAGAAAACAATTGCATCGTTTAAAAAAAAATGACTGTAAGTAAACTATGCCTTACTTTATCATATCACCTTGCAATTTTTTGATAGTCTGTTCAAAGTAATGTCGTAGTGAAAGTAAAATCATACGGAGTAGAGATGCCTTTCTGGTAGCCTCCTTCTTTCGGTGGCAGCCTGTAGATACAGTGCTCAGAAGGCAGTTTTAATGTTTAATCTGGCGTTCCCTGCCATAATTTCAGCGAGCATATTGTTTCATAAGGAAACTTTCCGAAGAGTTGTTGACTGACTGCCGCTCACGCAACACACAGGCATAGTTAGAAAGTCAGGATGCACTGGTTTACACTTTACACACACACACGTAGCCCAGCCTCTCGCTATGTTTAACAGTTGGAACTTAGCGGTTTTAAAACTAGTTTTGCAGTTTCTGTGCATGATGATAATGTGTAAACTTTGGATTTCCATAGGCTATGTTAAAATGTTATCATTGTCCTGGCCTGCAGGTAGTTCCTGGTGATGGCAGTGAGGGAGGTGAAATAACATGTATACACACTACCGTTCAAAAGTTTGGGGACACCCAGACAATTTTGTGTTTTCCATGAAAAGTCACACTTTTATTTACCACCATAAGTTGTAAAATGAATAGAAAATATAGTCGAGACATTTTTCTGGCTATTTTGAGCATTTAATCGACCCCACAAATGTGATGCTCCAGAAACTCAATCTGCTCAAAGGAAGGTCAGTTTTATAGCTTCTCTAAAGAGCTCAACTGTTTTCAGCTGTGCTAACATGATTGTACAAGGGTTTTCTAATCATCCATTAGCCTTCTGAGGCAATGAGCAAACACATTGTACCATTAGAACACTGGAGTGATAGTTGCTGGAAATGGGCCTCTATACACCTATGGAGATATTGCACCAAAAACCAGACATTTGCAGCTAGAATGGTCATTTACCACATTAGCAATGTATAGAGTTTCTGATTAGTTTAAAGTGACCTTCATTGAAAAGAACAGTGCTTTTCTTTCAAAAATAAGGACATTTCAAAGTGACCCCAAACTTTTGAACGATAGTATATGTGTATATATATATATACACACACGCACACATACATATATACACAAAATGGAATCATTTGCTGACAGCTCAGTCCCCCCCAGTTCAAAAATCCTATCTGCGCCCCTGGAAGAACTTGTGGTTTAGGTGATGATCCCGAGTCCAGATTATACCAAAGTTCAAAACTTTGCCTTATTGTAAAGTTTTCTGCGGCTTGCTAATCAGCTAGTTAGGATGCAGGATAACATTTGTAAGATAAGCGCATCATGGGTAATACGAACACCCGGCCACTCGGCTTACTTTTATTTAATAAATCAAATCACGAAGAAATAGAAAGTTCATGAAAGAAAGGCTAAAATCAGTAAAATATACTTTAACATCAAATCAGTTACTGGTAGCAACTTGTTTGGTCCATACTACAGTCAAGTGCAAAAGTTTGTGCACCCTGTGTGAAGAGAGAATTTTATTTTTAAAAATACGACTTTGCATCTCCCTTTTTTTGAATGCACTGAAAAGATTCACTAAACCCTAGTACACTAACCGTTTACATCTAAAACTCCCTCCAATCCATTTTTGGAGTCAAGGAGAGTTGATTAAATATTGCCCCCCACATATATTCTCACATATTCCTTCTGAAGTCACTGTTTGCATAAGTATTCAACCCCTCTTCAACCCCTCAGAGTTTCCCAGGATCATGTCATAAATTCACACAAAATAGACCAGAAGTTTTAATCAATATTAATTAGTCATGAGAAGTTAGATATTTAGCTGAGTAGAGTCAAGCTGTGTCTAATTCCAGTGTCACATGATCTCAGTATGAATACACCTGCCCCTGGAAGAATCTAGAGTTTGTTTGAGAACATGCTTCAAAACATGCTATGGGGTCATGTGACAGTGCAAAGCTTCTGTAGGTTGGTGAGGTTATATCTAACAATTCAAGAAATATTATCACCCACGCGAATTCAAAGATTATGGCATCTTTATTACTGATTTTTGCAATGCTCTTTTTTAAATCTATGTAGTTCACTTCTGTTTCTGTCTCATTATTAAGTGATTATCAACACCCATAATGTCTCAGGAAACTGAGGCATGTGTCAATTAACTTTTAAATATCTCATCTCATCTCATTATCTCTAGCCGCTTTATCCTGTTCTACAGGGTCTCAGGCAAGCTGGAGCCTATCCCAGCTGACTATGGGCGAAAGGTGGGGTACACCCTGGACAAGTCGCCAGGTCATCACAGGGCTGACACATAGACACAGACAACCATTCACACTCACATTCACACCTACGCTCAATTTAGAGCCACCAGTTAACCTAACCTGCATGTCTTTGGGGGAAACCGGAGCACCCGGAGGAAACCCACGCGGACAACATGCAAACTCCGCACAGAAAGGCCCTCGCCGGCCCCGGGGCTCGAACCCAGGACCTTCTTGCTGTGAGGCGACAGCGCTAAACACTACACCACTGTGCCGCCCTGACTTTTAAATATCACTAGTAAAATTTATTATCAGTTTAACAAAAATATATAATTTCTTACTCATATATCTCTCCTTTCAGACAACAAAGACAAATTCTAAGCTCCTTTTTTAGATTACAACATTCAAAATCCCAGATGACATTCCATCTCACAAGACTATGATCATATAAATATGTCTTCCAAGTTTCTCTCTCTCACACACACACACACACACACACACACACAAATACCATTTTCTCCAATGCATCCAGGCTCTGTTGACTGCAGCAGCTCATTTGTAGGTTCTGGACAACACAAATTTATGTTGACATTAATATTGCATCGCAAAACAAACAAACAAAAAATTATCCCAATATGTGACTAATATGCCAATGGCTGGCTATGGTATGGTAGGCAGGCTGGTTCTGCATAGGCTACATATAGCATTAAAACATATGATTCAATTATGTCAGGGCAATTATTGGTGTAGACATAAACACAAATTGTTGTTGATCTGTTAAATAAACTTAGTCGGGGAAAATAGACCACCACTGTAGATATTCATTAAACCACTCAAACTTTTGAACAAGTCTGGCTCACTAATCATACAGACCCTACGCTGTAAATTCAACATAACCAGGCCACCCGGAGCGTTTTTCTGCGCATCAACATAATTCGATAGGTTACATTGTTAGTTTATATATACACCTAAAGTTAATGACTTACTATTTGTTTTCCTTTTGAAAACTCGTTTAAAATTGGATCGTTTTTTTGAAGTCATCTTCTAACCAGTTTTGAATCTTCTGTTGGCGGTTACCAAAATTGTGAATGTGCACTGTGCAGTACTCAATTATAGCCCCCCCCCACCCCCACCCCCGGATTCTGCTTCTGCTTCTGATTCCCCCGTGGAATTTGACCTGTGAGGTGTTTTTTTAAGGTGATTTGTATATTTACTACAAGGCAGCTGTGTGCATTTGAATCCCCAAACACACTCACTATACTATAAAACCATATTTATCTTCCCTGGGTGACGTCTATAATAAGATATTTTCAAACCCCACACTGTGACAGCTGCGAACAAACACGAGCAGTTGCTATCCATCTATCCATCATGAATGTCATGGTAGTATTGGGCTTTCAGCAATTTCTTTTTCTGTGGTAGAATTATTGTACAACATACACTGTACTGTGCAAAAGTCTTAGACCCTATATTTTTTATACAAACTTTTTTGTAGATTTCTGTCTTATGATTTCTACATTATTGAGTCAGTACAAAAACTTTTTAGAGTTCCAAGCATTCATTTTACAGCACAAAATTAAATGTTACAGAAAAAAAAGTTTGTATCTGAGCAGCATATTACATAAGAGCCCACTTTTCAGATTAAAAAATGAAACAATGAAGGGTTTGAGTGCAAAATTAAGAAGCGAGTGTGACAGTCAAAGTGTCCAGAAGAACTGTGGCTGGTCCTGCAAGATGCTCAGTAAAACCTACAGCTCATTTCCACATAAAACTGCACTAATTGTACCTGAGACTACTACTTTTTTTTTAAAGCAAAGGGTTCTTTCACACCAAATATTGGCTTTGTTTAATTTTGTCATTAACAGCGAGGAAAACCTGAGTTCAGAGCAGCCTCCTAACATGGCCACTCCGGAATACATTTCCCAAACTCCACAGCACCCCTCATTCCCCAGAGTATTAACTACAACAACTGTCTATCATTTACCTGCAATCACTTCCCCTATATACAGTGGGGCAAAAAAGTATTTAGTCAGCCACCAATTGTGCAAGTTCTCCCACTTAAAAAGATGAGAGAGGCCTGTAATTTTCATCATAGGTACACTTCAACTATGAGAGACAGAATGGGGGGAAAGAATCCAGGAAATCACATTGTAGGATTTTTAATGAATTAATTGGTAAATTCCTCGGTAAAATAAGTATTTGGTCACCTACAAACAAGCAAGATTTCTGGCTCTCACAGACCTCTAACTTATTCTTTAAGAGGCTCCTCTGTCCTCCACTCACTACCTGTATTAATGGCACCTGTTTGAACTCGTTATCAGTATAAAAGACACCTGTCCACAACCTCAAACAGTCACACTCCAAACTCCACTATGGCCAAGACCAAAGAGCTGTCAAAGGACACCAGAAACAAAATTGTAGACCTGCACCAGGCTGGGAAGACTGAATCTGCAATAGGTAAGCAGCTTGGTGTGAAGAAATCAACTGTGGGAGCAATTATTAGAAAATGGAAGACATACAAGACCACTGATAATCTCCCTCGATCTGGGGCTCCACACAAGATCTCACCCCGTGGGGTCAAAATGATCACAAGAACGGTGAGCAAAAATCCCAGAACCACATGGGGGGACCTAGTGAATGACCTGCAGAGAGCTGAGACCAAAGTAACAAAGGCTACCATCAGTAACACACTACGCCACCAGGGACTCAAATCCTGCAGTGCCAGACGTGTCCCCCTGCTTAAGCCAGTACATGTCCAGGCCCATCTGAAGTTTGCTAGAGAGCATTTGGATGATCCAGAAGAGGATTGGGAAAATGTCATATGGTCAGATGAAACCAAAATAGAACTTTTTGGTAAAAACTCAACTTGTCATGTTTGGAGGAGAAAGAATGTTGAGTTGCATCCAAAGAACACCATACCTACTGTGAAGCATGGGGGTGGAAACATCATGCTTTGGGGCTGTTTTTCTGCAAAGTGACCAGGATGACTGATCCGTGTAAAGGAAAGAATGAATGGGGCCATGTATCATGAGATTTTGAGTGAAAACCTCCTTCCATCAGCAAGGGCATTGAAGATGAAACGTGGCTGGGTCTTTCAGCATGACAATGATCCCAAACACACCGCCCAGGCAACGAAGGAGTGGCTTCGTAAGAAGCATTTCAAGGTCCTGGAGTGGCCTGGCCAGTCTCCAGATCTCAACCCCAGAGAAAATCTTTGGAGGGAGTTGAAAGTCCGTGTTGCCCAGCGACAGCCCCAAAACATCACTGCTCTAGAGGAGATCTGCATGGAGGAATGGGCCAAAATATCAGCAACAGTGTGTGAAAACCTTGTGAAGACTTACAGAAAACGTTTGACCTCTGTCATTGCCAAAAAAGGTTATATAACAAAGTATTGAGATGAACTTTTGTTATTGACCAAATACTTATTTTCCACTATAATTTGCAAATAAATTCTTTAAAAATCAGACAATGTGATTTTCTGGGGTTTTTTTTTTCTCATTTTGTCTCTCATAGTTGAGGTATACCTATGATGAAAATTACAGGCCTCTCTCATCTTTTTAAGTGGAAGAACTTGCACAATTGGTGACTGACTAAATACTTTTTTGCCCCACTGTAAGCTCAGCTCTCACACTCAGTCAACACAAAGTATCTTTCTGTGTCCCAGTGCCTGACCTTACCGAGCCATTTGACTTTCTGCCTGACTTCCAGTTATTAGACTCTGTTTACGTTTGTTTCTGACTTCATCCTCTTTCCTGATCTCTGATATTCTGTTCACCAATCGACTGACCCTTGCCCATCCCTGACTACGTCTCCAGTTTCCCAATTTGGCTTTGTTTATAGTTTGCAATGCACCTGCTCTCCTCTGTGCTTGTAAGTGCCTGCACCCTGACAGGATACTTGGCCATCAATGGATGGAGCAGAAGAAGCTAAGCAAACTGCGATTAATGCTCGGGGCATTTGTTAGAAGAAGACCAGCAGATGATCAGCAATCTCAACACCAGGATGTTGCAACTCACTGCTGTTGTGTCACAGGCCATCCTCACACATGCACATCATCTGCTGGTGCAGCTCAGATTGTTCCATGACCTGAAAAGTATTCAGGTGAAGTGTCTAACTGCAAGGAATTTCTGCTCTAATGCTTCCTGTATTTCTCTGCTCTCACGGGAGCCACAGAAGAACAGAAGATTGCTCAGTTCATCAAGCTCTTTTCAGGCAAGCCTCTACAGTGGGCTAGTGCTGTTTGGGAGCATGGGGTGAACATACCACCTCCTACGACCGGTTCATAGAGTTTTACAAGTGTATATTTGATCATTAGCCTGAAGGAGTTGAAGTCGGCAAGAGTTTGTTGACAGACAGGGAGATAGGAGAGTCGCTGATTCTGCAATGGACTTCTGCACACTAGCCGCTGGTAGTGGTTGGAACAAGCCAGCACTTAAGGCCACTTTTCATCAAGGTCTATGCCCTGAGGAACTCACTGAATTGGCATGCCATGATGAACACCTCTCCTTAGGCTCCCTGATAGATCTTGCTATTCATCTGGACCACCTCATAAAGAACCGACCTTCATTACAGCTTCCTCCAGCCCCTTCTACTACTTTGGCTCCCCCGACTCCCATGGAGGCCTCTCACGTTCACCTACAATGGTCAGAGAGAGACAGGAGATGCCAAGAGGGGCTCTAGTTCTACTGTGGTGAGTCCGGACATCAGATACCAAAGTGCCCAGCTCGTCCACCTATCCCAAAGCGGGAGAATCAGAAAAATCCACAAAGAAACCAGTCTCCCTAGCCTGGTGAGTCACAAGTCACTCTTTCAAAGTGCCTGTTTTGTTAAAACTGCCAGACTCAAGCCATGTTCTCTCTGCATTCATAGACTCAGGGGCTGAAGGAAATTTCATCAGTAGCACGATCGTCCAGAAATTCCACTTGTCCACAGAAGACCTTCAAAGACCACTCAACTTGAAAGCCATTGATGGGGGCCCCATTGGTGATGGACTAGTAACATTGCGCACATCACCCCTCGAAATTCAGGTAGGAGCAATTCACTTTGAGGTTATTTCCCTGTTTGTCACCCGCACTGCCCATCATGACCTCATTTTAGGGTTCCTGTGGCTTCAACTTCATGAGCTAATATATCCTCTAATATTTTGGCAACAAAAAGACATCCTTCAATGGTCCCCATCTTGCTTTGAGAACTGCCTAAAACTCCACCAGCTCTCACTTTCTTCCACCTCTGTAGAGAGCGCTCTGCCCGACTCTCTAGATAATGTTCCCTTGTGTTAACTAGACCCCAAGGAAGTGTTCAGCAAGGGCGAAGCTAGTGGCTTGCCTCCTCACCATTCCTAAGACTGTGCCATTGACCTCCTCCCAGGTGTATAACTCCTCCTCGCAATTGTATATACCCCTTGTCCATAACCAAAGAAATATCTCCAGCTTCAGCTGGCTTCTTCTTCATTGAGAAGAAAAGGGGAGGCATTCGGCCATGTATAGACTATCGAGACCTGAATCAGATCACAGTAAAATACAATATCCTTATCCAATTCCCTTAGTACCTTCAGCTCTAGAACAGTTAAGAATCACCAAGATCTTCTCCAAACTGGATCTCTGAAGCGCATACAACCTGGTCAGGATTCGAGAGGGCAATGAATGGAAGACAGCATTTAGCACTACCACTGGTCACTTCGAATATTTGGTCATGCCTTAAGGTCTTTCTTGCATGCCAAGTGTCTTCCAGTGCCTCATAAATGATGTTCTCAGAGACATGCTGGGGAGGTTCATAATCGCCTTTCTTGATGACATCCTGATCTACTCCCCCGATGAAAACTCCCATCATGAAGGTGTAAGGTCAGTACTCAACCGATTGCTCAAGAACCATCTATATGTCAAAGCTGAAAAGTGTGAGTTCCACATCCACCAGATCTCATTCCTAGGATATATCATCAGTTCAGAAGGTGTGAGTATGGATCAGAATAAAGTATTGGTGGTCACATCGTGGTCAACTCCCACCACAGTGAAGGAGCTACAATGGTTCCCGGGTTTTGCAAACTTTTATTGTTGCTTCAGTACGATCGTTGCTCCTCTCATGACCTTGCTGAAAAAGGACCACACTGCCTCCAGTAGAACTCAGCAGCTGAAGAAGCCTTCAACAGACTCAAGTCTGCCTTCACAACGGCCTCTATCTTGCAGTATCCAGACCCTATGAAGCTGTTCATCATGGAGGTAGACACTTCAGAGACTGGAGTAGGAGGGGTCCTCTCGCAGTGTCTAGTGGATAAGCCTAAGCTACACCCCATTGCCTTTTACTCCAAGAAACTCACCCCAACCAAACAAAATTATGTCATTAGAAACCAAGAACTACTAGCCATCAAATTGGCTTTAGATGAATGGAGGCACTGGTTGGAAGCCACTGCACACCTGTTCACCATCCTCACTGACCACAAGAATTTAGAGTATTTAAAGACAGCTAAATGCCTAAATCCTCACCAAACCAAATGGGCCCTGTTCTTCACACGATTCAGGTTCACGATATCCTACTGCCCTGGCTCTAGAAATACAAAGGCTGATGCCATCTCCAGAATCCATAACACCTCTAATCACATGCCAGAACTCACTCCCATTCTACCACCAGACTGTCTTGCACAAGCTATCACTTGGGACATTGACAAGGAAATCAGGCAATCTCAACCAGCCAACCCACCTGAGAACTGTCTTCCTGGACTCATGCATGTACCACCATGACTTAGAGGGAAACTCATCACTTGGGCTCACTCCTCTCCAGCCACAGGACACCCCAGCAGTCATTGCACCTACCAGCTTCTAAGGAACAAGTACTGATAGGAAAACATGGTATCAGACATCAACCATTTCATCTCCTCATGTTCCACCTGTGCCCAAGTGAAAGTACCTTGAGCTCCACCAGCCCTTAAGCTCTGTCCTGTCCTGGTGCCCCAACAACCCTGGTCACACATCACCACTGACTTTCTCACTGACCTACCTCAATCCCAAGGCAACACAGTCATCCTGGTGATCATAGACCATTTCTCCAAGGCCCTCAAGCCAAATTTATGGACAGGCTAGCAGCATCAGGGAGTTTGACTTCAGGATATCACCCACAGTCCAACAGTCAGGTGGAGCATGCTAACCAAGAGGTGGGTTGTTTCCTCCAAATATTTTGCATGAGGAACCAGAAAGACTGGGCACAATTTCTTCCCTGGGCTGAATATGCACAAAACTCATTGAAACACTCCACTACTCAGTTAACCCCTTTCCAGCTCATTCTAGGCTATTTCCACCACTATTTCCATGGGACAATGCACCCACTCAGTTCCTGGCAGTAGACTCATGGTTTAGGAGGAATGAACAAATATGGGAGGAGGTCCATCAGAGACTTGAGCACGTCAATGAAAAGTACAAATAATATGCTGACAAGCATAGAGGTGAGACCCCAGAGTATGCTCCAGGGGACTGAGTGTGGGTTTCCACAAAAGACGTAAGCGAACCCAATACCTGCCGAAAACTTCAAGCCCAATACATCGGTCCATACAAGGTAATTCAACGAGGTCCTTTACAAGTTTGAGCTCCCACCTCACTGCAAGATGGCTCCCATGTTTCGTGTTTAAAGCCTGGCATCCAAGGTCCCCTAGCCACAGACACACCCACCCAAAAACCTCCCTCCCTAGATCTAGAAGGTGACCCCATATACCAAGTCAATAAGATCCTTAACTCCCAGGCTCCCATGTCAGTAACAGCGAGGAAAACCTGAGTTCAGAGCAGCCTCCTAACATGGCTGCTCTGGACTACACTTCCCAAATGCCACAGCACCCCTCATCACCAGAGTATTAACTACAACACCTGTCTCTCATTTACCTACAGTCACTTCCCCTATATAAGCTCAGCTCTCACACTCAGTCAGTGCGAAGCATTGTTCTGTATCTCAGTACCTGACCTTACCGAGCTGTTTGACTTTCTGCCTGACTTCCAGTTATTAGACTCTGTTTACATTTGTTTCTGACTTTGTTCTCTCCCTTGATCTCTGATATTGTGTTCACCGATTGACTGACCCTTGCCCGTCCCTGACGATGTCTCCAGTTTCCCAATTTGTCTTTGTTTACAGTTTGCGACACACCTGCTCTCTCCTGCGCTTCCATCCATAAGTGCCTGCACCCTGACGAATTTATTATGGCTTACTGCTGTTTATAGTGTTTTTTTTTAATGATGAAACATTTCATTTTTAAAGCCGTTTTTGGTCTACAGCATTTCTTTCCATGTGCTTAAGACTTTTTCACAGTGTTGTACATCTTGAATAGAATTTTTTAAAAGAAGAATTTGGTGTGCATGACTCTTTTTTTATTTATTTTGGGTTTTGTGAAATCATCACAGGGTCAAAATTATGCACACAGCCACCTAATATTTGGTTAAATGTCCCTTAAAAAGTTTCACCTTCAACAGACACTTTTCTTAGCCATCAGCAAGTTTCTGTCAGAATTCTGGTTGGATATTTGCCCACTCTTCTTGACAGAATTGGGAGATTTTAATTAAATGTATGTGTTTCCTGGAACAGACCAAACTTTTAAGAAACAGTCAGTGTCAAAGTCCAGTTTTACCTCCTCCTCCTCCTCCTCCTCATTCCTCAGCTGTTTCACCTCCCCTTTGTTTCTTGTTATGTCTGTCTATATATGTGTGTGCGGGGGGACCTCTCCTGCTCTTCTGCTTCAGCCAATCAACTGTTGTTGCCAATCTGTCAGCATACCTTCAATCCATCCAGCAATCAAGCTCCAGCAGTATTTATACCCCGGCTGTGCAATCCAGTCTTCACCAGATCGTTCAGTCTACTAGTTTGGTACTGCATGAAGGTCTCCTGTAACTGGTGAGATTGTCTCTTGTATGTTTCAAGTTTTGACTAACTGTGAATCTCCTATGCTTCAGATCCACTGTCTTCCTGTTCCCCGTCTGCCAGCCACCCCAGTCTGCCTACTCCGCCTATCCACTCAGATCCCCTGGAAAACCCCTGATCTTCTGCTTGCTTTTGTTTAATAAATCAATCCTACCTACTAAACTACCAGTCTTGAGTCTCGCTTTTGGGTCCTGTCTTCTCTACACACCTAAAAGTCTAAATATTTTTGATAGGCTTGAGGTCAGGATTTGTTTTAAGTTTAATGGTAGCCTGCTTTATCCTCCACAACCAGTTCTGATGTGTGTTTGGGGCCATTATCCTGTTGGAAAACCCAATTGTGTTCAGGTTGCTGATGGTTTGACATTAGTGCTGAAGAATTCTGAGGTTCTTCATGATTTCATCCACTTTGTGTAATGCTCCAATTCCACTGGCAGCAAAATAGTTCCAGAGCTGATGCTACCACCACCATGCTTTACAGTTGGTTCCTCTGTACCTCTGGTCATTGTAGCCAAACAACTCAATCTTTGATCTGACCATCAAATGTTCCTCTAGAAGTCTTTTTCTTTGTCCACGTGGTTAGCTGCAAACTTTAGTGTTGATTTTGGAGCAGGGGCTTCTTTCTTGGATGGCAGCCTCTCAGCTCATGGTGATGTAAAACTTGTTTGACTGTAGACAGTGTTCCAGCAGCTTCCAGTTCATGGCAGGCCTGTGCCTTGATGGCTCCTGGGTTGTTCCTGACCATCCAAAGTGATTTCCTCTCAGCTGAGGGGGACAGTTTGGATCTTTTTCCAGGAAAGTGGCTTGGAAAAATGGCTTCTCCATTCGCCATGTTGCTTTTAATTGTTTTCAATAAATACTGTAACATCTTTCATTGAACAGTGTGTCAGCGAAGCATAAAAATACTGTTTATTGATCTTTGTTATCATGGTTACATATCAAAGATGTTGATGAGGGCACCAGTCAGAAACGACTATCTTCTGCTGAACAACTCAGGTTAATTAAGTTAGTTGAGGCTGTCTCAAATTGCACACGATAACCTAATAAAATTCTTTACATGCAACTGTAGAAGATACTTTTCACGAACGAGAAGTGAGACATTTATTTCAACCGTTTATGACAGTATAGACAGAGACTTGACACAACTTTCGCATTAGCAAACAAAAGGTGATTGTTCAGGATTTCAGCGAAAGAGTGACATTTAAGTGGAGATTTTCTCGGACACAATAAAACGACAAATCCAAATGATTGTTTTAACGATTCCTTTGAATTGGTTAGAATGATTCTTGGGGCACATGTTGTCTGACATTTTATTGATTCCCCACTCAATAAAGAATGGTTTTGTGTCCATTTACAGTTTGTTTAATGTATAGAGGCCTTACGAAAAATTCTAATAAATCATGGGAAAAGAAAGTCACATACCCCTTTTCCACCAAATCAGTTCCAGGGCTGGTTCGGGGCCAGTGCTGGTGCTGGTTCACAACTCGTTCAACTTGCGAGCCAGCTGAGAACCAGTTTGCTTTTCCATAGCTCGTGGTGCTAAGGGAAGCCACGTCATTATGTCGCTGTATACGTCAGTTACGTCGCTACGTTTGCATAAACCTTGGCGTGAATCTTGAAGCAAAAACAACACGGAAGAAGCAGCAGCAGCAACAACAACAACAACAATAATAATAATGGATGACTTCGTGTTTGTACAGCTGCTGCTTCTCATTGCTTAAAAATGGCGATCTTTCGCGGTCTTGTTATTGTTGTTGGTCTTAACAACTCCGCCCCCCTGCTGACGTAAGCGGTTCTTTCCTCTGGCCCAGCAGAGAGTTGGTGCTAGCCTGGAACCGGTTTTTCTGGCCCCAGAGCCAGTTCTTTGTCAGTGGAAACAGAAAACCCGGTTCCAAACTAAGCACTGGCCCCGAACCAGCCCTGGAACTGCTTTGGTGGAAAAGGGGCAACAGAGATCGTTGGTCGCTCTCATATGATGAGTGTACAGGGCTGATACAGTTAGCAAGATTCACACATTATTTATAATTTACATTTAATCAGCTTTATAAGCTATATAGCTACTTAAACCTTTCTCATTGCTGGACAAGCCACGCCCACAAGAAACACAAATGACTTGTCACTCACTCATGTGAACAGAGGATGAGGCTACAAATCCTGCCCCTTCTGTACTTTTCCTGTACACTCGACAGTTATACATACTCAAAAAGTAGGACAACTATTGTCCTAAGTTTTGCACTAGTGTGTGATTTGAGACGCAGCTTGATACTGATAAACACTTTACACATCCAGCATTTGGGAGGAAGAAGTTATGTTATGAGGAAGTAGTCGTGATTTGAGGATATGGAGACATGCAACCTCTCTGGACATCCACAGTGAAGTCGTTATGCTGACATCCCCTTTAAGAGCAATGAAAAATCTTTAGGGTTTTTTTTGCATCTTCTTTATTCTCCATGACTGGCATTTGGCTTTCTGATGCTAATAGTTTTAAGATGCTTGACAGCCCCCATGCCCTTTCCTTAACCCTCTGAGTGTGTTTGTGTGTGTGTGCGCACGAGCATCATTCAGTCCTCTATTGTGCATGAACTTTTGACTCCACCAAGTCCTGGTTCATGAACTCAACTTTTTGATAGGATGCTTTGAATCATAAAAAGGGGATGGGGTCCAGAAGTAGGCAAAACTACTTGGAGTTTGATTGACATCTCTGTGAAGTGATTTGAAACCAGTCAGCATGTGTTATGTTATTTTTTATTTGTATACCTCTGCACTTTGGTGACTTGAGTACTTAATTACCTAAACTGTATTTTTAAAGGAAATTTATAAGATATTTACATGCAATATGCTTTAAATTGTTTTTTGTTTGTTTGTTCATTTTGTTTTCCATCACTATTATTTCATGACTGCAGGTTAGGCCCCGAGACTGTTATTTTTGTTGTTGTTGTTGTTGGAGTTATCTTCCTGTGGCACCTCAGAATCCACTACGAGCCTCAAAGAGCAAAACTTTTCCTCGAGTGATGGCATGAACGCCGCTGCCACACTGTGCACTGCTCATCCGTATGTACTTGTGTGAAGTATCCTGAAGGAGCGATAAACACTAATCCTCACTTTTCACGTGGACTTCACGTTCCTAAATGACATGCAGCATGGGATTTGACCTCACGACCTTCTGATGTTACTTCACCTTTTCTGTCTATACACATATACATGTCTCATCTCATCTCATTATCTGTAGCCGCTTTATCCTGTTCTACAGGGTCGCAGGCAAGCTGGAGCCTATCCCAGCTGACTACGGGCGAAAGGCGGGGTACACCCTGAACAAGTCGCCAGGTCATCACAGGGCTGCACATAGACACAGACAACCATTCACACTCACATTCACACCTACGGTCAATTTAGAGTCACCAGTTAACCTAACCTGCATGTCTTTGGACTGTGGGGGAAACCGGAGCACCCGGAGGAAACCCACGCGGACACGGGGAGAACATGCAAACTCCACACAGAAAGGCCCTCGCCGGCCATGGAGCTCGAACCCGGACCTTCTTGCTGTGAGGCGACAGTGCTAACCACTACACCACCTTGCCACCCACATATACATGTATTTATAGTAAACATTCTGGACGTTTTTCTCTCATCAGTCACTGTAATGGTTGCTCCTTCATCTCCAGATGCTCTCAGTGCATCATGGGATATCGCTCAGAGACTGAGAGAGAGTTTTCTCTTGCCACTCAGTGCTGGTATGTTTGTATTTGGGGATTAAGCATGTTCGGATGATGTGGTGTTTGTATGTTTGTTTAAAAAAAAACAGCCGCATGGAACAAAGTCGCAGCTTTGTTGGGAACTCAGTGCCACCATGTGGTCATTCAATGCAAGCGGGATGCACGAGGATGAACGATGTTACCTTTGTAATTTTTTTTTCGCATAAAAAATTGTGTACTTGTTCACAGTGGCGTGCACAGATAGACACGAGGTGGTGCTCAAGCACCTGCCCCTCTGCCCTCTGTCCAAAAAAGTGCCCTTTTGAATTTTTTTTTACAGTTTACTGAGGCCAATGTCGACATGATCTTTTAGAAAAGCCGCGGCATTAAAAGCGTGTGAAAATAATGTCCCGATGTGTGCCCCCTCCGCACACACACCGGACCTCTGTCTCTCTTGCTCTGTCACGTGAACAAGCGTGCAGTGCATTCAATGTGAGGTTGCAGCAGCATAGCGTCCTGGAAGCCACGGCCTTGTCATAGCGCAGACAACACATCGGGCAGTCAGTCAGCTCTTCCCCTGCCCCACCAGCCAGGTAACACATGAATCGAGTGAAAATGTATTGCTTGCCCTCTAAGCCCAAGCTGTAATTATTTTGTCGTGAAGTAGCCCGTCGCATACAGAAACAACTGCATATGGCAGCCTTTGCCAGCTTATTTGCTCCCTTTCCATATGGAGAAACAAACTGAACAACATTTTAAATGTAGCCTAAACTATTGAGGCAACCCCACTCTCCATCAATTCCGACCTGTTTTTATAACATGATTAAGAATATCACGTTATGCTAGTATGCACGCCGTTATGCAAATAAAGGAGAGCTCCGTTGAGCCCATTGAGTGTGTATATTTCCTTACAAATTTTAAGATGATCTCACGGAAATCTGTGAATAAACACAGTCTTGAGACTCAAGTCAGTGACGGGAAGATCAGACTTTCAGACTTTATCAGACTTTTTAAAGATGGAACTACAGAAAAATACCCAAAACTTTGATATGATTATGAACACAAGAGGAGGGTTAAATCTCAGACTTTTATAATAAGGTGTTCCACATGCGCAAAAAAGTGCCCTTTTTTCCCCCCAGAGCACTTGTCCCCCAAAATGTCTGTGCACGCCACTGCTTGTTCAGTGTTTCTGCTCATCCTGTTCACACTCCCTTATGTATGTGATGGACTTAAAGCTATAATAAATATGTTTTGTAAGGCATCAATTACTGGCTTGTTTTGGTGGATTTTTTAAAATCAATCAATCAATCAATCAATCAATCAATCAATCAATCAATCAATCAATCAATTAATTAATTAATTTTTGTTTGTTTCATGTTTCTCACAAACCATTAGTTTAACATTTTGATGTTTCAGATTAGGGCTTGGCAATATGAGTATGATGATAAAAATGATGATATAAATTGTCATGACACTTTTCTGAGATATTGCTGGTATCGTGATGTTTTTAAAACATATTTTTACTCATTCTCATCTCATTATCTCTAGCCGCTTTATCCTGTTCTACAGGGTCGCATTTTTAAAAATAGTTACAAATCAAATGGAAGCAGCTGACTAGTTGTAATTTAAAGTTTTTTTTACAGAATCTTTTATGTCTTTTTTTCTATATCAGTTCTTAATCTTTACACTTTCAATTCAGCACTTCTCTTTTGCTTCCTGTTTGTTACCTAAATTATATATTGCAATACATATCATGAATCATACGTGTGTGATTATGTTTATCGTATCGCCCATCCCTATGTCAATCCTCATTCTTCAGTGTTTCAGACACTTTCTCTTTCTTTGACACACCGTTATCCATTTTAATAGATAATAAGGTATCAGTCGCAGATAGATGGGGGCAGCATGGTGGTGTAGTGGTTAGCGCTGTTGCCTCACAGCAAGAAGGTCCTGGGTTCGAGCCCAGTGGCTGACGGGGCCCTTGTGTGTGGAGTTTGCATGATCTCCTCTTGTCTGCATGGGTATGACCCGTGGCTCGATAGAGTCCACATGGGACCCTGACCTGGCAGTAGTGCTAGACAAGGAACAAGAAGGTGGTCTGAGATAGATAGGAGGTGTGGCCTATACTGTGGAGTCAGAGTTAATAAACTATCTCTTGTTCCCCTCACTGTGTGGAGATTTTGATCTGCCTGATTGCACCCATACACTTCTGTTATTTATGCGCTGCAGCACATAAATAAAACACGAGGCAGGTTTCAGACACTGAAAATATCTCGGCTGATTGACTACATGCCAGATAAATCAGGAAAATAGTCTTTTTTTTCTCACCAAACTAAAACCTGAATGATTTTTTAAATCTGTATCATAGTTCAGCCTTAGGGTTTGTCATGGTTAAGAAAAATAACTCCTGAACTGTATATGACTGAACATCTGCATCCACAAAATCACCCAAACTGCATATAAATTCAATTCCATAATTTGAATCATTTTTTATTTGATTTCAAACACACATCAATATGGCCTTTTTTTTTACTTTTATTTTAAAGCTATATTTTTATAAATGGTATTTCCTTTTTATTTCTTAAATGAAATAATTTAAGATTTGAACTGATGAAATTAAAACAAATGGATCGTGGTTATTGTCAGGCTGCATAAACTTAGTTTTTTCCTTGCTGTAATTACATTGCTTAGATAGCAGACAGCGCAATAACATACAATAG
The DNA here is from genome assembly GCF_027579695.1 of Neoarius graeffei. Lineage (NCBI taxonomy): Eukaryota > Metazoa > Chordata > Actinopteri > Siluriformes > Ariidae > Neoarius > Neoarius graeffei. Next base: position 87,182,522 of record NC_083578.1, read on the forward strand.
TGGGAATGCATGTGATTTCACTGCAGGAGGAAGTAAAGCAGCTCTAATGCTGCGAAAACACACAAAACAGATCTAAAATGAGAGCTGTTGTGTGATTGTGTGCTGTTTTTACAGACTGCTGAAAGATAAAGAAAAGAGAAGCAAATGGAGGCAATACAAATGTTCATAAATGTTTATTAAGAGAAGGCTGATTTGTTATAGCTTCATTTTTAATTAAAGGTATATTTTTAGTTAATAGGCTCTTATATTTTACTCCAGTCATTACAAACATGGGCAGATTTTATTTAAAAGGAATATTTATGTTGATGAATAGGAAAAAAGTTACTTTTTTTGGTAATAAAATTTTTCTTTTTTTTTATAAGACATTGTGGGAAAATGGAATTGAATATGGAATTGGATAAATTCCAACATCTGTAGAACACCTGACCTGCCTTTTCCAGGTTTATAATGGTTTTAGCTTTGTAATGAGGTTCTACTTGGAACCTTTCTGAAAGTTTTCAATGGTTTTTCCTTTCAGAAATTTCCCAAGTATGATCCATTCAACAATTTCTGTACAACGCTACACCAAAGCTTCTTTGAATTGGTCACAGTTCAAGTATCCCAAAGAGGGTATCTGGAACCTTTTGGAAGTATTTTGGTGTAGGGTTTAATAGAAACACCATAAGTTCTTCTAGAAGTGCAAACTAATAAACCCTTTTGGGTGCTGCATTAAACAAAAGAACGTCTGGAGAACCTCATCATCTCGGGTACGTTTTCTCCTGCATATGTACATTTGGAATCAAGTCTCTTTACAATTAACACACTGCCAGGATTTCCTAACATCCTTATGGAATGTTCTCAGAGAAAGATGATAGTCCATCTATCCATCCAGAGACAGACCTGTATACAGAATTGGTGCGACACCATCTTTAAATCTAGAAAGTTTGAATCTTCCACACTCCAGAGTAACGAGAGCAGGACGAGACTGAAAAACACTCCAGCTACACAAGTTATTTTGCTTTCTTTCAATACTCATGCTTTGGCATACGTACAAACCATAAATAAGCTGTTTATAAATAGATACTTCATGTAAACATGAGCAGCTCGGACTCCTGAACATTCCTGATGAATCAGCACCAAGTCTATGGCTCTCCTACAGACTTCATCACACCTCGGAAATAAATAAATAAATAACTGACTCTACACTCAAGAAGAACTTCATGAAGTTGTTCAGCAGCGGGTCATTATGGAACTCACTCGTGTTTCTTTAGCATCGCTCTTGCAAACAAAAAATGGAGAAAATAAATAAATCACAAACGGAGGAGAGAATTAGCTGGAAAACATCGCACAGGGAAGGTTACACGGCATCACAAACACACACACACACACACAATTATTTACATGAGAAGTAGCACGAATACAGACAGAACTAAGTGTGTGTGTGTGTGTGTGTGTGTGTGTGTGTGTGTGTGTGTGTGTTTGCTTGTTTGCCCTTTGGTATGGATCTTATTTAGCAGGCAGCGAATTCTCAGAGTTGTTTGGGGTCACAGCATCTTTGTAAATGCTCTCGATTTCCTCTTTGTACATCTTCAGCACCACCGGCCTCTTCAGCTTCATAGTGGGACCTGAGAGTGAGACAGCGAGAGAGAACACAAACGATTAGCCTGCTCATATACTGAGCACCAAGCATACTTCCTTATTTTTATTTCCAATACTGAAGAAGCCAAAGACACTGTCATGGCTGATTACTTGACAATCATCACTAAAATGTAATTTATTTCTTTATCAGCGAAATGCTGCCACCTGGTGGACACCTGAGGCACTGTGAGGATATTGTTCATATTTCTTTTTTTTCCCTGTAAAACAATTCCTATAAAATTATAAAACCAACAACGTACATGAAAGTAATAAAGTAAAGGTTTGACCCTGAGCTCAGGTTATTGCCTGCACAGAGTTCCTCATGTTCTTCCCATGTAGGGTTCCTCAGGGTTCTCCAGTTTCCTCCTTCCTCCCAAAATACATGTTGCTAGCTGGACTAGCTATGAGTGAATGTGTCTGTCCCATCTGATGTGAATTTTCCCACCTTGCATCCAGTGTTTCCAGGTTTTGGCTCCGGATCAACTGTGACCCAGAATGGAATACATAAATCATTTACTGAAGATGGATGAATGAATAAACAAATTAGTTTAGTTTTTTCTAATTTGAAATGCAATAACAAATGTAAATAAAATGTAAGCAAATTTGTATCAGAGTCAGCAAGATCTAAGATTTATGTCAGATTTTCACTACCACGTCATCAAAAGTGATTCTTGTGTACGTATATGGAAAGTTTTGTGAACAAACAGACAGGTCGCTATTTTCTAATCAGTATCAGGTGTGTGTCAGAACTGTGTATGAGCCATTATTGAGTTAAACTGCTACTTAAAATGTCCTCAGAACTAACAGGTTAATCAGCGATCTGTTCCATAATATACAGCTTCGTTTATCAAGTTCCATTACCAGGTAATTTCTACACAGAAAATAATCTCGCTAATTTATCTAATGATTCTTTAGAAAGCATGGGTTGTGCAATTAGAATAAAGTAATCAACAGTGGGGTGGGTAATGCAGCAGTGGTACTGTTAACACTGAAGTTTGAGTATTTTCAGATAGCAACATGTTCTCAAATGTTTTATTCATCTTATATGACAGCAATTACCCCAACAATTCCAATTTTTTATTTATTAATGAATTATAAGGATTTTTTATCCATTTATGTTTCCATCAGTGTTTCCCACAGACCAGGTAGCAATTTGTGGTGCCCCACTGTGCCGATGAGGGAATCGTGTGTGGTGGTGTCATGGCGGTCGGTGGAGTCGGTCATTGGGGTGTATGCAAAGTGTTTACAGCGGGCGGTGTTCAAACACATAGTATTTTTCTTCAGAGTCACCTGCTGGGACTATTTTAAAGCTACAAGAAGCATTTGAGATTATTCAGTTCAATCTAAATTCTTTTAAGTTCTTTAAGAGAAGACAGCTAAAACTATTTTTACCAGAACCTTGCCCAGTTTCATTCCTCGACCCAACTTTACATTACAGGGCAGGCCATTAGTTTGCTGGGCTTGATGTTGGTGGAAAACCTATCTTTTAAATTTATGAAAATTACTCACCAAAATTGAAGTTAAAGTTTAGTTTTTACCTTAGTTTTTTGCCTTTTTGGTGGCAATCTTTCAATCATTCTTTAGTTGACATTCAAGGAATAAATTGCAAAAAAACAAGCTGGAGGTTTGTATTTTAAATATTGAACTCAACACTTACCTCAACCAATACTAAAATGAAATAAATAGTATAATGTAACAACAAAATAATAATAAAATAAAATATCATAATTAGATGTAAGAAACCACTTATGGTAACACCAAGGCAACTAACAATAATGAAAAAGCATTACCCTAATTAGTGCAAAGCCTGCATGCCCTATCAGAACATTTAATTCTGCGTGGCTTCCTGAAAAAAAACCTCAAGTGCCCTATCGTAAGGGAAGTCATTGGGTTCGGGACCATTTATGGAGATTCGTAAGCAGGCTGCCAGCTGTTCCCCTTGGAGCCTATTCCTGAGGTCTGTTTTAATCTATGGATAAAAAAGTACATTTTCTTCATCATCAAAGCACTAAAAATTTCCATTACATCAAAAAAATATACAAAGGAATACTGAATTTCTATGTGCTTACCCTATTCATAACTGAGAAATCCTGCTCACAATTCTACTTCGCCAATAAAGCTAATAAAGATGTTTCTTAAAATATTCAGACTTTATGCTTCAGATAGCATCAACTAGGCATCCCCGCGAGTATAATAACATTTTATTTAGGCTAGTGGGAAATCATTATTTATTGTGAACGTCAAGCCATTATTAATAACTTGCATGAATGCTGAAGCGGGATAAATGGGATAATGCAATAAGGCCGGTTCCTCGTGTCAAGCTGCTACTGTATGCGTCAAAATTGGTTTATAGCCTGACTCAGGGATGTCCGTTTCATGTAAGCCAAGAAGGCTATGATAAAGCTCATCACGAGCACGACGTAGGCTACCTTTTAAAATAAGGGATCGGAAGGAGAATCGGGAAGGCTGCGTTATTTTTAATTAGCCTAACAGTCCTACTTGCAGTCCGGGTATATGCGCAATGGCAGGCCTATGTACACGCCTCTCCGTCTCTCTCTCTCTGTCTCTGTGTGTGGGTGTATGTGTGCATGCGTGAACGAGAAGAAAGAGCACTATGAATGAACAGAACGATACGCAATGGAATTTTTTTTTTTTCAAAATCGCAAGTCTGATTGTGTGGCGATAGGAATCCATTGTGTGGTGCCACACAATGGTCTATGTATGGGAAACCCTGTACATTTAAAGTTGTGTTGTGCAAGTTGTAACGATAGAAATGATAATGTATTAGAATGAGTGCATTAATATAAACCTGCTGTATAGTAGAGTGGGGTAATACGCCCCCGTGGGGTAATACGCCCCCGGCCTGTTTTACCCAAAATAACCACCAGATGGCGCAAAGTTACAGTTCTATTGTTGCTATGGACTGGCTTGACAACGGGGATATACAAATATCCACTGTGGATCACATATCAGCAACGCAGCAGAGAGAAATCAAATTTCATGGTAAGTGATATAATTTTCAGATATCAGTAAAACTGTATTTAGATAGCTGCTATTTCGTCAGATATCACAGCTGTGTATGTGGTATGAGTAGACAAGTCAGTACGTTAAAAAAAATACATTAGGTATAAAAAGTTGAATCACATTTTGAAAGTAAGACCCTTTTTTGTAAAAGTGTAGTCTGTGGAGTAAAACGCCCCCTTAATGGCGGGGTAAATGGCCCCCAGGGGGCATCGTTTCCTTTTATCATAATTACTGTATTTCATACATTTCTGAATAGCAGATACATAGTTTTTAATAACATCTCACTTACCTGGTTGAGTAAAGCAAGTAATTTGAACTTAATATTAAAAATAATTGAAATTTAAAAAAAAATTGAAATTAAAATGTGAAATATAATAAAATAATGCATCTATTCATTAATTCAGGGATATTTTCTTGTTTCTTTCACATTATAGGCTTAAGTAAAAACTTTTGCTATCCAAACAGCTTTTTTTGAGTGAGGGGGCCTATTGCCCCACCTCAAGGGGCCTTTTACCCCACTGGGGGGGGGGGGGGGGGGGTAAAAGGCCCCCTTGGCACAATGTTTGTTTTGATAAAAAAAAATTAAGTATTAACTTTAGGCAAACTTTAGGTGGCATTATTGTTCATGTCACTGTTGTCAAAAACTATGATTAAAACTAAACACATGGTTCATTTCAACTTGGAGAAAAACTGAATTTTCCTTAAGGGGGGCTTTTTCCCCCACTCTACTCTACTGCTGTCAAAGCTGCTGTTATAGAGAATTAATCAACACCTTCTGACTAATCAGAACTGAGAGCAAACTAGTGCTGTTGTACAACACTGGATAATAAATACACTATTGTGTCTTACACGTTTGGAACAAAAATGTTACGTGAATATTTACGCATGAAATACATGTTTTCACACTTGCGCTCACACACACATACATACATACCGAGCTCTCCTCCAGGGATGGAGAAGTCCTGCTTGAGGATGGTGAACCTCTGGATGAGCTGGGTGTTGGACATGGTACTCTTGTTCACGCTGTTAATGCCATCCTGGATGGCGGTGTGGACAAGGCTGTCGTGTCCCTCACAGATCTCCGACACCCGTGTGGATGAGCTGCCCAACTTTCTACACCAGTCCACAGCCTCAGGGGTGAGTTCATCCTCTGGGGCACCTGTCTCACTGTTTACCTGGCACTGAAAGACAGACAGAGGGACAAACAGAGAGAGAGAGAGAGAGAGAGAGAGACAAAAATAAAGAGGTAGAACCACAAAGACAGAAAAAAAGGTAGAGACAAAGAAAGAGAGAGACATGAAAGGTGGGAGAGAGACAAAAACAGAGATTCTAAGTTATACATGATCATTTCAATGACAAACTGGATTTATATCTATGATAGGGTGTCAACTTTATCAGTCCCCCATAATGGGGTGTGTGTGTGTGTGTGTGTGTGTGTGTGTGTGTGTGTGTGTGTGTGTGTGTGTGTGTGTGTGAAATTTTTATGGTACCATTTAATCTGCAAACACTCTAAACTCTCGTTTGAAAGACTTAAAGACTTCATACCTGAAGGTTCAGACGAATTAAAAACTAACCACTCAAAGACATTCTGCATTAACATTATTATCTGTAATCATTTACACAGCTGTCTGATTAAATGCTTTGATAAAAAGGCAATAAAAATGCAATAAACTATGATAAAATAAAGAAATGAAAAATATCACAGGAGAGTGCTGTGGAATAAAGAAGCAATATGATATTCATTTTTATGGAAACATATGTGAAAATCATCCTTCAGATCCATTTGTACATGAACGTTACTGCTGTCGTGGTCTTTATTGTGTATTTTTCTAGAAATTGTGTATGAACTTCCCTTTTAAAAGGGAACTAAAGTTCTTTAGTTTTTCATTATGATGAAAATTAGAACGTTTCCCTGGCTTGTGATGTGTTCCTTCGTTATTTTTTTCGAAATGCTACACATTTTTAGTTTGAATAAATCACTGAGTCAGTTACAGACACAGATTTGCATCTCTAATAGAAAGATGTAATTTAATTGCTCATCTAAAATAAGCACATCAGACGAAGTGAAGGTGTTCTGACAGTGTGAGGAAAGTGCAGTTGCTGAAATCCACCAGCAGGTGGAGACAAACAGCACATACACGAGAATGCAATCATTTCGTTCTCTCATCTCATATTTACAACAACAGGGAATTTAACTGGTACCTAATGACTATAATGACAGTCCATAAAGATGACAATTGTACAGAATTATGGCTCTTGTTAATGTTTTGTGGAGCATCATAAAGCATACAAGTAAACAGGATTTTTGCTGCATCAGGACTTTCCTGAGCTCCTGAGAAAATATCTCAAAACCTCAACATCAGCAAGATTAAGACCAGACTGAAAACATCCAGAGCAGGAATTACTCATCACCATGCTAACCACTTTCCATTGTGTTTAAAAACACTTTCAGATCAGTCGAGCATCTGTGAGATGATTTGAGAGAAAAAGAAAGAAAAATAAATTTCTTTTCATGGAACAGGTTCACGTTCAGAACTGTGACTGGATGGCACCTTATATAGAATGTAAACAATTCACAAAAAAAACTCCATGTTTGTAGCTAATTAAAGACCTAACATTCACCGTAGGCGGCACGGTGGTGTAGTGGTTAGCGCTGTCGCCTCACAGCAAGAAGGTCTGGGTTCGAGCCCTGTGGCCGGCGAGGGCCTTTCTGTGCGGAGTTTGCATGTTCTCCCCGTGTCCGCGTGGGTTTCCTCCGGGTGCTCCGGTTTCCCCCACAGTCCAAAGACATGCAGGTTAGGTTAACTGGTGACTCTAAATTGACCGTAGGTGTGAATGTGAGTGTGAATGGTTGTCTGTGTCTATGTGTCAGCCCTGTGATGACCTGGTGACTTGTCCAGGGTGTACCCCGCCTTTCGCCCGTAGTCAGCTGGGATAGGCTCCAGCTTGCCTGCGACCCTGTAGAAGGATAAAGCGGCTAGAGATAATGAGATGAGATGAGATGAGACATTCACCGTACACCAGGGTTTTTCAAAGTGTGGGGCGCGCCTCCCCTAGGGGGCGCCAGAGTTCTTCAGGGGGGCGCAACGTGAGGAAAAATAAACCAGAATAAGTTACTATTGCGAACATTTAGTGAACTTCAGCTAGCCTTTGCCAGAGACAAAATGGATCGATTTTTAGTACCTAAAGCTACAGTGAGTGAGGAGACAGAGTCTGGGCCAAGCAAAAAAAAACCACACCCTCCAGGATTTCGCGATGTTGCGATTTGCAACTTCAAAGCAAATTCAACCAATCCCCGCGAATTCAGGGCGGTGTTGCAATTATATCCAATCACCGCAACCTTCCCGCAAATTTGACCAATCGTTGGCATCGTCTTGAGGTGACGTCGACAAACTACCTTCCACCTTACTTCCATGTATACGTTCAAGAGAAGCACTATGCACGCAGTGTTGCCAGATTGGGCGGTTTCAAATGCATTTTGGCGGATTTTGAACATATTGGACTGGAAAACGTCAGCAGTATCTGGCAACATTGCATGATGTGCGAGTCAGTGTTTATATAGGCTTAAATTGTTACTGAAATTGTGTTATGTTTACAGTGAAGGACTGTGTGCACTTTACATTATTTTTACTTAATACAAGAAATTAATGGATGCCAACATTTTTGCCAAAATGGTATTTTATTTTCCATTGTTTAGGCAGCTTCAGCATCATACTGTGAGATTCTGTTCAAATTGTTGTTTTTTTTCTTCTATGAAGCCTGAGCCATTTATTTTATTAGTTTATAATTATTGTTTAATTTAGTCTTCAGGAGAGACTGCCTGCACACAGTACTAGTATTAATAGTTTTTTTTCTTACATGAAAGCTGAGGCATTTATATTATAAGGTAACTTCATGTTGTGCTGTGAGGTTCTATGCACTTTAACTTTTGAACCAACAGGTGCATTTGGATAAGTAAAGCCTATTTTTCTGCATTTTTGTAGTCCTGGTAATCTTTTATATTGGTAAAGTTGTTTATAGGACCATTTCTCAGTGTCTCTGTTTTTTTAATCAATAGTTTTTCAGTAATAACTTAATATTTAACATATCACTCAATTTTAATCACAAAAAGAGAAAATCGCAACAATTTCTCGCAACTTTCACTTCCTCCCGCAATGTAATCGCAACAAAAACCTAAAAAACACCGCAACTTTCATCGCAATTTTTTGGAAAACCCCCCGCAACATCAGACATTTTAGCCCACAACAATCACAAAAAAGGCCCGCGGAATCCTGGGGGGACTGAAAAAAGAAGGAAGTATGACCACGATTATTTAAAGTTTGGATTTTCCTGGACTGGATCTGAAGATGCTCCACTGTCACAGTGTGTTGTCTGCCAAGAGGTGCTAGCTAACGATGCTATGAGATGTTTAAAATGTGTAAAAAAAGATGTTTTAAAAAGCACAGATGTTTAAAATGTGTAAAAGAAAAAAATAAAAATGTGTACATACATGTCAACCTATACGGAATGTCCATATTTTATACGGATTTGATTCAATAAACGTCGTATACGGGCGTATAAATAAAGTTATATGGATTCTTTAAAAAAAACTTCAATATTTATTTAGAGCTATAATCAATTCCCACGATGATAAAAGCGCGCATAACATTTACAAACGTACTGTACACCACAGACAGCCAGTAAAGAGTCTTATGAAATCGCGCGTTATCTTGTGGTAGCGAGACTTCGTTCCACTTTTGATCATGCGCACGCCGCACTGCGAGAATCCCACCAACCGTGAAGTCATAAACGCCGGCTTCTGCGTAGAATCATACGTCATCCTCGCCCGAGAATAAAGATGCCTCATTCATGTGCTGCGTTTAACTGTACCAACACGTTTACCGTCCAAACGAGATCACATGGGATTACCTTTCACAGGTGAGACTGGAAAAATACTTTTCATTGTATTTGGTCATTATAACGTAATTTTACGAACAGATTTTCCTGACTTTATGGCTAATATGAAGTCTCGCGCATAATAGCAGCTCGGTGAAACCTGTCTCCAAACAACGAAGTATTTCCTTCGTAACTACGCTGATAACACTTTGTGTTTTTGACAAACATTGGAGCTTTGTATTCATTCTGAAGGTTTATTGTTATTAATATTGAATAAAAAGTAACTGGGATATATCATTGTTGATTATCATTCAAATTTTAGGTAAATTATTTTAATTTGCATCTTATATGGATTTTATAAGGGAAATACGGATTTTGGAGTTGGTTATACAGGTTTGATTGACATGTATGTGTGTACAACAACAACCATTTTTTAAAAAAATACGAATGGAACATTAAGTATAGCAACAACAAAAATTGAGAGGGGGCGCTGTTGTTTATTTGCTCTCTGAGGGGGGGCTGACTCTCCCACACTTTGAAAACCCCTGCTGTAGACCATCCTACACTGTAACAATAGAGATGGAATGAACAAATGAATCTTTTCAAATGAATCACCAAAAAAACAAACTGTGTTGTGATTCATTCGTCTGAGTCAGAGTCTTTGTCCTTCACGTGTCTACAAGCAACAAACTGCAACATGCAGTATCAGTCTTTCTGGAAGTGTTAGCCCCCTGAACAAAAAGAACTCACTCACGTCAGTGAACAAAAATTTCTACACAACAACCAACATGGATACGAGCGCAAACGCAACTTTACTCTGAACAAATGAATCACAAATCAGTCATTTATTACATACTTCTACCACATCAATGCTGAATTCTTGAATCTGATTGGTCAAAAGGTGTTATGGCCCACATAACTGCATAAAAAAGTGTGTGTGATTGTTGGTTTGGTAACATTTTCTATTAGGAAATGTTTATTTAACATTTGTTTTAACATTATTTAATGTTTGTTTAATCCTGGTTACCTTCACGAGAAGAAAAAAGGAAGCTGGAAAGGGAACAACTGCATTGTTGAGAACTGTAACTGTAAATATAAATGGATAAAAAGTATGATGTGTTGTCTTTAGCACATTGTTAGTGTTTATGTTGCTATGGTAGAAAATGAATAGAACACTGAGACAGAGTGGTGTGGTGTTATAGGAAAGTGAGCTTCAAGGGGCCTCATCACACCAAGCCGTCGTTGACTGTTTTACTGTAACAGCACAACCCCAAGTGGCATGTATGTACCTTGATGGTGAGCAGCATGGAGAGGAACTTGCGCTTTTCCCCGATTAGCATAGCCTTGCTGATGATGGGTATAGCCTCCTTCACCATGCCCTCAATGGGCACTGGGGGAATGTTCTCTCCTCTGGCAGTGATGATCAGTTCTGTCTCACACACACACGCAGTGATTCACATTTTAAAAACTGCACTTACAAAAGACCTTAGCTGTTGTTTCTTGTTTTGTTTGCAACATGGTGTAATAAACATACTATTACAGCTCACAGCTGCTTGAGGCACTGACGACCCCTTGACCGAAGGCCCCTCGAGCCATTGATGACCCCTTGACCGAGGGCCCCTCAAGCCAACGGTTCGTGATCCCTTAAGAGCCCTTAACCATTAATGATCCCTTGACTACGCACCCTCAACTGTTAATGATCCCTGGACCAAGGGCCCCTCGACCTGTTGACGACCACTTGACCGAAGGCCCTTGACCTATTGATGATCCCTTGACCGAGGGACACTCGACCTGTTGACAATCCCTTGACCAAGGGCCCCTCGACCCCCTCACGGTTCCTTGACCAAGGGCTCTCGACTATGAATGATCCCTTGACTAAGTGGCCTCAGCCTGTTAATTATCCCTGGACTAAGAGCCCTCAACCATGAGTTATCCCTTGACTAACAGCCCTCAACCCTCAAGGGCTTTTTAAATGTCTTTAATTCCTTGTTTTTTTAAACCCTGCACTTAAGTCCTTCTTTTTAAATAAAGATCTTTGAGACTGAGTGCAATAAATTACTGTAGATTTAAACTCTGGGTACAAATTAGAGTTAAACTGGTGGCTGTAAGGTTCCATTACAGGTTAGCTAAATTAGCATTGTAACTGCAGCACAAAACTTTAAATTTTTATTTCTAAAATTCCTTCCCTGAAGCGTGTGTGTATATATAGGGTTTACAGGGTTTATATATGTGCTACCTTTGATGCATCCTGTAATGTAGAGAAAGTTGTCCTCATCGTGTTTGCCCAGGTCTCCGGAGTGCAGCCAGCCGTCTGCATCCAGTGCCTCCTTGGTCTTGTCGGCCATGTTCAGGTAGCCCATGAAGACATGACGGCCCCACAAGCAGATCTCGCCGTTTTCATCTGAGTCAGGGTTAAAGATCTTCGTCTGGCAACCTGCGATTACCTTCCCGCAGCTGGCAAGAAAAACGACATACGGATCAGTACAAACCACAAATTTATGATAAAGCGCTCGTTATATCAATACAATATAGTTTCCATAGTAATGGCTAGTTCACAGGGACTTGCAAGGTAGATGCTCTACTTAAAGGAATAAAAACAAACTAAAAACGAGTGTGGCCATTCACATAATGAAGGTTTCTCTAAGGAATTGTACATATTTAACATAGAACGAGTTATGGAAGGTGTCTCCAGTGTTTAGCGGTTTCTTGCAGAAAGAGAGAGGAAAAAAGAGGTTGGTGCAAGAGGGATTGTTTATAGCTGCTATAATGCAAGTGAAAACTGGAATTTGTTTCATGGACGTTCCACAACATTACATGCAACTGTAAATGGATAAAAATTTTGGGATCTGGATAAAGCAGTTAAGAGGAATGATGAATGTGTGTGTGTGTGTGTGTGTGTGTGTGTGTGTGTGTGTGTGTGTGTGTGTGTGTGTGTGTGTGTATACCTGGTGAGTCTGGAGGCCTCAGGCAGGGACATGCTGTGTGGTCCGGTGCTCTCACTCATGCCGTACAGCTCATACAGCGGGATGTCCAGGCTGAAGAAGAACTCCAGCGTGTCCTTGGTGATGGGTGCGCCACCTGTGTAGCAGCGAGCGCAGCGATCCAACCCCAGCACCTTTCTCACTTTCCTGAACACTGAATGCTTGGCCAATCGATAGTTCAGAGGCATGCGGGTCATTGCACCGTTCCTAAAATGGAGAAAGATAAAATCATCATCTGCATCTGTCTTACAAACAGAATTAAACTCTACAAACAACAAGAAGTTTATTCATCCTCCTTCTGGGTGTGAAGGGGTGTGTGTGTGTGTGTGTGTGTGTGTGTGTGTGTGTGTGTGTGTGTGTGTGTGTGTGTGTGTGCATACATACTGCTCCAGCTTGCTCAGGTTGATTTGCAGGCCCACGTTTTTGGCCCAGGACACCACTTTCCGTCTCACAGCAGACGATTTGGCTTCTACTGCCTTCATCTTCTCCTGCATCTTCTCCCAGACCCTGGGAACTCCCAGGAACGCCGTGGGACGCACCTCGCGCAGGGTGTTCACCAATGAGCCCTGAGAAATGGACAGAATTACAACACACATCTGACATAGCAACAAGCAAACCTGGTAACATTCCTGATAAATTATCCAAGTACAGGTTTGTCAAAACTGGAAATTGGAAAATCATTGCATCTTTGGGTATTTTTGTCTTGTTTTGTCTTCAAACTTCAGATATCAAGTGTAGGTGACCCTGCATCCAGTGTAACATCAGATTCCTGCTCTTGGCTAACAGGAGCGGAACCCAATGTGGTTATGTGGCTGTAGTCCATGTGCTTCAAGGTTTGATGTGTTGAGATGCTTTTCAGCTCAGCACAGTTGTAAAGAGTGGTATCACCGAGATTTTTTCCCCTCATTCTGATGTTTGATCTGAGCATTAACTAAGGCTCTTGACCTTCATCTACAGGATTGTTTTGCGCAGTTATTCCTAATAAAATGAGTGCTGAGTGCTCTCTCACACACAAACCTTGAGAACGTCAGGCTGGGCGAAGTACGTGGCTCCTCCGACCCTCATAGTGGTCCAGATGTCGACTATCTGGGCAGTGATGTGGCTGAGGGGCAGGTAGCTCACCACCACCTCCTGAGCTGATTCTGACAGGTTGGCTGTATAAGTTGCCGTAAACGCCGTCCACGTCAACTACAACCGAGAATCAGAGCAAAAGTTTTAGCACCCTGCACTGACACTACCACTTTATGTGGATATTGATATCGTGCTGATTAAAACAGAAGAACTGTGTGTAAATAGATGTGTGTGTGTATCAGGGTTCAGCTCACGTTATCATGGCTGAGCATGACCCCCTTTGGCTGCCCAGTGGTTCCTGAAGTGTAGATCAGCGTGCAGCACTGATTGGGTTTCTGGGACGCGATGATATCATCAAGTGGAGCATCTGGCTCATTGCAGCCCAGTTCCATAAACTCCTCCCACTTTGTAGAAGGAAAGACAAACACAGCACAAGAAAAGGACATCATTTAGATTATGGGTCTTCACAGTGAAAATTGTGTGTGTGTGTTTGTGTACATGTAGTGAATGATTTGTACCGAGTAAAGGTTTGGTTTCTTCTCTTTCAGAGGGCCTTTGTACTGGATAATGGCTTTCAGGTGAGGCAGCTTGTCTTGGATCTGAAATAAGAAACACACAGGAAATGATACACCTCCAAAAAAAAATATCCTCCACCCACTTCATGCTGACTCAGACTGCATACTCCTGACTTCTATCGTATGTATGTATATAAAGTATATACATTACAATCACTTGCATAAGTATTCACACCCCCCAGTTGAACTTTTTCACATTTGCAGCAGCATCATCAGCTTCTCTCATTGCAAACCATCATTCAATCATTCCATGTTCTGTCTGCGATGTGCCAGTTCTTCATGTCCATGGTCACACTTTTAAGGCTTAGGAATTAAAATCCTGGGCATGGAATGACACTCAACCTTTTTTCCCCAAAACTCAGTCTCAAGGCTCTGTTCAGCTTTTTGTTATTTAAGTAAGAAGCCTGTATGTTGAACATAAGGCTGGGCAATATGAAAATTTAATATCGATATTGTGATAAGTTACATCACAATACACTTTGCTGAGATATCGCATGTATCGTGGTGTCATTTTCTTTAATAGTATTTATAAACACCGACTAAAAGCAGATGATTTGATGTTAAACTTGTATTGTTGTACTGAAACCTTAGGACTAGGACTTAGGACATAGATTCGTGGCCATGTGGAATGAATAAGAACGACCAGATTGGAATTCCTGTGGCTTTTCCTCAATGCATCTTAATGCACATCACCATCATCAACTTTCACCAGGTCAGTACAACAACATCAGAAATTACAGTAGAGATGAAACCAAAACTCACTTACTAATGTGACGCATCAGTTTATTGGACAGATCCGATTTCAGATCAAATACTTTTTCAGTTTCAAACACATACCCTGAATTGCACCCAGAGGTTGTGTGTGAATGCAGCCTGAGATCGTGGACCGTCTTTACCTGCAGGATCTTCTGCAGCTGTTTGTGGTTCTGCACCACGAGGATGTTGGCCTGGGAGTTCTCAGCAACGTACTGACACGCCTCCGGGGAGTTGGTGGTGTAGATGCCCACAGCAAAACCTCTGTCAGGCCAACACACAACAGCGTGAGTAACTCAATTAAAGAAATAGGCTACTTATTTATAAGAAGAAATGCTTTAGTGGGAACAGGAGCTACTTAAATTCATCTCATCTCATTATCTCTAGCCGCTTTATCCTGTTCTACAGCGTCGCAGGCAAGCTGGAGCCTATCCCAGCTGACTACGGGCGAAAGGCGGGGTACACCCTGGACAAGTCGCCAGGTCATCACAGGGCTGACACATAGACACAGACAACCATTCACACTCACATTCACACCTACGGTCAATTTAGAGTCACCAGTTAACCTAACCTGCATGTCTTTGGACTGTGGGGGAAACCGGAGCACCCGGAGGAAACCCACGCGGACACGGGGAGAACATGCAAACTCCGCACAGAAAGGCCCTCGCCGGCCACAGGGCTCGAACCCGGACCTTCTTGCTGTGAGGCGACAGCGCTAACCACTACACCACCGTGCCGCCCGCTACTTAAATTAATTTGGATATAAAGGAAGCCACAAAGAACTGCAGATATTTAGAACTAAACAGAGACAAGACACAGCTGGTTGTGTTTAAAAAAATAATCTAAATAAATATTAAATGATCTGATTCAATTTGTACTATTTTTACATATTGTTACAGAAAAATTAATGTCATTAGTAGGAAAAAAAAGGTTTTTGGTCAAATAATAGCAGACAGTACATCAATAATACAATACACTGTCATGTACATGTGGCTAATTTGTGTGGGGGGGGGGGGTTACATTTTATTTGACCCATATGAAGAATGAACAAGATTTTTAACAACCATATTATTATTATTATTATTATTATTATTAGGAGTAGTAGCAGCAGCATTGGGGTCATACTGTTAAAGGAAAATAATCACTGATGCAGTGGTGTGATGATGCAGAGTTCTTGTTACTACCCTGAAGATGATTAGTTTCCTATAACAGCACGTCCTGAAGTGTTTTGTTTGCCAATGATTACAATTTTTATTGCCTGATAAGCAGCATGTAATTCTTTTTGTATCATGTGTTATGAATTGCAGAGATGCACAGAGATATAAACTAACTAAATAACACACTGACCCAGCCAAAATCGCTCCAATGTCAGAGATGAACCACTCAGGAGAGTTGCAGCCCAGGATGCCGACTCCATGGTAGCGCTGCAGGCCGAGCTGTAAACACACACAAAGCACAAATTAGCACACACACACACACAATTATAAATCTTCCAATATTTTCCATGGTTAAAAATACATACTATAATGTTATCATCGGGCCGCACGGTTGTGTAGTGGTTAGCGCTGTCACCTCACAGCAAGAAGGTCCGGGTTCGAGCCCCGTGGCCGGCGAGGGCCTTTCTGTGCGGAGTTTGCATGTTCTCCCCGTGTCCGCGTGGGTTTCCTCCGGGTGCTCCGGTTTCCCCCACAGTCCAAAGACATGCAGGTTAGGTTAACTGGTGACTCTAAATTGAGCGTAGGTGTGAATGTGAGTGTGAATGGTTGTCTGTGTCTATGTGTCAGCCCTGTGATGACCTGGCGACTTGTCCAGGGTGTACCCCGCCTTTCGCCCGTAGTCAGCTGGGATAGGCTCCAGCTTGCCTGCGACCCTGTAGAACAGGATAAAGCGGCTACAGATAATGAGATGAGATGTTATCATCAGAACCTATTTTATACAATTAAAACTTAGCCGGAGTTGAAATAAAGACTGCAGCTTTCTCACTATGACCGACTGCATGCGGCTGAGCAGAAAAGAAAACACCAGAAAACAAACTGCATCTTTTGAGGCGTTTCAATCAAGCATTCAACAGCACTGTGGTATGAACACGTTTCACAAACAGGATGAAGTTCAAACATTGGAAAAGTGAAAAGGACAGAACGAGGGCCTTGAATCTGTTTTGCTCCTTTTCCTCGTTTCCTCTGTTTTATTCCACAGTGTACTCGAGGTTAATGTCCTCTAATAGCCTTAAAAGGGGCAATGAACCCGTATGTTTGTAAATGATCCACAGAATCGTGGTTAATACCCTGCTGGGTTACATTAGAATTCAAAATGTTGTTAAATATGATCACACCTTAAGATAAGATATTGGCTAAAACACAGTAAAGCTGAGGTCGGTGTATGACGAGAGAAAACAAATTAAATTTAATATGGGAGCGTTTATCTGAGACAGAGACACTGCTGTGTCCTCAGATACACCAGATACAGGAAGTGGGATCTGGAACACTGCTCAGGTTCGTGTCAGTGACCATTTCAGAATAAAATTCTCCATCTAGGGTTGAGACAATTTTTCCATTTCGGCATAAAAATTCCACGAACATGGAACGACATTTCAAAATTTAATATAAAATATACACATCATGATCAGCTCCCTCTCTCTCTCGCTCATATGCAGTCATTTCTCTATCCTGACCTTGAGGAAGCTCTTGGCAGCGGTCCGACAGTCTTTGTAATAATCTTTGTAGCTCATTTCCCTCCATTCCTCTCCTTCTTTCCAGCTGAGCGCCAGCCGGTCGCCGAATCGCTCCACGGTACGTGTGAACAGCTGGTTCACGGTGAGAGGAGCTTCAGCCGCCGGCCCTGAATCACCCATCCTCAGCTTCACCTCACCGTCCCTCTGCGACGTCCACAGAGCTGAGCCTGGGGCTGCTGAGACGGGAGCTGCAGGTCAGAGGTCAAACAGTCAGACACTGTGTACACCAAAGAACAATTCTTATTCAAATAAATATCAGGAAGAACTTGTGGTTTAGGTGATGATCCCGAGTCCAGGTTATACCAAAGTTCAAAACTTTGCCTTGTTGTAAAGTTTTCTGCGGCTTGCTAATCAGCTAGTTAGGACGCAGGATAACATTTGTAAGATAAGCGCATCATGGGTAATACGAACACCCGGCCACTCGGCTTACTTTTATTTAATAAATCAAATCACGAAGAAATAGAAAGTTCATGAAAGAAAGGCTAACATCATCTCATCTCATTATCTGTAGCCGCTTTATCCTTCTACAGGGTCGCAGGCAAGCTGGAGCCTATCCCAGCTGACTACGGGCGAAAGGCGGGGTTCACCCTGGACAAGTCGCCAGGTCATCACAGGGCTGACACATAGACACAGACAACCATTCACACTCACACCTACGGTCAATTTAGAGTCACCAGTTAACCTAACCTGCATGTCTTTGGACTGTGGGGGAAACCGGAGCACCCGGAGGAAACCCACGCGGACACGGGGAGAACATGCAAACTCCGCACAGAAAGGCCCTCGCCGGCCACGGGGCTCGAACCCAGGACCTTCTTGCTGTGAGGCAACAGCGCTAACCACTACACCACCATGCCGCCCCAGGCTAACATCAGTAAAATATATTTTAACATCAAATCAGTTACTGGTAGCAACTTGTTTGGTCCATACTACAGTTGAGTGCAAAAGTCTGTGCACCCTGTATGAAGGGATATTTTTATTTTTAAAAATACAACTTTGCATCTCCCATTTTTGAGTGCACTAAAAAGATTCTCTAAACCCTAGTACATGTACCATTTACCTCTAAAACACCCTCTGATCCATTTTGATCAAGGTCTTTTTTATTTTTCAAATATAACAAACAAAAAAAAAATACAATTCGCACATGAGACAATCAAATCTAGTTCCTGTCCATACAAACAAATCTCCCAATGCCCCCCACCCACATGTACTGGACCCCAAGCAAATTTCAATACATCCAGACATCGACACATACACAAACTAGGTAAATAAAAAAGAAAGCCATAACAGAGAGAGTAAAAAAAAAAAAAAACAGGTACAAATATACATTTGGGTTACGTAGATATGTTAATAGCTGCCGTGCCTTCAACAAAGGAAATAAATGGCTGCCAAATGATATAGAATTTCCTGATGGTCCCTCTTACAGTATATCTAATTTTTTTCTAAATGAACATGACTCATGACCTCCCTAATCCACTGGCCATATGTTGGGGGGAAAGCATCTCATCTCATCTCATTATCTCTAGCCGCTTTATCCTTCTACAGGGTCGCAGGCAAGCTGGAGCCTATCCCAGCTGACTATGGACGAAAGGCGGGGTACACCCTGGACAAGTCGCCAGGTCATCACAGGGCTGACACATAGACACAGACAACCATTCACACTCACATTCACACCTACGCTCAATTTAGAGTCACCAGTTAACCTAACCTGCATGTCTTTGGACTGTGGGGGAAACCGGAGCACCCGGAGGAAACCCACGCGGACACGGGGAGAACATGCAAACTCCACACAGAAAGGCCCTCGCCGGCCCCGGGGCTCGAACCCGGACCTTCTTGCTGTGAGGCGACAGCGCTAACCACTACACTACCGTGCCGCCGGGGGGGGGGGGAAGCATCTTTCCATTTAAACAGGATAAGTCTCCTGGCCAACAAAGAGCAGAAGGCCATCATGCCTAGGTGGTTCCCAGAAAAAGAGGCCCCCACTGGAGCCACACCAAATAATGAAATCAGAGGAGATGGGTGCACTGTCTTCCCACATATTCTGGAGAATGCCTCAAAGATAGAATGCCAAAAACTGTAATCTGATCCATTTTTGGAGCCAAGGAGAGTTGATTAAATATTGGCCCCAAATTGCCACATATGTTCTCACATATTCCTCCTGAAATCACTGTTAGCATAAGTATTCACCCCCTCCTCAACCCCTAAGACTTTATTAGGATCATGTCATAAATCCACACAAAATAGACCAGAATATTAAATCAGTACAAATTAACCATCAGAAATGTAGTTGAATGGAGTCGAGCTTTGTGTAATTCCAGTGTCACATGATCTCAGTATGAATACACCTGTCCCAGGAAGAACCTATAGTTTGTTAGAGAATATACTTCAAAACATGCTATGGGTGTGTGTGTGTGTGTGTGTGTGTGTGTGTGTGTGTGTGTGTGTGTGTGTGTGTGTGTGTGTCACGAGACAGTGCAAAGCATCTATAGGTTGGCGAGGTTATATCTAACTTTACAAGAAATATTATCACCCAAACGCATTCAAAGGTTGACATTTTTATTATTGATTTTTTTTTGCACTGCTCTTTTTAAATTTATGTAGTTCACTTCAGTTTCTGTCTCTTTATTAAGTGATTATCAACACCCATAATGTCTCAGGAAGCCGAAGCATGTGTCAATTGACTTTTAAAATCACTAGTAAAATTTATCCATCCATTATCTGTAGCCGCTTATCCTGTTCTACAGGGTCACAAAGTTACCCTCTCTCTCTCTCTCTCTCTCTCTCTCTCACACACACACACACACACACACACCATGTTTTCCAGAGCATCGAGGCTCAGTAGACTGCAGCAGCTCATTTGCAGTATCTGGGCAACACAAATTTATGCTGACATTAATATTGCATGGCAAAACCAAATATTGCATGGCAAAACCTTTGGAACTCTCTGCCTCCTCATATCTGTAACTCTGACTCTCTCCCCATCTTCAAGTCTAAACTCAAAACTCGCCTGTTTAAGATTGCTCACTTATTTTAACTTCTATTACACTTTCCTTTGTTTCTTTTATGTATGTTGATTTTATTTATTGTTGTTTTTATTCACTGTGCAGTGTCCTTGAGTGTCTTGAAAGGCACTTATAAATAAAATGTATTATTAAATATATCCATCCATCCATCCATTATCTGTAGCCACTTATCCTGTTCTACAGGGTCGCAGGCAAGCTGGAGTCTATCCCAGCTGACTACGGGTGAAAGGCGGGGTACACCCTGGACAAGTCGCCAGGTCATCACAGGGCTGACACATAGACACAGACAACCATTCACACTCACATTCACACCTACGCTCAATTTAGAGTCACCAGTTAACCTAACCTGCATGTCTTTGGGCTGTGGGGGAAACCGGAGCACCCGGAGGAAACCCATGCGGACACGGGGAGAACATGCAAACTCCGCACAGAAAGGCCCTCGCCGGCCACGGGGCTCGAACCCACTACATATGACACTACGGTACACCACCGAGCTGCCCACTAAAATATATATATATATATATATATATATATATATATATATATATATATATATATATATATATATATATATATATATATATGCACACACAGTAGCATGTTTGGGCACCCTTACTGAAAATGTCTGTTACTCTGAATAGTTAAGTGAGCAGAAGATGAACTGATCACCAAAAGGCATACAGGTAAAGACGACACATTTCTTTTCAGCATTTTCTGCAAGATTTGTGTATTATTTTTGTATTGTACAATTGGAGATATGATTCCATTATATGATAATATGATAACATTCCTGGTTGTGTCTTGAGAGACTGTGCCGAGGAGCTCACAGATGTCTTTACAGACATCTTCAACATCTCATTGAGCCAGGCTGTTGTCCCCATGTGCCTCAAAGCCACCACCATCATCCCATTTGTAGCCTACAAATAAAAAAGTCATTCTTCTCCTGCGCAAGTTTCTATGACCCGCTGGGGTTCACTTCCTGTGTGACGTTCGCTGACTGAATGGAGAGAGCGGGAGGGTGGACTACTATCATGTCTCCACATCTTAAACAAGAGGTAAATATTGCAGTCTATCATTATTCAGAAACATCAATTTCAAACATGATATCAATATATTCGTCCACGTTAATGAGAGGCTCGCGAACATTAAATGACGTTAACCTCTGTTAGCCTATCAATGCATAGGGCCTGACTAGCCTTTGGTAACACACTAAACGAATTATCTTTCATTTTTGGCACTTTTTCTGTTTGTGTAGATGGGAAGACATACTGAGAATCCAAATCGCCAACATTTGAAATAATAATTGTTTTGAATTATTTCTTGTCTTATTTAATGAAGGTTGTAATAGAATTAGCCTACATTTGGCTTAAGCTGGATGAGACAGAGACAATTTTATAGCCATTTGTTAAACAGCTGACAGTTAACGTAATTAACCGTTCCGGGAACGAAATTTTTTTGTTCTAACCGGTTCGGGAACGTCTATTTAATGGTGGAACCCAAAACCGGAAACGTTAAAATTCTGTTTCTGTTTGGAACGAACCAATAGGAAAAAAATTCTGGTTCAAAGCCCTGCAACAATCTCCGTCTGAACGTGGAGAAGACGAAGGAGATTGTTGTGGACTTCAGGAGAGCGCACACCCAGCATGCTCCACTATCTATTGACGGTACTGCAGTGGAGAGGGTGAGCAGCACCAAGTTTCTGGGTGTGCACATCTCTGAAGACCTGTCCTGGAACAACAACACTGCATCACTGGCTAAAAAAGCCCAACAGCATCTGTACTTCCTCCGCAAACTGAGGAGAGCAAGAGTCCCGGCCCCCATCATGCACACATTCTACAGAGGCACCATCGAGAACATCCTGACCAGCTGCATCACCGTGTGGTACAGCGCCTGCACCGTGTCCTGCTGCAAGACTCTGCAGTGCATCGTGAGAGCAACTGAGAGGATCATTGGTGTCTCTCTCCCTAATCTAATGGATATATATAACTCCCGCCTCACCCACAAAGCCATCAGGATTGCAGGTGACCCCACCCACCCACCCATCTCACAGCCTCTTCAGCCTGCTGCCGTCGGGGAGGAGACTGCGGAGTCTCCGGGCCAAAACCAGCAGGCTCAAGGACAGTTTCTTTCACCAGGCGGTCAGGAGTAGACCCCGAAGCCGCCGCCAGGCACCGCTAAAACCGCCATTTAGAATTTGAGCCACCGCCAGCCAATAATTTTGTAAGCCAATTTGAGCCGCTATCTAATAAAATTTGGCTGAGCCACTAAGAATTGTGTACATCAAATAATGGGTTTATCCACATCATGAGCTACAAGAAAAGTGACACAAACATGATCAACTGTACACACTAGTAGTAACACAATAGAGACGTATAGGCATACACTGTAGAGATTTAGAACTGATATCACAGCACAGAGAGCCACCACAAGCTTGCCGTTGTGACTACCTGTCTGGCTTCCCGCCCCTCACACCGTTACCACGATACACTGGGGAACCCGGGAACCCACCCAGAGCATCAATCGACTCCGATATCGACGAGATGGCTGCATTCTTTGCCGCTGCTGAGGGAAAGTGTAAAGGTATTTTTTGTTTGTTTGTTTGTTTGTTTGTTTGTTTGTTTGTTTGTTTGTTTGTTTCACATACTTCGAGATTGATAAAAAAAAAGTACTCCACCACTCTACTTTCATCATAGTAAGATAGCTGCCAGTCCTTCACTGGTCATTGCTAGTGAGAGTAGATAGCTAGATGCCTTCCTCGAACAATCCAGATTAGCTTATTATTAGCATTGAACTACAATCTTGCTAGATTTGTATTTACAATGAAGTAAGAGACCAGGGGACCTGTGGTAATTTGCTATTTATTCCCCCCATTTGTTTGATCCGTTCGCCCGGATATATGCCACACAGTGACGTCCAGTATCAGCCATTTGTAGCCATAAACATTTTGGTGGCTGCAGCAGCCATTAAGGTTTTGGCTGAGTCAGCTAGCCAGCCAATAATTTCATCAGCCAGCCATTATCCTGAAAACAAACGGCTTCGGGGTCTAATCTAGAGTGTTTATACTGTTTGTGTTGTTTATTTCAATTATTCTATTTTTGAGTGTTAGTCTGTCGAGTTCTTATCTAGTGTTTATAGTGTTTGTATTGCTTATTTCAATTATTCTATTTTTATGAGTGTTTAGTCTATGTCTAGTTCTTATCGAGTGTTTATACTGTTTGTGTTTGTTTATTTCAATTATTCTATTTTTTATTTATGAGTGTTTAGCCTATGTCCAGTTCTTATCTAGAGTGGTTATACTGTTTGTATTGTTTATTTCAATTATTCTATTTTTTATTTATTGCATTGCCTGTTTGCACTGTGGGTCAGAGAGGACTGTAATTTCATCTGTGCTGTATGTCGAGCATGTATAGCATATTTGACAAAGTTGGCTTGACTTGACTTGACTTGGAGAGTAAAAAAAGAAAAGGAACACCATGCGAAAGTTTAGGCACCCCAATACATTTGAGTTCTCAGATAACTTTTACCAAGGTTCCAGACCTTAATTAGCTTATTGAGCTGTGGCTTGTTCAAATTCTTCGTTAGGAAAGGTCAGATGATGCAGATTTCAAAGCTGTATAAATTCTCTGACTCCTCAAACTTGTCCCTAAACTCAAAAGCCATGAGCTCCTCTAAGCAACTCCCTCGCATTCTGAATAATAAAATAATTGATCCTCACAAAGCAGGAGAAGGCTACAAGAACGTAGCAAAGTGTTTTCAGGTAGCGGTTTCCTCAGATCGTAATGTTATTAAGAAATGGCAGTTAACAGAAACAGTGGAGATCAAGGTGAGGTCTGGAAGATGAAGAAAACTTTCTGAAAGAACTGCTCGTTGGATTGCTAGAAAGGCAAATAAAAAACCCTGTTTGACTGCAAAAGGCCTTCAGAAAGATTTAGCAGACCCTGGAGTGGTGGTGCACTGTTCTACTATGCCGCGACATCTGAACAAATATGACCTTCATGGGAGAGTCATCCGAAGAAAACCTTTCCTGCGTCCTAGCCACAAAATTCAGCGTCTGAAGTTTGCAAATGAACATCTAAATAAGCCTGATGCATTTTGGAAACAAGTCCTGAGGACTGATTAAATCAAAATAGAACTTTTTGGCCACAATGTGCAAAGGTATGTTTGGAGAAAAAAGGGGGCCAAATTCCAGGAAAAGAACACCTCTCCAACTCTGAAACATGGGTGTGGATCGATCATGCTTTGGGGTTGTGTTGCAGCCAGTGGCCCAGGGCACATTTCATTGGTCAAGGGAAACATGGATTTGAATAAATACCAGCAAACTCTGGAAGCAAACATCACACCATCTGTAAAAAAGCTGAAGTTAAAAAGAGGACGGGTCCTACAATAAGACGATGATCCAAAACACACCTCAAAATCTACAATGGCATACCTCAAGAGACACAAGCTGAAGGTTTTGCCCTGGCCCTCACAGTCCCCTGACCTAAACATCATTGAAAATCTGTGGATAGATCTCAAAAGAGC
Organism: Neoarius graeffei; assembly: GCF_027579695.1. NCBI lineage: Eukaryota > Metazoa > Chordata > Actinopteri > Siluriformes > Ariidae > Neoarius > Neoarius graeffei. The sequence goes on from NC_083578.1 coordinate 87,207,690, forward strand.
AGTGCATGCAAGACAGCCCAAGAAACTTGTAGAACTGGAAGCCTTTTGCAAGGACGAATGCACAAAAATCCCCCAGGTAAGAACTGAAAGATTATCAGCTGGCTACAAAAAGTGTTTACAAGCTGTGATACTTGCCAAAAGGGGGTGATACTAGGTACTAACCATGCAGGGTGCCCAAACTTTTCCTTTTTTGTCATTTAGAAAATGTAAAAGATGAAAAAAAAATAGTTTTTGCTTAAAATATTAAGGGAAAGAGTCACCTTTAACTTTATGCCTTTTGGAGATCATTTCATCTTCAACTTGCTTAACTGTTCACAGTAACAGCAATTTTGACCGGGGTGCCCAAACTTTTGCATACCACTGTGTGTATATATATATATATATATATATATATATATATATATATATATATATATATATATATCCAATATGTGACTAATATGCCAAAGGGTGGTCAGCAGGCTGGTTCTGCATAAAACATATCATTCAATTATCTCAGGGCAATTATTGGTGTCTACATGAACACAAATCGTTGTTGACCTGTTAAATAAACCTAGGACAAACAGATCACCACTGCAGATATTAATTAAACTAGTCAAATTGAGTGAGTCTGGCTCACTAATCATACAGACCCTACGCTGTAAATCCAACATAACCAGGCCACCTGGAGCGGTTTTTGCGAATCAATGTAATTCGACAGGTTACATTGTTGATACAGTCTATATATACACCTACAGTCAATAACTTACTATTGGTTTTCATCTTCAAAAATCCAATAACACTGGGCTGTTCTTCTGAAGTCATCTTCTAACCAGATCTGAAACTTGTTCTGTTGGCGGTTTCCAAAATTGTGAAGGTGCACCGTGCAGAGCTCCTTTATGTCCTTTATGTCCCTGCTTCTGCTTCCACTTCTGCTTCCACTTCCCTGTGTTCTGAAAGTGTGGAATTTCAATCAACCAAAAATAAAAAAATAATAATAAGAAGAAGAATTTGAATGTGGAATTTGACCCATGTGTTTTTTTGTTGTTGTTGTTTGTTTGTTTGTTTGTTTGTTTTTGTGAAGGTGATCTGTATAATTACTCCAAGGCAGCTGTGTGCATTTTGAATCCCCAAACACACTCACTGTACTATAAAACCACATTTATCTTCCCTGGGTGATGTCTATAAGATATTTTCAAACCCTACACTGTGACAGCTGCGAATGAACACGAGCAGTTGCTATCCATCTATCCATCTATTCATCACAAGGGTGTAGGTTTGGTATTAACACTGGTGGGGACATAAACCCAGTGCCAACCCCCAGTGGTGCCAACTTCAGGTCAACATTAGAGGGTCACAATATTTTGTTCCGTTGTGTTCCACCAAAAGAGTCTCCATCATCTCTCCAAAGTCCAGACTTTTAAAATTTGAAGTTCAGAACTGTAGTAATTCATGAATAATAATAATAATAATAATAATAATAATAATAATAATAATAATAATAAGCAATTCATTTGATTAATTGCAAATCTTGCATGTGATGATTAACTCATTCTACCAATTTGCAAATGTGTTTTCCAAGCGAATAACGCACTGACTGTCAGGAGGGTGTACTGTATGTTCCTTTCCCGCATAAATGGGAGTAAAACACATCCGGAGCCTTAAACACTGCGTTCCATGAGGCTGGCAAGGGGAGTGGGCTCTCTTTTGTGGGATCTTTAACTAGTTTTAGAATGCTAGTTTGAGCTGATGTGTGATTAATCTAACTGTAAAACAGGAGGAGGGCTCTAGAACGTTTTTGACACGTTGATAGGTTACAATTTTACTTGGCAACAGAATCTATCTGAATTCTGATTGGTTGTTGTATCTGAATTCTGATTGGTGGTTGTATCTGAATTCTGATTGGTTGTTGTATCTGAATTCTGATTGGTGGTTGTTATATTATTGCTGAGAGTGTAGTGAAGATGCAAGGAGTAAATGTAAAGAAAGTTGGTGAATTCAAGTACCTGGGGTCAACTGTGCAGGAAAATAGGGGCTGCGATGGTGAGGTGAGAAAGAGAGTGCAGGCAGGGTGGAGCAGTTGGAGAAGGATTTCGGGAGTCATTTGTGATAGGAAAGTCCCAGCAAAAGTGAAAGGTAAGATGTATAAGACAGTAGTGAGACCAGCTGTGATGTACGGATTGGAGACCGTACCCTTAACGAAGAGACAGGAGGCAAAGTTGGAGGTGGCGGAGTTGAGGATGTTAAGGTTTGCGATGGGAGCTTGGACAGGATAAGGAACGAGCACATCAGAGGGACAGCACATGTGGAGAGCTTGGGAATTAAGCTAAGAGAGATGAGACTGAGATGGTATGGGCACATCCTGAGAAGAGATGCAGAGCATGTGGGAAGGAGAATGTTGAGGATGGAGCTGCCAGGCAAATGAAAACGAGGAAGGCCAAAGAGGAGATACATGGATGTGGTGAGAGAGAACATGAAAGTGGCAGGTGTGGTAGAGAAGGATGTGGAAGACAAGGAGCAATGGAGACGAAAGATCTGCTGTGGCGACCCCTAATCGGGAACAGCCAAAAGAAGGAGAAGAAGGTTGTTATATTATTGCGCTTTTGTTGTCTTCTTGAGCCCAGAGCATAGGAAGGGAGTGACAGGGTTCCGCCATAGGTGTAGAATTGGGTATAGACCAGTGGCGGCTGGCCTATAGGGAGCGCTCGGGCGCCACCCTCCCAGATTTGGAGGGGAAAATAAATATATATATATATATATATATAGGTGGCACGGTGGTGTAGTGGTTAGCGCTGTCGCCTCACAGCAAGAAGGTCCTGAGTTCGAGCCCCAGGGCCGGCGAGGGCCCTTCTGTGTGGAGTTTGCATGTTCTCCCCGTGTCCGCGTGGGTTTCCTCCGGGTGCTCCGGTTTCCCCCACAGTCCAAAGACATGCAGGTTAGGTTAACTGGTGACTCTAAATTGACCGTAGGTGTGAATGTGAGTGTGAATGGTTGTCTGTGTCTATGTGTCAGCCCTGTGATGACCTGGCGACTTGTCCAGGGTGTACCCCGCCTTTCGCCCGTAGTCAGCTGGGATAGGCTCCAGCTTGCCTGCGACCCTGTAGAAGGATAAAGCGGCTAGAGATAATGAGATGAGATGAGATATATATATATATATATGCCCTGTGATGACCTGGCGACTTGTCCAGGGTGTACCCCGCCTTTCGCCCGTAGTCAGTTGGGATAGGCTCCAGCTTGCCTGCGACCCTGTAGGACAGGATAAAGCGGCTAGAGATAATGAGATGATATATATATATATATATATATATATATATATATATTTTTTTTTTTTTTTTTTTTTACAAATTTTATTATCAATGTCAGTTTTACTTAATAGTGTGTGCCTACATGCAATCTGAATTATTTAAACAACATTTCCACCAACTGACTCTCATTCAACAGTGAATTTCCACCGACAGACTCGTATCATTTCTCTTCTTAGGTGCTCGTCAGAGTGCCCCAGAAGTGCAGCGAAATAGCCAATCGTGTATGGATGCTAGGGAAAAATAATAAATATTTGGCCAATCAGCATCGCTGAATTTAATGGTTTCGGGGCGCTGGAAATTTCACCCCTGCTACAGAAAATGTGGGAAAGTTTTGGATTGTTATGGTGATAAACTTGAGGTCTCAGGTCAGAATCAGAACTTTTCTTTATTATTATTGTTAGTTTTGGTTAGTGTTGTCTCTCAGTTCTGAACTGGACAGTAACTTCAAATCCTTCACTCTGTCACACAGAAATCTTACCCTCATCTCAGAAACACACACACCACCTCTCTCTCTCTCTCTCTCTCTCTCTCTGTCTGTCTTTGGTTAGAGGTGATGTTCAAAACTAGACTTTTGGTTCATACATATGTTATTTACCAGCTGGGAGGTCCGTATCGTGAAATACCGTGACCGAGGTCTTGAAAGTACTGAGCGAGGCTGTCTGGGCCGAGGTCAGTATTCAAGGCCGAGGTCACGGTATTTCACCATACGGACCGACCTTAAGCTGGTAAATAATATATTTATTTTTTTCTTTACCAAATTCTAACAGAAAACGAGAGCGCCCGAAAGGGAAAACCAAGGCGAGTCACCATTTTGAATCCTCATTCACGGCTGTAATGCAAATTGCTTTCTGCTCGGTATACAAGTGCACTTCCATGGCAGGAAAAAACTACATTTTGATGCCTATGTAGTCCCCTATTTATACAAATAGGAGTCATTCAGGATTCAGCCATGTTTTTGCTCGGCGTTAGCAACAGTTAGAGGTTTTTAGCTTTCTCCTGAAATGGTTTCTTTTATTTCTTCTTCCTCAGGGTAGTAAAACTCACTTTCGCTGTGAACACTGTCATTATCGCTATCCATGCTGTAAAATTAATGCTATTATACTGAGAAATGCTGCCAAAAATTTATAAGATTTTTGATAATCTTATAAATAAATATTATTAAATCTTATTTTAAAAAAAAAGAGAAATATTGACAAAAAATGCTACTATGTTTGTTGTTGTGAATGAGCAAGTTGCCAGAGGTCCATAGCCGGGGTCCATAACCAGGGTCCGTACTGTAGGATACGGACCCGCTCGCCAGCCAATCAGAGCACAGGATTTGGACCACGAAAAAAATAATGGACAATAATCACACATCTTTCTTGTCATAGTTTGTATTCACAACAAGAATGTCAACACTGTGTTTCACTCTCCCTCTCTCTCTCATTTCACAGAAATACACATAGCTCAGAACACACACACATACATCTCATTTCATAGTCACTCTCTCACAGAAATCTTACACTCACCTTAGAATCAGACACACACACACCACCTCTCTCTCTCTCTCTCTCTCTCTCTTTTCATACAATCACTCAGTCCCACACTCACCTTAGAAACCTTCCCCCCTCTTTCACTCATTCACGCACACACACACACACACACACACACACACACACACACACACACACTGCTGATTTGTATAGATTCAGCTGAAATCATACCCTTGCTGTAAACTTCTCTCAAGAACTTGAGTATTGTATTGTATTTGATACCGTTCCTTTCCAAAGCATAAATGGAGCCTAATAAAGCTGTAAATTGTAAATTTACTTTATCTGTGAAACTACTGATTTTGAGAAGGAAATAAAATTATTATTGTGGAATTGTTGTCATTTTCTGATTGTTCGTTTGAATGCTTATACTGGACTAGGCAGGGAAATCTATTGGCACACCAGCACCACCAAGAATTTTTTTCACCAGCCACCACTGGTATGGACAGTATACAGTGGTGCTTGAAAGTTTGTGAACCCTTTAGAATTTTCTATATTTCTGCATAAATATGACCTAAAACATCATCAGATTTTCACACAAGTCCTAAAAGTAGATAAAGAGAACCCAGTTAAACAAATGAGACAAAAATATTATACTCGGTCATTTATTTATTGAGGAAAATGATCCAATATTACATATCTGTGAGTGGCAAAAGTATGTGAACCTTTGCTTTCAGTATCTGGTGTGACCCCCTTGTGCAGCAATAACTGCAACTAAACGTTTCCGGTAACTGTTGATCAGTCCTGCACACCGGCTTGGAGGAATTTTAGCCCAGTCCTGCGAACAGAGCAGCTTCAGCTCTGGGATGTTGGTGGGTTTCCTCACATTAACTGCTCTCTTCAGGTCCTTCCACAACATTTTGATTGGATTAAGGTCAGGACTTTGACTTGGCCATTTCAAAGCATTAACTTTATTCTTCTTTAACCATTCTTTGATGGACCAACTTGTGTGCTTAGGGTCGTTGTCTTGCTGCATGACCCACCTTCTCTTGAGATTCCGTTCATGGACAGATGTCCTGACATTTTCCTTTAGAATTCACTGGTATAATTCAGAATTCATTGTTCCATCAATGATGGTAACCTGTCCTGGCCCAGATGCAGCAAAACAGGCCCAAACCATGATACTACCACCACCATGTTTCACAGATGGGATAAGGTTCTTATGCTGGAATGCAGTGTTTTCCTTTCTCCAAACATAATGCTTCTCATTTAAACCAAAAAGTTTTATTTTGGTCTCATCCGTCCACAAACATTTTTCCAATAGCCTTCTGGCTTGTCCACGTGATCTTTAGCAAACTGCAGATGAGCAGCAATGTTCTTTTTGGAGAGCAGTGGGTTTCTCCTTGCAATCCTGCCATGCACACCATTGTTGTTCAGTGTTCTCCTGATGGTGGACTCATGAACATTTACATTAGCCAATGTGAGAGAGGCCTTTGGCTGCTTAGAAGTTATCCTGGGGTCCTTTGTGACCTCGTCGACCATTACACGCCTTGCTCTTGGAGTGATCTTTGTCGGTCGACCACTCCTGGGGAGGGTAACAATGGTCTTGAATTTCCTCCATTTGTACACAATCTGTCTGACTGTGGATTGGTGGAGTCCAAACTCTTTAGAGATGGTTTTGTAGCCTTTTCCAGCCTGATGAGCATCAACAACGCTTTTTCTGAGGTCCTCAGAAATCTCCTTTGTTCGTGCCATGATACACTTCCACAAACATGTGTTGTGAAGCTCAGACTTTGATAGATCCCTGTTCTTTAAATAAAACAGGGTGCCCACTCACACCTGATTGTCATCCCATTGATTGAAAACACCTGACTCGAATTTCACCTTCAAATTAACTGCTAATCCTAGAGGTTCACATACTTTTGCCACTCACAGATATGTAATATTGGATCATTTTCCTCAATAAATAAATAACCAAGTATAATATTTTTGCCTCATTTGTTTAACTGGGTTCCCTTTATCTATTTTTAGGACTTGTGGGAAAATCTGATGATGTTTTAGGTCATATTTATGCAGAAATATAGAACATTCTAAAGGGTTCACAAACTTTCAAGCACCACTGTAGATATGTCCCTACCAATATCAACCAACGGCTGATTTGTCCCTACCGATATTTCTGATTGAAGAAAAAAAATCACACTCTGTGTGCGGTACACAAACGGTAACTGTAGGTTTCCACTGGGCGAAACATTATGCAAAAATTGCTTATGAATATTCACTCTGGGAGCGTGGTCACGAAAACAGCAAGCAAGTATGGCTGCCGTGTCAATTAGAAGGTCCAGTTGCAGTGCAGTGACTGGCTGCTAGCTACCAAACTAGCCTTCAGGAATATAATGTTAGATTAGCTTGTAAAATGAATCAGTTAACAACAGTTCGTATTCAGTGTGTAAAAACGATAATGACAACATACAAATATGACTTTTCTAAGTTTGTGTGGCATGTAAATAACAATCTGACTTGATACTGACAACAACTGGTGTTCATTAAGGTCAAAAAGACATTATTAAATCATATCAAATTGTGACATTTTCCATCCATCCATTATCCATAACTGCTTATCCTGTGCAGGGTCGCAGGCAAGCTGGAGCCCATCCCAGCTGACTATGGGCGAGAGGTGGGGTACACCCTGGACAAGTCACCAGATCATCGCAGGGCTGACACATAGAGACAAACAACCATTCACACTCACAACTACAGTCAATTTAGAGTCACCAGTTAACCTAACCTGCATGTCTTTGGACTCTGTGGTTGGTAGAAGAGAGCAACTGGACTTGCTTGAAAAGTCTTGAAGATGTTTCACCTCTCGTCCGAAAGGCATCCTCAGTTCTGTCTGTCAAGCAAGTCCAGTTGCTCTCTTCTACCAACCACAGATTACTATGTACCTGGATGACTGAGTATCTTCACAGATATGTCTTTGGACTGTGGAGGAAACCGGAGCACCCAGAGGAAACCCACGCGGACACGGGGAGAACATGCAAACTCCACACAGAAAAGCCCCCGTCGGCCACTGGGCTCTAACCCAGAACCTTCTTGCTGTGAGGTGACAGTACTAACCACTATAGTGTATCATTAAACCAGGGTAGATTTCGTTTCACCTTGTGCTTACAGAGCATTGTTTTTGTATATTTTGAAGTAATTTGCTTAATTGTTGACATTAAATCATCACAGACCTACTCACAGTTTATACCAAGAGTTCTATCATTCCATAAAGTTTGCCTTAATTCATTTTTAAGAGGCACTTTTTCTTTGGTACTTTTGGTTTGTTTGTAAAGATCAAATCCAATAGGGTTTGAGAAGATCTGGCTCGACTTGTTGGACTACTTATCATTTGAGTCATCTGAAATTTGTTGGTAATGTCCTTTAGTCTCTTCCTACTTGTTTTGTCAAGCCAATTTATATTGAAATCCCCAGTGACAATTAATTCTTTACTGCTATGAGCACATCTGATAGAAGATAAAAGAATATAACCTTAGAAGTGGGTGGTTGATAAAGTACAACTACAACAAAAGACATTTCTGGGGATAGTGTGATATTAACTCCAACACACTCCAAAGTATTTTCAGGGATATCAATTTGTTTACATTGGATGCCTTCTTTTATGTAGATCATGACCCTTCCCCCCTTACAATGAGTTCTATCTTGTCGATAGGCATTATAATCTCATTAAAAACACCTAAAAGAGTTGTTGGGGTTAACCAAGTTTCCGACAGGCACAAATAATCAAGATTGGAGTTGATCAACAATTGTTAAGTTGTTCTGTTTTAGATAAGATGCTCCTTATGTTTAGATGACCACCAAATATGTTCTTAGACTTTACCTTTGGATCCCATAATACTTTAGCATGGTTTATAGTCTGCAGCATTATAGTAGCTTGTTGTTTTTTGTCACAATATTTGTCTCCTTAATGTCCCATTTTAGAGCAGTGTAGGTATCATGCGCCATCTTGTGTCTAAGAACTACAACTCTCAGCCAACTTCTGCGTTGACTACGTCACGCCTGGGCGGGATCACGTACATCACATTCCTCAGGAATTCAACAAAGGACTTGGAAATCCGCCATCTCGTGCTCTTTCGTGTCCGACTCTCAGCAAGACGGGCTGAATGAAGAGTACTCACCATCAGACGTCTAAACCACGCGTTTTCTTCTCTATCTAACCCTGATCAAGTTAGATTTCGGAAACACGCGATCATCGACTCAAGCGAGTTATTAAACCGGTTTCTGCAAGTATTACTTTTCTTTTAAAGCGTACGCGACTGCAAGCAAAAAGCAGTTTTCTGAAGAGCCTCTTCTCTTTTCTTTCTTTTAAATCCGTGCACAGTGTTGAACAAAGACTTTTCGTCTTATCAACTATGAAGATCACCAAAGAAAGCTTCAGAACTCCTCTCTCCCTCACCAAAGCGCAAACTTCCTCTCCTAAGAGCCACTTCTCCAGTAAGACTGTGCTTCCTACAAAAGGCGAGACTTTTTGCAGTAAGAAAGGCATTAAACAGAAGTTTAAGTCTTAGGAATTAGTTATTCACTTAATGTGAAGTTATATGAAGTTAAATGAAGTGTATACACTGAATTTTGATTCTCTATCATTTGTTTGTTGATTTAAAATTGGTTAATCCATAAGTTTTTGCATGTACTCTCTCTCTCCTTCCTAACATCCTAATTTCATTACTCACACATATTCTGATCTCATTAAGATTTCAGTAAATCGGGTAATACTAGAAAAGCTAAGGGGGGGGGGGGGTTAGCTAGCTGGAAAAGTTTTCCCTCCACTGGGCCTCACATGTGTTTTAAGCCAAGTTTAGATTAGACCGTATCTGTCTCGTTTTCTTCGCGGATGCACTGTCCGTTTACATTAAACCGCCTGGAAACGCTGGGAAACGGGAATCCGCCAGGGTCCACGTATTCAATCTAGATCATGTCTGGTCCGGTGCTGTGTAAACATTGAGAATACACGGATACGCTGTGCTGAGCTCTAGCTGGCGTCGTCATTGGACAACGTCACTGTGACATCCACCTTCCTGATTCGCTGGCGTTGGTCATGTGACGCGACTGCTGAAAAACGGCGCGGACTTCCGCCTTGTATCACCTTTCATTAAAGAGTATAAAAGTATGAAAATACTGCAAATACTGATGCAAATACTGCCCATTGTGTAGTTATGATGGTCTTTAGGCTTGCCATCCTTCCACTTGCAAGTGGTAAGTGATATGCACTGGGATCACACACACAGCGGCTCAGTCCCGAATCATTGCTCGTGTGCTTCACTCGCGCGCTCTGTGAGCTGCGCAGGGCCGGAGTGCGCACCCTCCAGAGGGCACTCGCTGTTCAGGGCGGAGTGATTTGGAGCGCAGGATGCCTGCGGAGCCGAGCGTATCCGTGTATTGGTGTTGCTGTGTGCACACTAATCATTTTAAAAACGTTAATCTGATGATCCGCTGATACGGTCTAATGTAAACCCCGTGTTAAATAGAAAGCAGAGCCAGCTCCCTTTTGTTCTCCAAGGAGCACATGTGGGCCCCTTCCCCCACATACTAAGTTTTGAACACGAGGTCCTGTATCTCATCTTTGAATAAAAATCATAAGTCCTGATTTCAATTCAACCTTTATAGCAAATTATCCTGTGCCTATATTTAAAGCCATATACACATATATCTATATCATGGATGACCGTTTGAATGTATTTTAATTGTTAATTTTAGTTTTTAACACACGTGACCTGCTAGACTTGAAGAAGCATATGCTAGCTAGCATCTCTTTGTCTGATTAGCCACAAAGCTAACCACGTGGCTACACATAGGGCAGCTAGCATTCCTGTCTGATTAAACTACAAAGCTAACTCTTTACACACACACACCACACACACACACTTTGTTTACAGAAGATTCAATTCTGCTGCTATTAAATTGTTCCATTTTTTCCTTTTCTTTTTTTATTAAAATTTTTATTATCTTTGTTATAATAAACTCCATTATTATTGAAATTGTGTGTGGTGTCTATCTGCTGTTTCGATACTTTGAAGTTGCCCAATCGCAAAGAATTCAAGGAAAGGTGTAGATAATTTATGCAATATGGTAAGTGATCAATAATGATATACCATAATTTAGCTGTTTGGTAATTTATCCAGGATCAATGGTATGATTCACTAAATGATTCATTAAACGATTCACTAAATGATTCACTGATTTGATTCACTGAATGATTCACTTCAAACGATTCAAATGAGACTGATTCTATGGTATGATTCAATTCAAATGAGTCAAATTAAACTATTCAATAGGATTGATTCATTTTAATTATTAACCTTAAAATTTAATGAGACTGATTTCATGTAATTATTAAAGATTGATCACTTATCCAATCCTAAATACACAAAATCATTAATTACACCTACAGCAGTGTGTCCAGGTTTCTGACGGTTTGATAGTAGTGCTGAAGAATTTTGAGGTTCTTCATGATTCTATCCACTTTGTGTAATGCTCCAGTTCCACTGGCAGCAAAACAGTCCCAGAGCTCATGCTACCACCACCACCATGCTTTACAGTTGGCACAGTGTTCCTCTGTACCTGTGGTCATTGTAGCCAAACAACTCAATCTTTGTCTCATGTGATCCCAAACCAGCAATTTTTTTATTTAAATATGAACAATTTATATTTAACAAACTGTTCCAAAAATTAAGTGAGAAGCCTTTTAGTTGTCACATGCACACTCAAATTCATCCTCTGCATTTAACCCATCTGAAGCAGTGAAAACACACACACCCAGAGCAGTGAGCAGCCATACTACAGCGTCCGGGGAGCAGTTAGGGGTTAGATACCTTGCTCAAGGGCACTTCAGCCCAAGGCTGCCCCATGTTAACCTAAACTGCATGTCTTTGAACCATGGGGGAAACCAGCGCACCCGGAGGAAACCCACGCAGACCCGAAGAAAACATGCAAACTCCACACAGAAAGGCCCCCTGTCGGCCACTGGGCTCGAACCCAGAACCTTCTTGCTGTGAAGTGACAGTGCTACCACTACACCACCATGTCACCACAATGCACACTAAATATGGACAATCTATTTTTTTTTGGCTGTTTATTCAAGCCAAATCATTTTTTTTTTGTTTTCTTGTAACGTCTAAACTTTCTGCCCATAAAACCTTTTTTTTTTAATTAATATTTTACTGGCTTTGCTTTGAGAACCAACACAGATCTAGAAAATCCACTTGTAGTCTGTGTGCTGGAGTTTTTGCTCATTTTACAACATAACACATGAAAGACATTAAAATTATCTGAAAAAAGCCAGTAGTGACTTTATGTAGTATCATATGTAGTGTAGTGTAATGTAGTGTGTCGTGCAGTCGACTGTGGCTACATGACAAAACCTCTAAACAGAAAAACCAAACCAACCATCATGCTGCTGTTTTAGAGCCTTTCTCAGAAAGCACAAGGGTGTTTTTTTTCATTGCAAAATTCTTTACACTTCCTTGTTTCTAATTTAAATATTTCCTGGAGTGGCACATGATGTCAAGACCTATTTATTTATAAATTACTCAGGATGCCTAGTTTCAATAAAATAGTAGAGGTGTGTTGAACTTTTTATTGACAATTGATTCACTTTTGATTTTTTTTAATTTCAGACATTCCAAGGAGTCAGTATTTCCCAATCTCTGTTGGATTTTTTTCCTTTTGTAACCTCCTGCAATTTTTAAAAAAAGAAAGAAGAAAATAAAAAGAAAGAAGAAAACCCAGAAAACAAAAAAGAAAAATCAGAAGCGCCCACCCTGGCATTTTCTCTTCGCGACTTGGAACGTGAGGACACTTACAGATAGAGATGCTTGTGACCGCCCAGAACGACGCACGGCTTTTGTCGCCAGGGAGCTTACTCGCTTTCACGTGGACATCGCTGCCCTGAGTGAGACTCGCCTTGCGGATGAAGGGCAACTGAAAGAGGATTTAGGAGGGTATACCTTCTTTTGGAAAGGTCTACCACAGGAAGAAAGAATACACGGAGTTGGTTTTGCTATAAAGAACAATATAGTGAATCAACTGGAAGAAACACCGATTGGAGTGAATGAGAGAATCATGACACTCCGCCTGAAACTTGATGACAACCAAAAAGCAACAATTGTTAGCTGCTATGCACCTACACTAACCTCAGACGATGATGTCAAAGAGAAGTTTTATGAGGATTTGGAAACAGTCATGAAAGCTATCCCGACTACCGATAAGATTATTTTGTTGGGGGATTTTAACGCCCGTGTTGGCAGGGACGCAGCGCTCTGGCAAGGAGCCATAGGAAAGGAAGGTGTCGGCAATGCAAACTCTAATGGTCATCTTTTGCTGACATTCTGTGTGCGGCACAACTTAGTCATCACTAACACGCTTTTCCGCCTGAAACACAGACATAAAACTACCTGACGCCACCCACGATCTAAGCACTGGCATCTCCTGGACTATGTGATCATCAGAGCAAGGGATAGAAAAGACGTGAGGTGCACCCGTGCGATGAGAGGTGCCGACGAATGTTGGACGGACCACAGACAAGTCCGCTCGTGCATGGATATCGCTCTGAGGAAAAAATTTCGAAAAACCTCCAGGCCTGTACGGAAGAAGTTAAACACACTGAAACTGAAGATTCCACTAGAAAAGGAAAACTTTCAGACTTGTTTAAATGAAAATTTGCAGCAGTTTATCTCTACCGATGTTGATCCTGGCAGTGTTTATGAGCACTGGAGCTCGCTGAAATCTGCCATTATCGAAACATGTACCCAAACAATTGGCACTCACAAATGAGTGAATGAAGATTGGTTTGATCAAAATGATCCTGAAATCCAAGAGCTTTTGGACCAGAAACGTCGTGCCTTCGTATCTTGGCAAGATGATCATAATTCCGCTAAACACAAGAAATTCTCCGACCTCAAAGCTAAGGTGCAAGTACGCATCAGAGAAATGAAAAATAAATGGTGGTCTGATAAGGCCTCCCAAATTCAAGGTTTTGCCAACAGTAACGACATGAGAAGTTTCTTTCAGGCCACAAAGGAGTTATATGGACCAATAAAGACTGGCCTGGCTCCCCTGAAAGTGAAAGACGGCTCACTGCTCAAGGACAACGCATCAATCATGGCAAGATGGAAAGAACACTTTGAAAAACTTCTGAATCGTAAAACCACAGTTACTGCAGAGACTATAAGTCAGATCCCTCTTCTTCCCGAAAGAACTGAACTTGCTGCCCCGCCAAGTCTCCAAGAAGTTGCCCGGGCTATTATGAGCCTGAATAATAACAAGGCTTATGGACCTGACGGCATCCCTGCTGAAGTGTATAAAGCTGGGGGGCCTGCCCTAACCACTCAACTGGCGAAGTTTCTTCAACATGTTTGGGAGGATGAAGCTCTACCAAACGAACTAATAAAAGCGATGATTGTTGTGTTATTCAAAAAAGGGGACAGATCAGACTGCGGTAATTACCGTGGCATTGCGCTGCTGTCTCACACCGGCAAGATCTTGGCAAGGGTCCTCATCACTCGTTTCCAACCACTTAGCGAATCGATTCTTCCAGAATCACAATGTGGCTTTCGACCAGAATGTGGCACAATTGACATGATCTTTGCGGCCAGACAACTGCAAGAGAAGTGCGTCGAGCAGCGGCAGCCCCTGTTTATGGCCTTCATTGACTTGACCAAAGCTTTCGATTCCCTGAACCGTGAAGCTTTGTGGAAAATTCTGAAACAGCTGAGCTGCCCAGACAAGTTTCTCAAGATGCTGTGATTGTTGCATGATGGCATGACTGCCACTGTGCTGTACAATAACTCGGAAACGGACGCTTTCCCCATTGTGACCGGTGTCAAGCAAGGTTGTCTTGGCACCCTCCCTTTTCGACGTTGACCTCTTTGCAGTCATTGTTCTTATCAAAGACCAACTCCCTGCCGGTATCAGTCAGATACCGGTTTGATAGAAGTATTTTCAATCTGAGCCGGCTCAAGGCAACCACAAAAGTCCAGAAAATAAAAATGACCTACAATATGCCGATGACTGCGCCGTTGTAGCCATGTCAGAAAAGGACCTACAGGATACCCTCAATCTCTTTAACTCAGCCTATAAGCTGCTTGGCCTCCAAATGAACAAAAGATGAAAATTTTGTTTCAACCTGCTCCTGGCCAGCAGGCTCCCGTGGCAAATATTCAACTAGATGGGGAAACACTGGAATCTGTTGAACACGTCTGCTATCTCGGAAGCATTCTCAACACTAAAGCAAACATCAATGACGAAGTTACTCACCGACTTGGGAGTGCATGCGCATCTTTCGGAAAACTTCGGAAACGCGTATTCGAGAACTGTAACCTCAAAACTGACACGAAACTAATGGTGTACAAAGCTGTGATTATACCAACCCTCTTATATGGCAGCGAGACATGGGTGACATATCGCAGACACCTCAAAACCCTGGAGCAATTTCACCAACGCTCCCTACGAAGAATTCTTGGGATCTCCTGGAAAGACTATTGGACAAATGTCAGCGTGCTGGAAGAAGCAAAGAGTACCAGCATTGAATCCATGGTCATGAAGAACCAGCTACGCTGGGCAGGGCACTGTGCCAGAATGGATGACACACATCTTCCGAAACAAATCTTCTTTGGAGAGCTTGAGGTGGGAACTCGCTCTCAGGGAGGTCAAAAGAAGAGATACAAAGACATTCTGAAATTATACCTCAGAAAAGGAAAAGTCGAGCCAAATGACTTTGAAAGTCTCACCTCAGACCGCTCCTCCTGGCGCCAGGCGCCGGCCAAAATAGTCGAGACCTGCAAATCCGAACGTATAGATGATGCTGTTCGAAAGAGACAGGCCCGAAAAGCAAGGCAGCAAGCCCCAAGCAGACCAACTCTTCCAGGAGGAACAACCTGCCCTAACTGCAGCCGCACATGCAAATCGCGAATCGGCTTGTTCAGCCATATGAGGAGCTGCAACAACTAACTGTGAATGAACGACATAGACAATACCTCGCCATACTCTCCGGAGTGGCCGTTACTATTTCCCAATCAATGGTGGATTTTTTTTCCTTTTGTAACCTCCTGCAATTTAAAAAAAAATCAATTTAATTGGGTCTGTTTCTTCAAAATATAATCATTTAAACCAGGATCAACCAAGATGAACCAGCATCACCTGAGCACACAGTATACTGTCATGATAATGAAAGCGATGTTTCTCTTTCTTACAAACTTCATATCTGACCACCTGATCGCGTGCAGGATCCCAGAGCTTGTGGCTGCCCAATCTGTGTCTGCTGCTCGATTTGAACCACACATGCAGGATTTGTTGAAATGGAACATCTCTCAAAGAAAATATGTGGCCTTTTGCAACAGCTGAACAAATATATTGACAATCTCAGTACTTCCAAATAAAATTATGCTTTTCAATCATGACTAAAAGCATTTTTATGGAAATGGATCTGCTAAATTGGTAATTTGGTGTAATTTTTGTAATTACATGATCAAAAAGTTCTTAAAATGTAAAAATGCACAGCACAACTCAGGCAGAGTGGGTAGTGGCTAGACATGTAACAATATATCATGCAAGGATAAATCATGATACAAATTTATGAGTGGAACTGATGAAATAAAAAAATGGATCATGGTTATTATCAGGCTACATAATCTTAGTTTGTCCTAGCTGTAATTACATTGCTTAGATAGCAGAGGACGCAATAACGTACAATAGCAGGAGTGCACGTGACTTCACTGCAGGAGGAAGTAAAGCAGCTCTAATGCTGCGAAAACACACAAATAAAACAGATCTAAACTGAGAGCTGTTGTGTGACTGTACAAATAGATTTAATGAGAAGTCAGAGCTTTTTTTTACAGACTGC
Organism: Neoarius graeffei; assembly: GCF_027579695.1. NCBI lineage: Eukaryota > Metazoa > Chordata > Actinopteri > Siluriformes > Ariidae > Neoarius > Neoarius graeffei. The sequence goes on from NC_083578.1 coordinate 87,224,336, forward strand.
TGAAAGATAAAGAAAGAAGTAAATGGAGGCAGTACAAACATTCATAAATGTTTATTAAGAAAAGACTGATGTTATAAACTTCTCATTTTTAATTTAAATAATATTTTTAGTTAACAGGCTCTTATATTTTACTCCAACAATTACAAATGTGGGTGGATTTTATTTAAAAGGAATATCTAAGTTGATAAATAGGAAAAGGTTCCTTTTTTTGGTAATAACATTTTTCCTTTTTTTTCAAAAGATATTGTGAGAAAATCGAATTGAAATATGGAATTGGCCTAATTCTAACATCTGTAGAACACCTGACCTTCCTTTTCCAGATTTGTAATGGTTCCAGCTTTGTAATGAGGGTCTACTTGGAACCTTTCTGAAAGTTTTCAATGGTTTTTCCTTTCAGAAATTTCCCAAGTATGTTCCATTCAACAATTTCTGTACAACGCTACACCAAGGCTTCTTTGGATTGATCAGGGTTCTAGTATCCCAAAGAGGGTATCTGGAACCTTTTGGAAGTACTTTGGTGTAGGGTTTTATAGAAATGCCACAGGTTCTTCTAGAAGTGCAAACTAATAAACCCTTTTGGATGCTGGATGAAACAAGAGAATGTCTGGAGGCCCTCAGAATCTCAGGTATGTTTTCTCCTGAATGTGTACATTTGGAATTGAGTCTCTTTACATTCAACACACTGCCAGGATTTCCCAGTGTTCCTGTGGAATGTTTTCAGAGAAAGATGATAGTCCATCTACTCATCCAGAGACAGACCTATAGACAGAATTGGTGCAACACCATCTTTAAATCTAGAACGTTTGATTCTTCCACACTCCAGAGCAACAAGAGCAGGACGAGACTGAAAAACACTCCAGCTACACAAGTTATTTTGTTTTCTTTCAATACTCATGCTTTGGCGTACGTACAAATCATGTGTACAAACCATGTGTAAACATGAGCAGCTCAGACTCCTGAACATTCCTGATGAATCAGCGCCAAGTCTATGGCTCGCCTACAAACTTCATCACACCTCGGAAATAAATAAATAAATGACTCTACACTCGAGAAGAACCTCACAAAGTTGCTTGGCAGTGGCTCGTTATGCAGCTCACTCGTGTTTCTTTAGCATCGTGCTTGCAAACAAAAAAGTATAATGGAGAAAATAAACAAATCACAAATGGAGGCGAGCATTAGCTGGAAAACATCACATGGGGAAGGTTACACTCCATCACACACACAGAGTCATTAACATGGATACAGACAGAAGCAAGTGTTTGTATGTGTGTTTGCCCTTTGGTATGGATCTTATTTAGGAGGCAGCGGGTTCTCAGAGTTGCTCCGGGTCACAATATCTTTGTATAAGCTCTCGATTTCCTCTTTGTACATCTTCAGCACCACCGGCCTCTTCAACTTCATAGTGGGACCTGAGCGTGAGACAGTGAGATAGAACACAAACAATTACCCTGCTTGTATATTTAACATCGAACATACTTCCTTATTTTTATTTCCAATGCTAAAGAAGCTAAAGACACTTTCATGGCTGATTACTCTACAATCGTCGCTAAAATACAACTTTTTTTATCAGTGAAATGCTGCCACCCGGTGGACACCTGAGGTACTGTGATGGAGATTGTTCATATTTCTTTTCTTCCTATAAAAAATTCCAATAAAATTCTAAAACCAACAACGTACATGAAAGTAACAAAGTAAATGTTCAACCCTGAACTCGGATTATTGCCTGTGCAGAGTTCTTCCCATGTAGGGTTCCTCTGGGTTCTCCAGTTTCCTGCCTCCTCCCAAAATACATGTTGTTAGCTGGACTGACTACACTAGCTATGAGTGAATGCTTATGTGTGATGAATTAATGCTCCATCCAGTGTGAAATTTTCCACCTTTTGTCCAGCGTTTCCAGGTTTTGGCTCCGGATCAACAGCAAGGCAGGCTAAGATACAGGCTATCATAGATCTGCCAGTCCCCAAGACACGGTGTGAGGTTATGCAGGTGTTGGGAATGTGTGGTTTTTACTGGCGCTTTGTTCCCAATTTTGGGACTGTAGCTGAGCCTCTGACCAATCTTCTGAGGAAGGGGATGAAATTTCTTTGGACCAGTGGGTGTGAGAGGGCATTTAATCAGATCAAGGCCATTCTTTCCTGTGAACCAGTGTTGGTAGCTCCCGACTTCAGTAAACCATTCAAGCTCGCAGTTGACACTTGTGATGTAGGTATAGGTGCAGTATTGTTACAGGCAGATTCAGCAGGTCTGAATAAGCCTGTGGCTTATTACTCAAAGAAGTTAAACAGGCATCAAAGAGCCTACTCTACTATTGAGAAAGAAGCACTAGCTTTGGTGTTAGCTGTTCAGCATTTTGAAGTTTATTTGTCTGGGTCTAATGGTGATGTTATGGATTTTACTGACCACAACCCTCTGACTTTCCTGGCCAAGTTTAAGACTTCCAATCAGAGAGTGTTCCGGTGGGGCCTGGTGCTCCAACCCTATAGTCTGGTAGTCAAGCATGTTGCTGGCAGGAACAAAATAGTTGCTGATGTGCTATCGCGATTACAGCCGAAGGATGAGACCTAAGGTGTTGAGGGGGGTTGTAGTGATTGTAATTAGAATGGGACCCTTCAGGCCTAGTATTTGGTTGGTCAGCACGCTTTTATATAAAAGAAAAGATTTATTTAAAAAAATCAAGGTTTGATGAGAAGAGAAAAAAAAATCTTTTTTTTTTGTTTAAGGGGGGACGGATGTTAGGATGTCGGTTCCTGGTAGTTGCATTGTAGATAGACAGTACAGGTTCATGAACACATTATATCCACCAGGGGGCACTGGTTTGCTGCTACTCTGCTGGTTTGGCTAGCTGGGCCTATATAAGCTTACGAGCAAGAATGTATGGAAGACCATTTTTTGTTTGAATGAGAAGACAGCCAACTATTGTGACCGCTGAACTTTACGGTAGATTTGCGGTTCACGTCCCTTTTGGATTTAAGTTGGAAATACATTTTCTTTCGTTTATTTTACTTTTGGGGTTTTCCCCAAATATATGAGCTTTGGAGGGGAGTGGAGAAGGAGCGGCTCCGTGCGTGAGCTCACCGTCTACGCGAGACACCGCTTATGCCGGTACAGAGGCCTGGTGGTAAGTCTGTGCCCTTTGGTTACATTCACTTTAGTATCATACATACTGACTATCACGTTATCGCATACATTTAGGTTAGGGGGTTCAGTTTGTTTGTACCGTAGCTGGCTTCTTAACTATATATATATATATATATATATATATATATATATATATATATATATATATATATATATATATATACACACACACACTAATATGTAGTGCGTCTTACACGTTTGGAACAAAAAATTTACATTAAATACATGTTTTCACACACACACACACACACACACACACACACACACACACACACACACACACATACTAAGCTCTCCTCCAAAGATGGAGAAGTCCTGCTTGAGGATGGTGAACTTCTGGATGCACTGGGTGATGGACGTGGAACGTTTGTTCATGTTGTTAATGCCTTCCTGGATGGTGGTGAGGACAAGGTGGTCGTGTCCCCCACAGATCTCCGACACCCGTGTGGATGAGCTGCCCAACTTCCTACACCAGTCCACAGCCTCGGGACTGAGTTCATCTTCCGGAGCACCTGTCTCACTGTTTACCTTGCACTGAGAGATAGACAGACAGACAGACAGACAGACAGAGAACCACAAAGACAGAAAAAAAGTTAGTGACACAAAGAGAAATAGACAGGCATGGGGGTGGAACAAAAACGTAGAGATGCAAAGTTATACGTGATAATTTCAATGACAAACTGGATTTATATCTATGATAGGGTGTCAAAACTTTATCAGTCCCCCATAATGGTGTGTGTGTGTGTGTGTGTGTGTGAAATTTTTTTGGGGATCATTTCATCTGCAAACACTCTACACTCTCATTTTAAAAACTTAAATACTTCATTCCCAAAGGTTCAGATGAATTAAAAACTAACCCCCCCCCCCCCCCCAAGACATTCTGCATTAACATTATTATCTGTAATCATTGACACAGCTGTGTGATTAACTGCTTTGATAACAAAGGCAATAAAAATGCAATAAAGTACAATAAAATGAAGAAATGAAAAATATCGCAGAACAGTGCTGTGGAATAAAGAAGTGATCTGATATTCATCTTTATGGAAACATATATAAGGTGAAAATCATCCTTGAGATCCATTTGTACAAGAACATTGCTGATGCTCTTTATCGTGCCTATTTCTAGAAATTGTGCGTGAACTTCCCTTTTAAAATGGAACTAAATTTCTTTAGTTTTTCATTATGATGAAAATTAGAACGTTTCCCTGGCTTGTGATGTGTTCCTTCATTATTTTTCAAGATGCTACACGTTTTTAGTTTGAATAAAATCACAGAGTCAGTTACAGACACAGATTTGCATCTCTAATAGCAAGATGTAATTTAACTGCTCATCTAAAATAGGGGCGGCACGGTGGTGTAGTGGTTAGCGCTGTCGCCTCACAGCAAGAAGGTCCTGGGTTCGAGCCCCGTGGCCGGCGAGGGCCTTTCTGTGTGGAGTTTGCATGTTCTCCCCGTGTCCGCGTGGGTTTCCTCCGGGTGCTCCGGTTTCCCCCACAGTCCAAAGACATGCAGGTTAGGCTAACTGGTGACTCTAAATTGACCGTAGGTGTGAATGTGAGTGTGAATGGTTGTCTGTGTCTATGTGTCAGCCCTGTGATGACCTGGCGACTTGTCCAGGGTGTACCCCGCCTTTCGCCCGTAGTCAGCTGGGATAGGCTCCAGCTTGCCTGCAACCCTGTAGAAGGAAAAAGCGGCTAGAGATAATGAGATGAGATGAGATCTAAAATAGGTGCATCAGATGAGGAAGTGACGGTGAGGAAAGTGCAATTCCGGAAATTCATCAGCAGGTGGAGACAAACAGCACATCCATACATACATACACGAGAATGCCATCATCTCGTTCTCTCATTATCTCATATTTACAACAGGGAATTTAACTGGTACCTAATGACTATAATGACAGTCCATAAAGATGACAATTGTACAGAATTATGGTTCTCATTAATGTTTTGTGGAGCATCGTAAACCGTATGAGTAAAAAGGATTTTTGCTGCATCAGGATTATTTCCTGAAAAAACACCTCAAAACCTCAATATCAGCAAGATTAAGCCCAGACTGAAAACATCCAGAGCAGGAATGACTCATCACCATGCTAAACGCTTTCCATTGTGTTTAATATGACTTTCAGATCAGTCAAGCATCTGAGATTATCTGATAGGAAAAGAAAGAAAAATGAGTTTCTTTCCATGGAACACGTTCACATTCCAAACCTGACTGAACAGGTTATAAGGGTATCATCCTGATTGGATGATACCCTTATATAGAATGTAAATAATTCAAATCTCCATGTTTGTAGCTAATAGCTAATTTTCAGCATACACCATCCTGCACTGTTACCATAACAATAGAGCAAACAAATCTTTTCAAATGAATCACCAAAACAAACAAACAAACTGATTAGTGATTCGTTTGTCTGAGTCCGAGTCTTTGTTCTTCATGTGTTTACAAGCAACAAACTGCAACATACAGCATCAGTCTTTCTGGAAGTGTTAGAACGAAAATAACTTGCTTACATCAGTGAACAAGAATTTCTACACAACATCCAACATGGATACGAGTGCAAACGCAACTTTACTCTGAACCAACGAATCACAAATCAGTTATTTATTATATACTTCTACCACATTGATGCTGAATTCTTGAATCTGATTGGTCAGAAGGTGTTACTTTTCTATAAGGAAATGTTTATCTAACATTTGTTTTAACATTATTTAATGTTTATTTTAACCTGGTTACCTTAAAGAGAGAAAAAAAGTAAGCTGGAAAGGGAACAACTGCATTGTTGAGAACTGTAACTGTAAATATAAATGGATAAAAAGTATGACGTCTTACTGTTTAGCACATTATTAGTATTTATGTCGCTGTGGTGGAAGAGGAATACAACACTGAGATGGAGTGGTGTGTGGTGTTATAGGAAAGCGAGCTTCGAGGAAGTAACAGTAACTCCACCTAATCACACCACTCGGTTGTTGATTCTTTTACTGTAACAGCACAACCCCAAGTGTATGTACCTTGATGGTGAGCAGCATGGAGAGGAACGTGCGGTTGTCTCCAATCAGCATGGCGTTGCTGATGATGGGTATGGCCTCCTTCACCGCATCCTCAATGGGCACTGGGCAAATGTTCTCTCCTCCGGCAGTGATGATCAGTTCTGTCACACACACACAGTGATTCACATTTTAAAAACTGCACTTTCAAAAGACCTTAGCTGTTGTTTCTTGTTTCTTGTTAAAGGCCCTTAACCATTAATAATCCCTTGACGGAGGGCCGCTAAACCCACTGATGACCCCTTCACCAAGGGCCCCTCAACCTGTTGACGATCCCTTGACCAAGGGCCCCTCAACCCTTTGACAATCGCTCGACTGAGGGCGCTTTGACCCATTGACGACCTGTTTACTGAGGGCCCCTCAACCCAATTAACAGTCCCTTAATGAAGGGCCCCTCAACTCATTGACTATCGCTTGACCGAGGGCCCTCAACCCATTGATGATCCCTTGACCAAGGGCCCCTCTTCCCATTGACAACACCTTGACCAAGGGCCCCTCAACCCGATCAACGATCCCTTGACCAAGGGCCCTTTGACCCAAATAATGATCCTTTCACCAAGGGGCCCTCAACCCAAATAACAATCCCTTGACCAAGGGCCCCTTGACCCATTAACTATACCTTGACCAAGGGCCCTCGACCCATTAACTATCCCTTGACTAAGCGCCCTCAACTGTCAGTGGTCCCTTAACCAAGGGCCTTCAGCCCATTAATGATCCCTGAACGAAGGGCCCTCAATCTTTAGTGATCTCTTGACTCATGGTCCTCAACCGTTAATGATCCCTAGACCAAGGGCCTTCAACCATTAATGATCCCTTAAAGGCCCTTAACCATTAATTATCCCTTGACTAAGGGCCCTCAACCCTCAAGGACTTTTTAAATATGTTTTTAATTCCTTGTTTTTTTTTAAACCCTGCACTGAAGTCCTTCTTTTTAAATAAAGATCTTTGAGACTGAGTGCAGTAAATTACTGTAGATTTAAACTTTGGGTACAAATTAAACTTGTGGCTGTAAGGTTCCATTACATGGTAGCTACATTAGCCTTGTAGCTCCAGCACAAAATTTTTACATATTTTTTTATTTCTAAAATACCTTGCCTGGTGTGTGTGTGTGTGTGTGTTACCTTTGATGCGTCCTGTAATGTAAAGAAAGTTGTCCTCATCGTGTTTGCCCAGGTCTCCGGAGTGCAGCCAGCCATCTGCATCCAGTGCCTCCTTGGTCTTTTTGGCCATGTTCAGGTAGCCCATGAAGATATGACGGCCCCAGAAGCAGATCTCGCCATTTTCATCCGAGTTGGGGTTAATGATCTTCGTCTGGCAACCTGCAATCACCTTCCCGCAGCTGGCGAGAAAAACAACATGCAGATCAGTCTAAATCACAAACTTATAATAAAGCACTCATTATCTTAATACAATATCGTTTCCATAGTAACGGCTCATTCACAGAGACTTGCACAGTGGATGCTCTACTTAAAGGAATAAAAAACAAACTAAAAATGGGTGTAGTGATTCTCTAAGGAAATGTATTTAACATGGAAAGAGTTATGGAAGGTGTCTCCAGTGTCTTGTGGTTTCTTGTGGACAGAAAAAGAGAGGCTGGTGCAGGAGGGATTGTTTATAGCTGCTATAACACAAGTGAAAACTGGAATTTGTTTCATGGATGCTCCACAACATTACATGCAACTGTAAATGGATAAAAATTTTGGGACCTGGATAAAGCACTTAAGATGAATGATGAATGGTGTGTGTGTGTGTGTGTGTGTGTGTGTACCTGGTGATTTTGGAGGCCTCAGGCAGAGACAAGCAGTGTGATCCAGTGCTCTCACTCATGCCATACACCTCATACAGCGGAATGTCCAGGCTGAAGAAGAACTCCAGCATGTCCTTGGTGATGGGTGCAGCGGCTGTGTAGCAGCGAACGCAGCGATCCAACCCCAGTGCTTTTTTCATTTTCCTGAACACTAAACGCCTGGCTAAATGATAGTTCAGAGGCATGTGGGTCCCCGCACCTTTCCTGAAATGGAGGAAGACAAATTATCATCTGTATCTATCTTACAAACAGAATTAATCCTCTGGGGTCTGAGGGTATTTTCTGGCACCGATTTTGGTATGCTCTGATTTTGTTGTCAATTTCAACAAATCTAAGCAGTATTTTCAAAGTCATATGACTTTTCTGTATTCAGCACAAGTTCAGCTACAATAATATGTATGTAGTATGTATGTCATGATTGTACTTAAAAAAAACAGATAAATGAAGATGTAGCAAAAAGCAGTTTTAGAACTGTGTTGGAATGTGTGAAAAAACATGACCTTACCCATTGTGTCAAACCATTTTGATCACTTGAGGTGATTCTGTTCAGTCTTAGGAATGTATCAAGCACAAAAACTTAAATCTGCGCCATTGATTTGGACAATTAACTGGCCATCAAAAATTTATGTCCTGTTGTTTTGGGCTAAAGGGTTGGCAGTGGGAGAGGTATTCAATGAGAAGTGTAAAAAATTCCATTCCATTCAATGAGAAGAGTGAAAACCCCTTCCACTGCCAACTCTTAATCCCATCAGGTCAAGTGATCAAAACGGTTCAGCACAATGGGTAAGGTAATGTTTTTTCACATATTCCTGTTAGGACTAGGACTGTTTTGGCCTCTAGAGGCCGCTGTTATTTCCTTTTCATGTCGTGTTTATTTTGGCCTCTAGAGGCCGCCACTGTTCCTGTGTTTTGTGTTTGTGTTAATTGCCTAATTATCTTCACCTGTGTCCTTAATTAGTTTGTCTATTTATACCCCTGAGTTCAGTCCTCTTGTCACGGAGTCTTTGTGCTGTTATGTTCATCTCCAGTTTCCTTTGTACTGTGTTTTTTGATCTTCTTAGCTTTTGTATTTTTGCACTTTGCTTTTCTTTTGGATTATACTCTTTGGTTTTTTTTTTTGTCTTTTGTTTTGCCCTGTATATAGTGTATATAGTTTAAATAAACCTTTTGATTCTTTTTCTACTTCCGCCTCACGCCTCTGCATTTGAGTCATCCCCCTGGTGGCCTAGTGGGGGTTTGCTGGATTATCACACCAACGAACCAGGTTCGAATCCCAGCAAAACCCTAACAGAAAGACTCCGTCATGACCGACTCAGCAGAGGCTGCTTCAACTGTCTACCCGGCCAACCTTCAGGGAATTATGGCAGCTTTGACACGCTTCGGAGCAACCATGGACGCTCATGGACGTACGCTCACCAGCCAACGTGAGGCCCTCGCTCGCCACGAGGAACTGCTTCAGCAAATTGGGAAAACCCTGGCACAGCTGACATCTCTGCCTGCATCTCCTGCTCCTGATCCAGTTCCTGCTCCTGATCCAGTTCCTGCTCCTGATCCAGCTCCCACTCCTGCTCCAGTGCCTCCTGCAATGCTGCCTTCTTCACCTCGCGAACCCAGCCTTCCTGCACCACAGAGGTATGACGGCAAGCACAGTGAGTGCCGAGAGTTCCTCACCCAGTGTCAACTCACCTTTGAGCTTCAGCCTACCACCTACACTACGGATCGCCGCAAGATTGCCTTTGTGATCACCTTATTAGCTGGTAAGGCGCGAGCCTGGGCTACTGCTATCTGGCAAAGACAGGGACCTGAGTGCTTTGATTTCCAGCTGTTTTCTGAAGAGATGCTTCGGGTCTTCGATCAGGCAGACATCAGTACCGACGCAGCCCGAAAGCTCATGTCCATCCGGCAAGGAGGAAGCGTCGCAGATTACGCCATCTCGTTCCGAACACTCGCAGCAGTAAGTGGATGGAACGAGACTGCCCTGGTGTCAGCCTTCCACCATGGTCTGTCTGACCCCATCAAGGACGGTCTGGCCTCTATTGGATGCCCAAGTGACCTCGAAACCCTCATCTCACATGCTATTCGTCTGGACAACAGGATGAGAGAACGCCACCAAGCCTTGAGCCCCTCCAGCCTCCCTACCTCTACCTGGAGACCGTCTACCTCCTTCAGTGACTGTCCAGAACCCATGCAAGTGGGTCGTACTCGCCTCTCCGCATCTGAGAGGGAGCGCAGAAGGAGGGACAAGTGCTGCATCTACTGTGGCAAGCCTGGTCACTTCCGAGCATCATGTCCCGAACTCTTGGGAAAAGGACCGCCCCGTCCAGCCGAGGGAGGGTTGTGACGGGGCCTACCCTCTCTCCCGGACTCCCTGGCCAAGGAATCTACATCCCGGTCTCCATCTCCTGGGGTGAGTCTGTCCACTCTTGTCAAGCTTTGATAGACTCAGGGGCGGCTGGGAACTTTATGGATATTCACTTCGCCCAAAGCATCAATATTCCGACTGCACCTCTTGAAGTCCCACTGTCTGTGTCTGCCCTCGATGGCCAAGCGTTAGGTGATGGAAGAGTCACCCAAGTTACTTCTCCAGTTTTCCTCCAGTCTCAAGGTCACAAGGAAGAAATATCCCTGCACCTGATTCCTTCACCTGAGTTCCCAGTTATTCTAGGCCTTCCTTGGCTTACTCGCCACAACCCTCGCATAGACTGGGTAACAAGCCAGGTTGTGGAATGGGGCCCTGCATGCCATGCCTCTTGTCTGCTCTCTAGCTCTCCTGTGTCTCCTGCCGAGCCCCCTGATCTCACCGAGTTATCTCAAGTTCCCACAGAGTACTGGGATCTCAAGGAGGTATTCAGCAAGAGCAGGGCCGCCGTTCTTCCTCCGCACCGGGCCTACGACTGTGCCATCGACTTGCTCCCTGGGACTACCCCTCCTCGTGGCAGACTGTTTTCCCTCTCTCAGCCAGAACGCAAGGCCATGGAGGAATACCTCAAAGATGCCCTGGTCTCTGGGTTTATTCGACCCTCCACTTCACCTGCTGGAGCCGGCTTCTTCTTTGTCGGCAAGAAGGATGGGGGGCTCCGACCATGTATTGATTACAGGGGCCTGAATAAGATCACTGTGCGCAACCGATATCCCCTTCCGCTGATGTCCACAGCTTTCGACCTGCTCCAAGGCGCCACCGTCTTCACCAAGTTGGACCTACGGAACGCATACCACCTCATCCGTATCCGACAGGGAGACGAGTGGAAGACTGCCTTTAACACCCCGTCTGGGCACTACGAATACCAGGTGATGCCCTTCGGACTCACCAACGCACCAGCTGTTTTTCAGGCCCTAATCAACGACGTCTTAAGGGACATGATTAACCTATACGTTTTTGTCTACCTCGACGACATCCTTATCTTTTCCAAGACCGTGCAGGAGCACCGCCACCATGTCCGCCAGGTTCTCCAGAGGCTGCTACAGAACAATCTGTTCGCCAAGGCCCAGAAATGCGAATTTCATGTTCCCGAGGTCTCCTTTCTGGGATTTATTGTACGGACAGGCCAACTCCAAATGGACCCTGCCAAGACCCTGGCCGTCCGGGATTGGCCTACTCCCAAGTCCGTTAAGGAGGTTCAGCGGTTCTTAGGATTCGCTAACTTCTACCGCAAGTTCATCAGGAACTTCAGTTCTGTGGCAGGACCCATGTCTGACCTCACCAAAGGGACAGGTGGATCTTATGGCTGGTCTCCTCAGGCAGAAAAGGCGTTCAAAGACCTCAAGGACCGCTTCTGCACGGCACCCATTCTGGTTCTCCCGGACACCTCCCAACCATTCATCGTGGAGGTGGACGCCTCGGACAGTGGTGTCGGCGCGGTGCTCTCTCAACGTTCGGAAGGAAAGCTGCACCCCTGCGCTTACTTCTCCCACCGCCTGAGTCCTGCTGAGTCCCGGTACGATGTGGGGGATCGAGAACTGCTAGCGGTCAAACTGGCCCTTGAGGAGTGGAGGCACTGGCTGGAGGGAGCACAACATCCATTCCTGGTTTGGACTGACCACAAGAACCTGGAGTACCTCCAGCAAGCCAAGAGACTGAACCCTCGACAGGCTAGGTGGGCCCTGTTTTTCAGTCGGTTTGACTTCACCCTCTCATACCGCCCCGGCTCCAAGAACACCAAACCTGACGCACTGTCCAGACTGTTCTCTGCCACTAACAGGGAGAATGAAGTCGGGCCTATTATCCCTGTGTCCCGGATTGTGGCCCCTGTCCGCTGGGGTATTGAGGAGGCTGTCCGACGAGCCCAACGCCAGGACCCCGGTCCTGGGACGGGGCCACCAGGCCTCTTGTATGTCCCACATCAAGCCCGGGCCAAGGTTCTCCAGTGGGGTCACTCTTCCCCTCTCACCGCCCACCCGGGAGCTCGGAGGACCCTGGACTTCCTGAAAAGACGCTTCTGGTGGCCTAACATGGAGAAGGAAGTAAGGTCATTTGTCCTGTCCTGTGAGGTTTGCACCAGAACCAAGAACCCACGACAGCGTCCCCAGGGTCTCCTGCATCCTCTGACCATTCCCCGGCGTCCCTGGTCCCACGTGGCAGTCGACTTTATCACGGGTCTCCCTGAGTCACAAGGTAACACGGTCATTTTGGTCTTAGTTGACAGATTCTCCAAGGCCTGCCGCTTCATACCACTGTGCAAACTCCCCTCTGCTCTTGAAACTGCGAAACTTTTGTTTAATCATGTCTTCCGAGTCTTTGGTCTTCCACAGGACATCGTCTCAGACCGAGGGCCCCAGTTCTCCTCCCGAGTGTGGCACGGGTTCTGCAAGGTCATCGGAGCCACTGCCAGCCTCTCCTCTGGGTTTCACCCACAGTCCAATGGTCAGACGGAGAGGCTCAACCAGGACCTGGAAACCACCCTGCGAGGCCTGGCTATGGATAACCCGACATCGTGGAGCACCTGGCTGCCATGGGCGGAGTACGCCCACAACACCCTGCAGTCATCGGCCACCAAGCTGTCGCCATTCCAGTGCCAATTCGGGTTCCAGCCACCTCTGTTCCCGGACCAGGAGGAGGACGCGGGGGTGCCCTCGGTCAACCAATATGTGAGACGGTGTCGCAAGACCTGGAGCAAGGTCAGGAAGACCCTCATACAGACCTCCAGAACCAACCAGACTCAGGCCAACCGCCATAGAAGACCTGCACACGCTTTCCGCCCTGGGCAGCGTGTTTGGCTGTCCACTAAGGACCTTCCACTGCGGGTGGAGAACCGCAAGCTTGCTCCTCGCTACATTGGCCCCTTCAAGGTGGTGCGCAGGGTGAACCCTGTCTCCTACCGGCTCCAGTTGCCCCGGACTCTGAGGATCAACCCCACTTTCCATGTTTCCCTGTTACGGCCCGTACTGACGTCTACGTATGCCCCTGCCCCTAGGAACCCCCCACCCCCCCGCATCTTCCAGGGGCAGACTGTGTTCACTGTGAATCGCCTGCTTGACTCCCGCCGGGTCCGTGGCGGGTTGCAATATCTGGTGGACTGGGAGGGCTATGGTCCTGAGGAGCGCTGCTGGGTTCCTGCTCGGGATGTCCTTGATAAAGAACTATGTCGGGACTTCCATTCGGCCCATCCGGATCGCCCTGGGAACGTCAGGAGACGCTCCTAGAGGGGGGGGTCCTGTTAGGACTAGGACTGTTTTGGCCTCTAGAGGCCGCTGTTATTTCCTTTTCATGTCGTGTTTATTTTGGCCTCTAGAGGCCGCCACTGTTCCTGTGTTTTGTGTTTGTGTTAATTGCCTAATTATCTTCACCTGTGTCCTTAATTAGTTTGTCTATTTATACCCCTGAGTTCAGTCCTCTTGTCACGGAGTCTTTGTGCTGTTATGTTCATCTCCAGTTTCCTTTGTACTGTGTTTTTTGATCTTCTTAGCTTTTGTATTTTTGCACTTTGCTTTTCTTTTGGATTATACTCTTTGGTTTTTTTTTTTGTCTTTTGTTTTGCCCTGTATATAGTGTATATAGTTTAAATAAACCTTTTGATTCTTTTTCTACTTCCGCCTCACGCCTCTGCATTTGAGTCATCCCCCTGGTGGCCTAGTGGGGGTTTGCTGGATTATCACACCAACGAACCAGGTTCGAATCCCAGCAAAACCCTAACAATTCCAACACAGTTATAAAACTGCTTTTTACAACAGCTTAATTTATTTATTATTTGACTTAATTTTGGTATTTGACTCTATTCAATGTGTTTTGAAATTAACTCTTGTACTGTTTTACTCAGTTCAGAGCCACAACCAACTCTGTTACTCTGTTACACAATTACTCTGTAATTTTGCTCCCACTCCAACTTCAGATTTTACTCTCTAAACTCAAAATAGAGCAAAATTAACTATTTTTGAGGAATATACTTTTAACTCTGGAAAAATTGCTCAGTCATTTTTCCTGTGTATGCACAACAGCGCAGGCATATCAACTGATCTGCTCATAATAAATAGAAGAAATATTTACACTTACTCGAGTTGATCTTCGGCTGGATCGAAAAAAAAAAAGTCAAAGTCCCTCTCACGCCAGAGTCTGGTCTTCCCAGGCAGTCTCCTGTCCCAGTAGTAACCAGCTCTTTGAGGCGTATGGATGCGGCACCGATGTCCATTTCAATAGCCCTTGGCCTCTCACCTATACAGCTAGGGTTACAGTGGGGGGCTAGTCCTTTGGTAACCACGAGAGATTGAGAGACTCGGCTGGATCGAGTGAAAGTAATAAATAAAAAATACTGGCACCGCTCATCATCAGTATTGCATTTCTCAAGATCAAATTGAATCACTGTCCTGAATCATCCGAAGCGCATATAATCCGTGTGCCATCTCGAAATACGTTTTACCTCCAAATAGCCTAAACATTGGCTGACAGATTTTATCCTGTTTACAATGGGCGTTCCCACCGCTGAAAGAGAAACCATTCAAAACCGAAAGAGTAAAAGTGATTATCATGGCGTTACCATGTGAATAGTTTTTTATGAATGCATTAAAGGGCTCTCAGTGCTCTGACTCTGGTGTGACTGAGTAAAGTGACAAGTTTTATGATTCATCTAATTTAGGTAATTTAAAAATATACAACCCCTGGCAAAAAGTATGGAATCACCAGTCTTGAATGAGCACTCATTCACACGTTTTATTCTGTAGAACAAACTCAGATCACAAACATAATACAATAATAAAGTCATTCTAAAGTGCACCTTCTTGGCCTTCAGAAAAACTAAAAGAAATGAAGAAAAAGCATTGTGGAAGTCAGTAAATGTCACTTTTATAGACCAAACACAGGGAAAAAAATATGGAATCACTCAATTCTGAGGAAAAAAATATGGAATCATGAAAAACAGACAAACAAAAGAACATTTAAAACACATCACTAGTACTTAGTTGCACCACCTCTGGCTTTTATAACGGCTTGCAGTCTCTTAGGCATGGACTTGATGAGTGACAAATAGTATTCTTCATCAATCTGGTGCCAACTCTCTTTGATTGCAGTTGCCAGATCAGCTTTGCAGGCCGGAGACTTGTCGTGGACCATTTTTTTCAATTTCCACCACAAGTTTTCTATTGGGTTGAGATCTGGACTATTTGCAGGCCATGACATTGACTGGATGTGTCTTTCACCAAGGAATGCTTTCACAGTTTTTGCTCTATGGCACGATGCATTGTCATCCTGGAAAATTATTTCATCATCCCCAAACATCTTTTCAATTGAAGGGATAAGAAAACTATCCAAAATGTCAATGTAAACCTGTGCATTTATTGAAGAAGTAACCACAGCCATCTCCCCAGTGCCTTTGCCCGACATGCAGCCCCATATCATCAAGGATTGTGGAAATTTGGATGTTTTCTTCAGGCAGTCCTCTTCATAAATCTCACTGGAATGGCACCAAACAAAAGTTCCAACATCATCACCTTGTCCAATGCAGATTCATGATTCATCACTGAAGATAACTTTCATCCAGTCATCCACAGTCCATGATTGCTTCTCCTTTGCCCATTGTAGTCTTGTTCTTTTCTGTTTAGGTGTCAATGATGGTTTTCTTTTAGCTTTCCTATATGAAAATCCCATTTCCTTTAGGCAATTTCTCACGGTTCCGTCACATACATTGACTCCAGCTTCCTCCCATTTATGCTTCATTTGTTTTGTTGTACTTTTTCGGTTTTCAAGACATATGGCCTTAAGTTTTTTGTCTTGACGCTTTGATGTCTTCCTTGGTCTACCGGTACGCTTGGCTTTAAAAACCTTCCCATGCTGTTTGTACTTGGTCCATATCTTAGATACAGCTGACTGTGAACAGCCCACATCTTTGGCAACCATGCGTGAAGAGTTACCTTCTTTAAGAAGTTTGACAATCCTCTCTTTTGTTTCAAGAGACATCTCTCTTGTTGGAGCCATGATTCTTGCCAATCCACTTGGTCCAGCAGCCCTCCAAGGTGTGATAACTGCGCTGTTTCTAACTGCAGACTAACAAGCAGATCTAATCTGAGGCAGGTGTCAATTTAGGGAAAGGAAATTGACTGGGTGAGTCCTTATTTTCTACCTGAAAATTGAGTGATTCCATATTTTTTTCCTCAGAATTGAGTGATTCCATATTTTTTTCCCTGTGCTTGGTCTATAAAAGTAACATTTGCTGACTATCACAATGTATTTTCTTCATTTATTTTAGTGTTTCTGAAGGCCAAGAAGTTGCACTTTGGAATGACTTTATTATTGTATCATGTTTGTGATCTCAGTTTGTTCTACAGAATAAAACGTCTGAATGAGTGCTCATCCAAGACTGGTGATTCCATACTTTTTGCCAGGGGTTGTATTATTTGGCAGTGGACACATAGGAAAGTGTAAAGTATAAAGTTTATATCACTATATTTATCATGATTGTATGATAAAAACTCACAAACATATTTAACTAAATACACAACCTACTCATTCTAAACCTGCCAAGCTTCACCGGTGAAGCTTTTGACCCCAGAGGGTTAAACTCTACAAGCAACAACAAGTTTATTCGTCCTTCTTCTGGGTGTGAAGGGATGTGTGTATACGCGCGTGTGTGTAGACATACTGCTCCATCTTCCTCAGGTTGGTTTGCAGACCCACATCTTTGGCCCAGGACACCACTTTCTGTCTCACAGCGGACGATTTGGCTCCCACTGCATTTATTTTCTCTTGCATCTTCTCCCAGATCATGGGGACTCCTATGAACGTTGTGGGACGCACCTCACGCAGGGTGTTCACCAATGAGCCCTGAGACATGGACAGAATTACAACACACATCTGGCATAGCAACAAGCAACACGAGACCTGGTAAAATTCCTGAATAATTATCCAAGTACAGGTTTGTCAAAACTGGAAATCTGAAAAATGTTGCATCTTGGGGTTTTTTTTGTTTGTTTGTTTTTGAACTTCAGATGTCGAGTTTGGGTGAGCCTGCATCCAGTAAAACATCAGATTCCTGCTCTTGGCTGACAGGATTGGAGCCCAATGTGGTCATGTGGCTGTAGTTCATCTGCTTCAAGGATTGATATGTTGAGATGCTTTTCAGCCCAGCATGGTTTTAAAGAGTGATATCACTGAGATTTTTTCTTCATTCTGATGTTTGATCTGAGCATTAAAACTCTTGACCTTCATCTATATGTCTGTTTTGCACAGTTATTCCTAATAAAGTGACTGGTGAGTGCTCTCTCACACACACACACACACACACACACACACACACCTTGATAGTGTTAGGCTGGGCAAAGTACGTGGCTCCTCCGACCATCATCATGATCCAGATGTCGGCTAGCTGGGTGGCGATGTGGCTGAGGGGCAGGTAGCTCACCACCACCTCCTGAGTTGATTCTGACAGGTTGGCTGTATAAGTTGCCGTAAACGCCGTCCACGTCAACTACAACCGAGAATCAGAGCAAAGGTTTTAGCGCCCTGCACTGACACTACCACTTGATATTGATATTGATATAGTGCTGATTAAAACAGAAGAAATGTGTCTAAATTGATGTGTGTGTGTGTGTGTGTGTGTGTGTGTGTGTGTGTGTGTGTCACGGCTCAGCTCACGTTATCATGGCTCAGCATGACCCCCTTTGGCTGCCCAGTGGTTCCTGAAGTATAAATCAACGTGCAGCACTGATTGGGTTTCTGGGATGCAATGATGTCATCAAGTGGAGCATCTGGCTCATTGCGGCCCAGTTCCATAAACTCCTCCCACTTTGTAGACGGAAAGACACACATGGCAAAGAAAAGAGCATCAGTTAGATTATGGATCTTAACAGTGAAAAGTAAGTGTGTGTGTGTGTGTGTGTGTGTGTGTGTGTGTGTGTGTGTGTATACAACCCCGATTCCAAAAAAGTTGGGACAAAGTACAAATTGTAAATAAAAACGGAATGCAATAATTTACAACTCTCAAAAACTGATATTGTATTCACAATAGAACATAGACAACATATCAAATGTCGAAAGTGAGACATTTTGAAATTCCATGCCAAATATTGGCTCATTTGAAATTTCATGACAGCAACACATCTCAAAAAAGTTGGGACAGGCGCAATAAGAGGCTGGAAAAGTTAAAGGTACAAAAAAGGAACAGCTGGAGGACCAAATTGCAACTCATTAGGTCAATTGGCAATAGGTCATTAACATGACTGGGTATAAAAAGAGCATCTTGGAGTGGCAGTAGCTCTCAGAAGTAAAGGTGGGAAGAGGATCACCAATCCCCCTAATTCTGCGCCGACAAATAGTGGAGCAATATCAGAAAGGAGTTTGACAGTGTAAAATTGCAAAGAGTTTGAACATATCATCATCTACAGTGCATAATATCATCAAAAGATTCAGAGAATCTGGAAGAATCTCTGTGCGTAAGGGTCAAGGCCGGAAAACCATACTGGATGCCCGTGATCTTCGGGCCCTTAGACAGCACTGCATCACATACAGGCATGCTTCTGTATTGGAAATCACAAAGTGGGCTCAGGAATATTTCCAGAGAACATTATTTGTGAACACAATTCACCGTGCCATCCGCCGTTGCCAGCTAAAACTCTATAGTTCAAAGAAGAAGCCGTATCTAAACACGATCCAGAAGCGCAGACGTCTTCTCTGGGCCAAGGCTCATTTAAAATGGACTGTGGCAAAGTGGAAAACTGTTCTGTGGTCAGACGAATCAAAATGTGTTGTTCTTTATGGAAATCAGGGACGTCATGTCATTCGGACTAAAGAGGAGAAGGACGACCCAAGTTGTTATCAGCGCTCAGTTCAGAAGCCTGCATCTCTGATGGTATGGGGTTGCATTAGTGCGTGTGGCATGGGCAGCTTACACATCTGGAAAGACACCATCAATGCTGAAAGGTATATCCAAGTTTTAGAGCAACATATGCTCCCATCCAGACGACGGCTCTTTCAGGGAAGACCTTGCATTTTCCAACATGACAATGCCAAACCACATACTGCATCAATTACAGCATCATGGCTGCGTAGAAGAAGGGTCCGGGTACTGAACTGGCCAGCCTGCAGTCCAGATCTTTCACCCATATGAAAACATTTGGCGCATCATAAAACGGAAGATATGACAAAAAAGACCTAAGACAGTTGAGCAACTAGAATCCTACATTAGACAAGAATGGGTTAACATTCCTATCCCTAAACTTGAGCAACTTGTCTCCTCAGTCCCCAGACGTTTACAGACTGTTGTAAAGAGAAAAGGGGATATCTCACAGTGGTAAACATGGCCTTGTCCCAACTTTTTGGAGATGTGTTGTTGTCATGAAATTTAAAATCACCTAATTTTTCTCTTTAAATGATACATTTTCTCAGTTTAAACAT
Source organism: Neoarius graeffei (assembly GCF_027579695.1). Lineage (NCBI taxonomy): Eukaryota > Metazoa > Chordata > Actinopteri > Siluriformes > Ariidae > Neoarius > Neoarius graeffei. Next base: position 87,244,143 of record NC_083578.1, read on the forward strand.
TTGATATGTCATCTACAGTGGGGCAAAAAACTATTTAGTCCGTCACCAATTGTGCAAGTTCTCCCACTTAAAAAGATGAGAGAGGCCTGTAATTTTCATCATAGGTATACCTCAACTATGAGAGACAAAATGAGAAAAAAAATCCAGAAAATCACATTGTCTGATTTTTAAAGAATTTATTTGCAAATTATGGTGGAAAATAAGTATTTGGTCAATAACAAAAGTTCATCTCAGTACTTTGTTATATACCCTTTGTTGGCAATGACAGAGGTCAAACATTTTCTGTAAGTCTTCACAAGGTTTTCACACACTGTTGCTGGTATTTTGGCCCATTCCTCCATGCAGATCTCTTCTAGAGCAGTGATGTTTTGGGGCTGTCGCTGGGCAACACGGACTTTCAACTCCCTCCAAAGATTTTCTATGGGGTTGAGATCTGGAGACTGGCTAGGCCACTCCAGGACCTTGAAATGCTTCTTATGAAGCCACTCCGTTGCCCGGGCGGTGTGTTTGGGATCAGTGTCATGCTGAAAGACTCAGCCACATTTCATCTTCAATGCCCTCGCTGATGGAAGGAGGTTTTCACTCAAAATCTCATGATACATGGCCCCATTCATTCTTTCCTTTACACGGATCAGTCGTCCTGGTCACTTTGCAGAAAAACAGCCCCAAAGCATGATGTTTCCACCCCCTTGCTTCACAGTAGGTATGGTGTTCTTTGGATGCAACTCAACATTCTTTCTCCTCCAAACACGACAAGTTGAGTTTTTACCAAAAAGTTCTATTTTGGTTTCATCTGACCATATGACATTCTCCCAATCCTCTTCTGGATCATCCAAATGCTCTCTAGCAAACTTCAGACGGGCCTGGACATGTACTGGCTTAAGCAGGGGGACACATCTGGCACTGCAGGATTTGAGTCCCTGGCGGCGTAGTGTGTTACTGATGGTAGCCTTTGTTACTTTGGTCCCAGCTCTCTGCAGGTCATTCACTAGGTCCCCCCATGTGGTTCTGGGATTTTTGCTCACCGTTCTTGTGATCATTTTGACCCCACGGGGTGAGAGCTTGCGTGGAGCCCCAGATCGAGGGAGATTATCAGTGGTCTTGTATGTCTTCCATTTTCTAATAATTGCTCCCACAGTTGATTTCTTCACACCAAGCTGCTTACCTATTGCAGATTCAGTCTTCCCAGCCTGGTGCAGGTCTACAATTTTGTTTCTGGTGTCCTTTGACAGCTCTTTAGTCTTGGCCATAGTGGAGTTTGGAGTGTGACTGTTTGAGGTTGTGGACAGGTGTCTTTTATACTGATAACGAGTTCAAAGAGGTGCCATTTATACAGGAAATGAGTGGAGGACAGAGGAGCCTCTTAAAGAAGAAGTTACAGGTCTGTGAGAGCCAGAAATCTTGCTTGTTTGTAGGTGACCAAATACTTATTTTACTAAGGAATTTACCAATTAATTCATTAAAAATCCTACAATGTGATTTCCTGGATTCTTTCCCCCCATTCTGTCTCTCATAGTTGAAGTGTACCTATGATGAAAATTACAGACCTCTCTCATCTTTTTAAGTGGGAGAACTTGCACAATTGATGGCTGACTAAATACTTTTTTGCCCCACTGTATGTTCTATTCTGAATAAAATATGGAATTTTGAAACTTCCACATCATTGCATTCTGTTTTTATTTACAATTTGTACTTTGTCCCAACTTTTTTGGAATTGGGGTTGTACATGCAGTGAATGATTTGTACCGAGTAAAGATTTGGTTTCTTCTCTTTCAGAGAGCCTTTGTACTGGATAATGGCTTTCAGGTGAGGCAGCTTATCTTGGATCTGAAATAAGAACCACACACACACACAGGAAGTGATACACCTCAAAAAAAAAAATCCTCCACCCGCATGGTGCTGACTCAGACTGCATACTCCTGACCTCTAAGTATATAAAGTATATACATTACAATGTATTGCATAAGTATTCACACCCCCCGGTTGAACTTTTCCACATTTGCATCATCATCAGCTTCTCTCACTTGAAACCATCATTCAATCATCCCATGTTCTGTCTGCAATGTGCCAGTTCTTCATGTCCATGGTCACGCTTAGGAATTAAAATCCTGTACATGAAATATTAAACCTTTTTTTTCCCCCAAATACAGTCTCAAGGCTCTGTTCAGCCTCTTCTTTTTGAAGTAAGAAGCCTGTATGTTGAACATAAGGCTGGGCAATATGAAGATTTAATGTCAATATTTTGATAAATTACATCACAATACACGTCACTGAGATATCGCATGTATCATGGGGTCATTTTCTTTAATAGTATTTATAAACACCGACTGAAAGCAGCTGATTTGATGTTCAATTCGTATTGTTGTACTGAAACCTTAGGACTAGGACATATCAGATTTGTGGCCATGTAGAATAAATAAGAACAGCCAGATTGGAATTCCTGTGGCTTTTCCTCAATGCATTTTAATTCAAGTCACCATCATCAACTTTCACCAGCTCAGTACAATAATATCAGAAATGACAGTAGAGTCTAAACCAAAACTCACTTATTAGTGTGAAGCTTCAATGTATCAGACTGATCCGATTTCAGAAAAACACCCTGAATTTCACCCAGAGATTCTGTATATGTGTGTGAATGCAGCCTGAGATCATGGACCGTCTTTACCTGTAAGATCTTCTGCAGCTGTCTGTGGTTCCCCACCACGAGGATGTTGGCCTGGCAGTTCTCAGCGATGTACTGACACGCATCCGGGGAGTTGGTGGTGTAGATGCCCACAGCAAAACCTCTGTCAGGCCAACACACAACTCCATGTATAACTCGTTTAAAGAAATAGACTACTTATTTATAAGAAGAAATGCTTTAGTGGGAACAGGAGCTACTTAAATTAATTTGGATATCAAGGAAGCAACAAAGAACTGAAAATATTTAGAACTAAACAGAGAGACAAGACACATCTGGTTGTGTTTAAAAACAATCTAAATAAATATTAAATGATCTGATTCAATTTGTACTATTTTTACATTTTATTACAAAAAAAGTAATGTAATTAGTTGGAAAAAAGTTTCAAAGTATTAGTTTTTTGGTCAAATAATAGCAGACAATACATCAACAATACAGTACACTGTCATGTACATGTGGCTTATTTGTGATATTTTTTAACAACTTATTTGACCCATGCAAAGAATGAACAAGATTTTTAATAACTATTATTATTATTATTATTATTATTATTATTATTATTATTATTCGTAGTACTACTAGTAGTAGTAGCAGTAGTAGCAGCATTGGGGTCATACTGTTATAGGAGAATAATCACCAATTGGGTGCACTGTGAGCCAGGTGGCAGGCAAAGATGGGAGCCTGGACGTGCTGATCCTCGGCAGAGCAGACTAGTTATTGGGATGTGGAACATCACCTCTCTGGCGTGGAAGGAACCGGAACTGGTGTGGGAGGTGGAGCAGTACCAACTAAATATAGTTGGGCTCGCCTCCATGCATAGCACTGGTTCTGGAGCCAAACTCCTGGAGAAGGAGTGGACTCTCTCCTTTTCCGGTGTTGCCCAGGGTGAGAGGTGCTGGCCAGGTGTGGGGATACTCACAAGCCCCTGGCTGAGTGCCTCTGTGTTGGAGTTCTCTCCGGAGAATGAGAGGGTCACCTCTATGCAACTGCAAGTTACTGAGAGGAAAACTTTGACTGTTGTTTGTGCTTATGCATCAAAGAGCAGTGCAGAGTATTCAGCTTTCTTGGAGTCACTGGGTGGTGTCCTGGAAAGGGTGTCAACTGGGGACTCCACAGTTCTCCTAGGGGACTTCAACGCTCACATGGGCAATGATGGAGAAACCTGGAGGGGGTAACTGGGAGGAACGGCCTGCCCGATCTAAACCCAAGCAGTGTTTTGTTGTTGGACTTCTGTGCTCATCATGGATTGGCCATAACAAACACTATGTTCAAGCATAAGGTGGTTCATAAGTGTACCTGGTACCAGAACCTCTTAGGCCAAAGATCAATGATTGACTTTGTGGTCATATCATCAGATCTGCAGCCATATGTCTTGGACACTCAAGTAAAGAGAAGAGCAAAGCTGTCAACTGATCACCACCTGGTGGTGAGTTGGATCAGATGGCAGGGGAGGCTGCCAGACAGACCTGGCAAACCCAAGTATGTAGTGAGGGTGAACTGGGAATGTCTGGTGGAGTCCTCTGTTCATGAGGTCTTCAATTCCCACCTCTGGAAGAGCTTTTCATGCATCCTGGGGGAGGTTGGGGACATGGAATCCGAACGGACCATGTTCAAAGCCTCCATTGCAGAGGTGGCTGGTAGGAGCTGTGGCTGAAAGGTCATTGGTGCATGTTGTGGCAGTAACCTAAGAACCTGCTGGTGGACACCGGTGGTGAAGGAAGCCATCAAGCTGAAGAAAGAGGCCTTTCAGGCTTGGTTGGCCCAGGGGTCCCTTGAGACAGCAAGCAGGTACTAGGAGGCCAGAAGGGCTGCAGCTTTGGCAGTTGCTGAAGCAAAAACCCAGGTGTGGGAGGAGTTCGGGAAGGCCATGGAGAAGGACTTTTGGTTGGCCTTAAGGAAGTTCTGACAAACCATTCAGCAACTCAGGAAAGGGAAGCAGGGCTTGCCTCAGGCTGTACACAGCTGGGGAGGAGAACTGCTGACCTGAACTGGGGATATTATCGGGCAGTGGAAGGAGCACTTTGAGAAACTCCTGAACCTGTCCTACACATCCTCCATGAGGATGTGGAGTCTGAGGAATTGGGGGAAGCTTCACCCATATCTCTGGCAGAGGTCACTGAGGCTGTCAAGAAGCTCTTCAGTGGCAAGGTGCCAGGGGTGGATGAGATTCGCCCTAAGATGCTGAAGGCTCTGGACATTGTTGACCTGTCTTGGCTGAAACACACCTTTAATATCACGTGGATGTCAGGTACAGTGCCTGTGGAGTGGCAAACTGGGGTGGTGGTTCCTCTTTTCAAAAAGGAGGACCGGAGAGTGTGCTCCAATTATAGGGGTATCACACTGCTCAGCCTCCCCAGGAAAGTTTATTCCAGGGTGCTGGAAGGAGGTTCCAACTGATTGTCGAACCTCAGATTCAGGAGGAGTAATGCGGATTCTGTCCTGGCCATGGAATGGTGGACCAGCTCTTTACCCTGGCAGGGTTGTTGGGGGGGTTCATGGGAATATGACCAGACAGTCTACATGTGTTTTGTAGATTTGGAAAAAGCTTATGACCATGTCCCCTGGGGGCTCTTGTGGGGATCACTGTGGGAGTATGGGGTATCAGGGCCTTTGCTATGAGCCATCCAGTCCTTGGACAACCAAAGTATGAGCTGTGTCTGAATTCTCAGCACAAAGTCAAACACGTGGAAGGGAGGTGTTGGACTCTGCCAAGGCTGCCCCTTGTCACGATCCTATTTGTGATATTCATAGATGGGATCTCAAGGCGCAGCTGGGGTGAGGAGAGTGTGTGCTTTGGGAACCTCAGAATTGCATCCCTGCTCTTTGCAGATGATGTGGTTCTGTTGGCTTCTTCAGAGCATGACCTTCAGCAAGCACTGGGACAGTTTGCAGCCTAGCGTGAAACGGCTGGAATGAGAGTCAACACCTCCAGGTCTGAGGCCATTATCTGCCAGAAAATGGTGGAGTGCTCCCTCCAGGTTGGGAGTGAGTTGCTGCCCCAAGTGAAGGAGTTCAAGTATCTTGGGGTCTTGTTCACAAGTGATGGTAAAATGGAGCGTGAAATGGACAGGCGGATTGGGGTGGCATCAGCAGTAATGCGGGCATTGTACCAGACCGTCGTGGTGAAGAGGGAGCTGAGCCGGAAGGCAAACCTTTCAATTTACTAGTCAATCTATGTTCCAACCATCACCTATGATCATGAGCTTTGGGTACTGACTGATAGTAAGAAATTGCAGATACAAGTGGCTGAAATGAGCTTTCTCCGTAGGGTGGCTGGGCTCACCCTTAGAGAATGGGTGAGGAGCTCAGACATCCAGAGGGATCTCAGCATAGAGCTGCTGCTCCTTCATATCGAAAGGAGTCAGCCAAGGTGGTTCAGGCATCTGATAAAGATGTCTCCTGGGCACCTTCCTTTGGAGGTTTTCTGGGCACGTCCAACTGGAAGGAGACTTTGGGGTAGACCCAGAACACGCTGGAGAGATTATATATCTCATCTGGATTGGGAGTGCCTTGGGATCCCCCAGGAGGAACCGGAAAGCATTGCTGGGGAGAGGGACGCCTGGAATACCCTGTTTAGCCTGCTGCCACCACGACCAGACTTTGGATAAGCAGAAAAAAATGGATGGAAGGATGGATGGATGGAGTGGTGTGATGATGCAGAGTACTTGTTACTACCCTGAAGATGATTACTTTCCAATAACAGCACGTCCTGAAGTGTTTTGTTTGCCAATGATTACAATTTTTATTTATTGATAAGCAGCATGTAATTCTTTTTGTATCATGTGTTGTGAATTGCAGAGATGCACAGAGATATAAACTAACTAAATAACACACTGACCCAGCCAAAATCGCTCCAACGTCAGAGATGAACCACTCAGGAGAGTTGAAGCCCAGGATGCCGACTCCATGGTAGCGCTGCAGGCCAAGCTGTAAACACACACAAAGCACAAATTAGCACACGCGTATATATATATATACACACACACACACACAATTACAGGTCTTCCAAAATTTTCCATGGCTAAAAATACATATTATAATGTTATTATCAGAACCTTTTTTATACAATTAAAACTTAGCTGGAGATTAAATAAAGACTGCAGCTTTCTCACTATAACCACATGCATCCGAAGTAACTGAGTGAAAAACGCCAGAAAACAAACTGCATCTTTTGAGGTGTTTTAATACACACATACACACACTTCACTGTCTCTGTGGTTTCCTCCTGAAGCTGCACTGCACTCGCACACAGCTGTACAAGTTCACAAACAGAAATGGAACAATATGTAAGGAATAAATCACCCTGGGGCTGTGCATTTGTCGGAAAATAATCACTGACATGATGTGATGAAAGAGTTACGATTTTCCCAAATCAGCATCTTATTTCAATTTTATGATGGCATTTCGACAACCATTACAATTTTTATTTAGTAAAGAATGATACAACAATCTGTTTTTATCCGTTCATCATTACATTTAATATAATTTTAAAAAGTTAGTATCTCTTCATTCCCTCAAAGGCCTAATTTTTCACTCTTGAAGTTAACAAGAGAAAAAAAAAAGGCGCCAACACTGGAGACTCATTCGAGTTTTTTGCCCAGGAGCCGAAACCACTTCCAGAGCCACACTGTCTGTCCAGTCAGACTCAAGCATTCCACACACTGTGGTATGAACACGTTTCACAAACAGGATGATGTTCAAACATCAGAAAAGTGAAAGGGACAGGACGAGGGCCTTGAACCTGTTTTGCTCCTTTTCCTCGTTTCCTCTGTTTTATTCCACAGTGTACTCGAGGTTAATGTCCTCTAATAGCCTTAAAAGGGATAATAAACCCATATCACATTTCTAAATGATCCACAGAATCGTGGTTAATACCCTGCTGGGTTACATTAGAATTCAAAATGTTGTTAAATATGATCACACCTTAAGATAAGATATTGGCTAAAACACAGTAAAGCAATAAAGCTGAGGTCGGTGTATGATGAGAAAACAAATTAAATTTAATATGGGAGCGTTTATCTGAGACAGAGACACTGCTGTGTCCTCAGATACACCAGATACAGGAAGTGGGATCTGGAACACTGCTCAGGTTCGTGTCAGTGACCATTTCAGAATAAAATTCTCCATCTAGGGTTGAGACAATTTTCCATTTCGGCATAAAAATTCCACGAATATGGAACGACATTTCAAAATTTAATATAAAATATACACATCATGATCAGCTCCCTCTCTCTCTCGCTCACATGCAGTCATTTCTCTATCCTGACCTTGAGGAAGCTCTTGGCAGCGGTCCGACAGTCTTTGTAATAATCTTTGTAGCTCATTTTCCTCCATTCCTCTCCTTCTTTCCAGCTGAGCGCCAGCCGGTCGCCGAATCGCTCCACGGTACGTGTGAACAGCTGGTTCACGGTGAGAGGAGCTTCAGCCGCCGGCCCTGAATCACCCATCCTCAGCTTCACCTCACCGTCCCTCTGCGACGTCCACAGAGCTGAGCCTGGGGCCAGAAAGTTAGGATCTGCAGGTCAGAGAGTCAGACACTATGTACACCAAAGAACAGTTCTTATTCAAATAAATATCAGGAAGAAATTGTGGTTTAGGTGATGATCCCGAGTCCAGGTTATACCAAAGTTCAAAACTTTGCCTTGCTGTAAAGTTTTCTGCGGCTTGCTAATCAGCTAGTTAGGACGCAGGATAACATTTGTAAGATAAGCGCATCATGGGTAATACGAACACCCGGCCACTCGGCTTACTTTTATTTAATAAAATCAAATCACGGGGTGGCACGGTGGTGTAGTGGTTAGCGCTGTCGCCTCACAGCAAGAAGGTCCGGGTTTGAGCCCCGGGGCCGGCGAGGGCCTTTCTGTGTGGAGTTTGCATGTTCTCCCCGTGTCCGCGTGGGTTTCCTCCGGGTGCTCCGGTTTCCCCCACAGTCCAAAGACATGCAGGTTAGGTTAACTGGTGACTCTAAATTGAGCGTAGGTGTGAATGTGAGTGTGACTGGTTGTCTGTGTCTATGTGTCAGCCCTGTGATGACCTGGCGACTTGTCCAGGGTGTACCCCGTCTTTCGCCCGTAGTCAGCTGGGATAGGCTCCAGCTTGCCTGCGACCCTGTAGAAGGATAAAGCGGCTAGAGATAATGAGATGAGATGAAAATCAAATCACGAAGAAATAGAAAGTTCATGAAAGAAAGGCTAACATCAGTAAAATATACTTTAACATCAAATCAGTTACTGGTAGCAACTTGTTTGGTCCATACTACAGTTGAATGCAAAAGTCTGTGCACCCTGTGTGAAAAAATTTATTTTTATTTTAAAAATAAAAATACAACTTTGCATCTCCCTTTTTTGAATGCACTAAAAAGATTCTCTAAACCCTAGTACATGTACCATTTACCTCTAAAACTCCCTCCAGTCCATTTTTGGAGCCAAGGAGAGTTGATTAAATATTGGCCCCCAATAGCCACATATATTCTCACATATTCCTCCTGAAATCACTTAGCATAAGTATTCACCCCCTCCTCAACTCCTAACACTTTATTAGGATCATGTCATAAATCCACACAAAATAGGCCAGAATATTAAAATCAATACAAATTAGCCATCAGAAGGTAGATATTTTGCTGAATGGAGTCAAGCTGTGTGTAATTCCAATGTCGCATGATTTCAGTACGAATACACCCGTCCCTGGAAGAAGCTCGAGCTTGTTAGAGAACATACTTCAAAACATGCTATGGGGATCACGAGACGGCGCAAAGCTCTATATGTTGGCGAGGTTATATCTAACTTTACAAGAAATATTATCACCCAAGCGCATTCAAAGGTTGACATCTTTATTACTGATTTTTCCACTGCTATTTTTTAAATTTATGTAATTCACTTCAGTTTCTGTCTCATTATTAAGTGATTATCAACACCCATAATGTCTCAGGAAACTGAGGCATGTGCCAATTGACTTTTAAAATCACTAGTAAAATTTATTATCAGTTTAATAAAAAATACATCATTTCACACTCATATATCTCTCCTTTAGGAACACAAAGACAAATTCTAAGCTACATTATTCGATTACAACATTCAAAATCCCAGATAACATCCCATCTTACAAGACTATGATCATATAAATAAGTCTTCCAAGTTTCTTTCTCTCTCACACACAGACATTTTCTCCAGTGCATCCAGGCTCAGTGGACTTCAGCAGCGCATCTGTTGATATGAATATTGCATGGCAAAACCAAAATAATAATAATAATACCTATATGTGACTAATATGCCAAAGGCTGGCTATGGGATGGTCAGCAGGCTGGTTCTGCATAGGCTACATATAGCATTAAAACATATGATTCAATTATGTCAGGGCAATTATTGGTGTCGACATGAACACCTGTTAATAAACTTAGTCAGGACAAACAGACCGCCACTGTAGATATTCATTAAACCAGTCAAACTTTTGAGCAAGTCTGGCACACTAACCATACAGACCCTACGCTGTAAATCCAACATAACCAGGCCACCCGGAGCGTTTTTTGCACATCAACATAATTCGACAGATTACATTGTTGATACAGTCTATATATACACCTACAGTCAATGACTTACTATTGGTTTTCATCTCGAAAAATCCAATAACACTGGGTCGTTCTTCTGAAGTCATTTTCTAACCAGTTCTGAAACTTGTTCTGTTGGTGGTTACCAAAATTGTGAATGTGTACTGTGCAACACTCAATTATACCCCCCCCCCACCCCCACCTGCTTCTGCTTCCGATTCTGCTTCTGTTTGTGCAATTTTCCAAAGCTGCTCTTATGCAAATGTCAAATTTCAAAAGACCAAATAAATACATACATAAATAAAATTGGAATTTGACTCGTTAGTGTGTTGTTTTTTTAAAAGGTGATCTGTATATATAGTACAAGGCAGCTGTGTGCATTTTGAATGATGTATGAATGATGTACTATGATGCAATAATGATGTATACAGTAAAGAAAGACATGCTGCCTGCTCATATAACAGACCTGTTTGGAAGATCACCATGTTCATATCTCAGAAATTCAGATATTTTTTCCATCAACAGATTCAACACTGTGCATTATGGGAAAACATTCACTTAAATACTTTGGCTCATATTTGTGGTCAAAACTAGACAAAACGGCGGCCACAATTATCGACACCTTAACGACCTTTTGGCCATTGCAAAAGTAGAAAAGACTTTCGATATATAAATTGTGCATGAATAATTACTCAAACTTCCACTGGGGGGAAAAATTAAAAGTTGATTCCTGATTACAGATCACGTGACACCGTTCCACAGTTATCGACACCGTTCCACAATTATCAATATCCAGATGATTATTTATTAAAAATAAATATGTGGTATTAAGTTAACAAAATAGTTTTATTTAAAATTTGTTTTACATAGACATTTTATATACAAATATTGATGTCTGTGTTTATGTAAATGAAGTAATTCAAATGTTTGTAAACAAATGAACTGATGTTTGACCTTTTTATTTTTAAAATAAAATTTCTATTCCACTTTAAGCATTTTTGTAGATCACATTTTGTTAATCATTTGTTGTTGTTTGTATTAATAATTTCTAGTTTACCAATAAATATCAATAGGCATGACATCATAACCACATGAAACTCTAGGTCAAAGATCATATGCCATTCCTCGAACCAAAACTTTATATTTTTTTACATCTAAAAATATAAAAGGTCTACTGATAATGTAGTATGTGGTAGATATTTACAACAAACTGCAAAAAATATTTTCTGAATGGAATAGAAAAATCTGAATATTTCAAGCATGTAATTTTTTTTTAAATATACACTAGGAATTTAATTCTGGTCTAATTTTACTTATTGCAACAGGATTCCAAATACTCCAAGATTTCCATTCTGTTATGAATCGGGGGGGAGTATAAACTCACATAATACCAGAGGTGGAAAGTAACGAATTACATTACTCGCGTTACTGTACTTGAGTAGCTTTTTTGTGTACTTATACTTTTTCAAGTAATTTTTAAAGAGTGTACTTTTACTTAAGTATGTTTTCTTTTAAGTAGTGTACTTTGGTACATTTTACATCACAACCGTTACTGAGTAAAAAAAAATAAATAAAAAATTTAAAAAAGGCTAAAACGGAGAAGGGGAAATGCATTCTGGAAATGAATCACGGGAAGGACAGTTGTCGCGCGCGAGAGTCTCACACAGACGATGGCGGACATGCACCGGCGCTTTAAGGGGGGGCTTCGGGGGGCTCAAGCCCCTGGGCCACAGCCAATCAGGGGCCTTGTAATATTAATAAAATAATAAACTGTCGGAATCGTGGGCCTACATTAATGTACGGATAGAAATAAGGTTAGAAATAAATGAGCGCACAGTAGCCTGCTGTAAGAGACATGGTGGATGTGGTTCGCGAAACGAACACCCACAACTGGACCAGAATAAAATGTAACAAAATGTAACGTCACGCACGAAAGCGTGCCAAAGACTGCAGACTACTGAGACACAAATTTAGAGGCTTTGAAAGATGAAGTGTTCACATGTTAGCGGGGCGCATAAAAGGAAAAAAAGAGAGAGATGCAGGTAATGATAGAATCGTTGCCTAGTAAAGTCACAGACTTTTTTAAGGTAAGGATCACCAATCTGTTCAGAATATCAGCGACTTATCAGTTATCAGCCTACCAGCAGCTAGGCTATGTGCAGCTAGGCTAGATATGCTGTCCAACAGTAAAATAAATCAGTTGTGATTTGAATACGTGTCGTGTGATTTGAGTTATAATCCTGTTAGTATAATAGCATATTTCGATGGGGATAATAAAATGTCTAAAACGGCATCTACTGAAGAAATTGATGAAAAGATTGTAGCCTATAATTGTCACAGTTCGGGCAGCAGACAGAGTAAGCATACTGAGGGGAATAGCAATACAAAGCTAGCGCAGATCCACATTTCTCGCTAGCTGTGTTGGGTGTGTTGTTAACCCGTGTGGATTTAAGTGAAATACTTGAGAAGTTCTGTGGTCAAGACAACGTTTTAAGGTAAGGACGCTTGATTATTAATGTTTGCCCGCCGTGGCTTGTTGTTGACAAAAGGCCCACATGATTTTGCCTTATGCAGCTACTGCTAGCGTCATGCTTTGAACTAGGTTAAGCTCATTTGCGCTAAAGGATGGGTTTATTGAAGGACTTTGATGTAGCTAGTTTCTTTTTAAAAAATCGTATGCTCAGAACAGTATGCCCGTGTTCATCATGTTTAACTTTTTTCTTGATGGAGTGCGTGAAATATTGTTGCAAGTGGTATTTCGATGCAGTCATGTCAAAAAGGCAGTTGAATGCACGGTCTTATTCAAGGAGAAGGAAGACTTGCATGATGCTTGAAAATAGATTGGTAAAATAGACCCTAGTAGGACTTGGTTTCGTGTATTTTGGTTTGTAGAGTTATGAGTTTGGCCGCTGTCCATGGTGTTTACGTTTCATGTGGCCACCGAGCCAAGTACCTTCATCATCATCATCATGTTCCCCTGTCAAAAGTTAAACTCTCTAGGGGTGCTTCTGCTGTAGCAGTTGCAGCAGTTGCTCAAAGTTTGATTTGTCCATCATCATACGTCTTATCTGTTGGGTGTCTATGCCCAGCAGATTTTCCCATTTCGTCCATTTGTAACCATTTTTGTCAAACAGGAGCTGCTTTTGCACTTGGTTATTGCCCATCCGGCAAACGTGAGCAATATATTTTAGTTGTTGTACATAGCAGGATAGTTTTATATCCTGGGTTCCTGTCAGTTTCCAGAGGTCAGCATTGGACATCTTGTAGCTCCAGTCTATATTTTCATTTGTAGTGTTCTTTTGGTCAGGGGCATTCTTTCGTTTATATCCACCTTTAATCATTTTCCTTAGGAAGCTGTGCCACACTACCTCAATTTTGTGAATTTCACTGGATGATAGTTGCCATGCCTGTATGCTGTACAGGAGACGAGATCGAACGCATGCCACTAGGAACTTTATACGGGTTTTTAGTAGTATTCGGTGATCGGTTAGAACGTGTTTCAGTTCATTCCATTTCACGAATGCAGCACTTATCCTAGCATGCAGGAAGTGTGAGGATTCATCACAGTTGCTGACATTATAACCAAGATATTTAAAGGTGCGGACGTTTTTAATATTAGTGCCGCCAAGGGAAATGATACTTGGTTTACATTTGATATCCTCATTGACGTTAAAAGCCATTGTTTCTGTTTTGACATATGATATTTGTAAACCAAAGCGGGTGTAGGTCTTATCATACAACTGAAGAATATTCTGAAGCTCCTCGATGGATCCAGCGAGTATGGCCTGATCATCTGCATATAGAATCTCTGTTATGCAACCCTCTCCTGATGCTCGTGCTTTCGTACGCATTTCTCTTGTGGATACCTCATTTGGAATGCAATATCTGAACTTGAAGCCTGTATCTGGGTACAGTTTTGATATCTCATGCTGTGCAATCCTGACAAAAAAGTCCATATAGATATTAAAAACTGATGGCGATTCTAGGGCACCTTGTCTTGCAGTGAATGTTTGTTTTCATGCCGCCGAGCTATTTTTATGTATTTTATTTTTTAAAAGGATTTGTCTGTAGGTGTGTGTGTTTTATGTTTACAACACATAGGTCTACATTAGCGCACGCGCGCTTGTGTGGTTATCTCTGGCCATGCCCCTGCGTGAAAGTTACGCAGTATCACTGTCCTGTCCGTGGTAATAATCAGAACTGGCTCTGTAATGATAATGCGCGCGTTCTTCTCTCCCTCTGTGGTCGGATGTGTTGAGCGATGTGAGCGTGGGCCTTGCGCAGCTACGCTGAGCCAAACGTAACCTATCGTAGGCTTCTAGGCTAATTACGCGCTTACACAGTAAATGCTTGACACGTATTGCAAATAAAATAAGTGTGTTTTCCTGGCCAACGGTAAGGGTAGGGTTGACAGGTAGCCTATGAGGGGCCTGGGCCACGGGTGTTGATAAAGCGCCCCTGCGGACATGGAGGAGACCGAGGAACCTGTGGTGGACGACCCTGCAGAAAACGCAATTTCTTCCAGTAATGAAGTGCACCCCTGGCCCTACATACGTGATCACTTCAGCTTCGTAGAGAAAAGGGGTGACAGTTTCATTATGCAATGCAGATTATGTGTGCCCAAGAAGACAACCATTGCGGCATACAAAAATTCGACGTCTAATCTGCGCAAGCATGTTGAGGTAAGTATTGTCATTGGCATCATAATCACGGGCGCAGATAGAGGGTGGGATTCGTCCCACCCAGATTTAAATTCACCTCATTCGGTCCCCCCCATTTATAGGGAGGAAAAAACGTCTATGCTGTCTTTCTTTGCATAAGGCAAACCTCACAGAAAAATCAAAAGACTAATTACCATTCGGTTTATTGAGGTGCACAGCAGTACATACATAGTTGCAACAACTCACATAAAACAAAACAAAGACTGATATTCAGTTGGTTGAGCTGCACAGACTGCACAGGTTGCGAGCTCGAGCTTGTTTGCTATGGTTACCCACAACAAGTTTGACAGGCATATCGAGGTTGGGGTTGGTTTGCTGGCAGCTTTGTCCCCCCCAGTTCAAAAAATGTATCTGCGCCCCTGATCATAATGTTTCCTTTCCATAGTAAAACCGACAATAGGCTGGTTATATTCCAAAAATAGTGGATGGCATTGCTAATGTTGAAGTAGCAACCTGTTGGTACTGTAACATAACGGTAACTAGTCTGTTATTCGGTTGCCTAATCATGCAAGCAAGTTAGCTCGCCAACCTGACATGATCAGTCCTCCTACCATTCTACATCCAACAGGCCAGAAAGGAATACTAAGCAAAACAAATAATGTTTGAATTGAATTGTTCAGTAACACAGTGCACACAGGCAAGCTACGAGATTTCGGTGCAACATTTCACTTTCATATTTCGTGTACAATGCTTTGTGTGTGGTCAGGGCGATGTAAACGACGTGACTGTGTGTATTGACCTTTTTTGTTTCTCAGTTTTAATGCAGCATTATCCTAAGCATTCAATTTGATACGCTTCCTTTAAATAAAACATCTAGGTTGAGATGTACATATATCCTTGTTTCCTCTTCTTTTTCATTTTTGCACAACACAATGGAGGCAGAAAACACCCATTGTTAAAAGTAACGTTTTACTTTTACTCAAAGTACATTTTAAATGATCTACTTTTTACTTGAGTAGATTTTTTGTCTGGTAACTTTACTTGTACTTAAGTAAAATTTCATCAGAGTAACAGTACTTGAGTATAATATTTTAGTACTCTTTCCACCTCTGCATAATACAAATTTCTACAAAATTATTATAAATTACTAGAATCAGGTGAACATCAGGGGCGGCACGGTGGTGTAGTGGTTAGCGCTGTCGCCTCACAGCAAGAAGGTCCTGGGTTCGAGCCCCGGGGCCGGCGAGGGCCTTTCTGTGTGGAGTTTGCATGTTCTCCCCGTGTCCGCGTGGGTTTCCTCCGGGTGCTCCGGTTTCCCCCACAGTCCAAAGACATGCAGGTTAGGTTAACTGGTGACTCTAAATTGAGCGTAGGTGTGAATGTGAGTGTGAATGGTTGTCTGTGTCTATGTGTCAGCCCTGTGATGACCTGGCGACTTGTCCAGGGTGTACCCCGCCTTTCGCCCGTAGTCAGCTGGGATAGGCTCCAGCTTGCCTGCGACCCTGTAGAAGGATAAAGCGGCTAGAGATAATGAGATGAGAGATGAGGTGAACATCATCTGTATGTGAGCAGCCGTGTTGATCTGACGTCACTTACAGAACTCAGAGTTGAGACCATCGAGGTCCTGAGTAGGAATTCTGAGTTAAGGGGCGCTTTCTTTCCCCCAGGTCGCTCTCTACCTCAGATTTCCACACAAACCACAACAAAAGACAAACAGCAAAGAAAAGGTTTATTGTCAAATTTTTATATTTTAGCACTGTACACATTTGTTTCCCCACACTGCTGTATATCACATGCCAAATTATCAAAAGCAGGTTCTTAATGTTGACTTCATTCATGCCAAGTTTCGTTTCTTGAAGCTGATATTAAATGACGCGAGACAACAGGAGCTGGTTGGTTGCTGATGTGATAAACACGTACACGCAGAACAAATCAAGCATGAAGGTATTTACAATATTTAACAAGTTCACAGCAATCTGCTAGGCAAAATAATAATAATAAAAAGAAAAGACCCTGCATATAAATGTTTCAACATAAAACATGGCTGAAAGAAAAGAAAAAAAGGAAAAAAAACATTCATGGCTTTAGTGATGTGATTTTGTGGCTTTAAAATCTGCTGCTGGTGCAAAATCCAAGAAACCAAACTAACACCCAAGAGGAGCGAGCAATAAATAGTGCAAAAACATCAACCGACCTGAAAACCCCTGCTGTTCGCACTGGCATCAATTCAGTGTGTCGGAAAACCGGACTGCTTTCATTCTCTACACCTGCTGTCAATGCTACACACACACCAACCTCAAAACAGGAAGAAATCGGGGGAAAGTCATGCTTCGTTAGCCTAATCATAAAGATTCAAACAATGATAAATTTTATATTGTTTGGGTTTGAAATGAGAACTTTTTAGGGTTCCATCAAAAAACACCCCTTTAATTCCCCGGGGGAATCCCATTTTTCCAGATTTTTTTTTTTTCCTCCAGAACACATCTAAAGATCACTTCTTTAAAAAAAAAAATAATAATAATAAATTATTATATGGCTAGAAGACATTGTCCTTTAAAAAGGAGGAAATGAGTTCTTTAAGGGTTCTTTGGAAAGTTAATGGTTCTGTTCTAAATGGATTCTATTTCTAACATTTCTGAAAGTTTCAAATGATTTCCAAGTAGAACCCACACTACTCCTATAGAACTCTACACTACAGGTTTTCCCTCTCAGAGTCATGGTTCCTCAATGGTTCCAGCTTCATTTCTCAATCCTACTTGGAGCCTTTCAGAAAATTTCCTGGTTTTTTTTTTTTAATGGTCAGTGGTTACGGCTTTGTAATTGAGTTTTACTTGAAGTGTTTCCAAGTAGAACCCATCACCAAAGGTTTTCCCTTTCAGAAAGGTGTGGATTCCCCCACCACCAAAAGGTGAATGGTTCCAGCTTCGTAACTGGGTTCTATTTGGGACCTTCCTAAGGTTTTATAGAAATGCCACAGGTTCTTCTAGAAGCGCAAACTAATGAACCCTTTCGGGTGTTGGACTAAACAAGAGAATGCCTGGAAAACCTCAGCATTTCGGGTACATTTTCTCCTGAATGTGCACATTTGGAATTGAGTCTCTACATTCAACACACTGCCAGGATTTCCAAGTGTCCCTGTGGAACGTTCTCAGAGAAAGAGGATAGTCCATCTTTTCATCCAGAGACAGACCTGAATACAGAATTGGTGCAACACCATCTTTAAATCTAGAATGCTCGATTCTTCCATACTCCAGAGCAACAAGAGCAGGACGAGACTGAAAAACACTCCAGCTACACAAGTTTTGTTTTCCTTCAATATTCATGCTTTGGCATACGTACAAACCATAAATAAGCAGTTTATAAATAGATACACAGTGTAAACATGAGCAGCTCAGATTCCTGAACATTCCTGATGAACTGGCACCAAGTCTATGGCTCTCCTACGAACTTCATCACACCTCGGAAATAAATAAATAACCGATACTACACTCGTGAAGAACCTCAAAGTTGCTTGGCAGCGGCCCATTACGGAGCTCGCTCGTGTTTCTTTAGCATCATGCTTGCAAAAAACAAACAAACAAAAAAAGCAAGCATAATGGAGAAAATAAACTAAATCACAAATGCAGGAGAGAATTAGCTGGAAAACATCACATGGGGAACGTTACACTCCGTCACACACACAGTCATTTACACGAGAAGCGACATGGATACAGACAGAAGGCGCGTGTGTTTTTGCTCTTTGGTATGGATCTCATTTAGGAGGCAGCGGGTTCTCAGGGTTGCTCGGGGTCACAGCATCTTTGTAGAAGTTCTCGATTTGCTCTTTGTACATCTTCAGCACCACCGGTCTCTTCAGCTTCATAGTGGGGCCTGAGAGTGAGACAGCGAGAGAGAGAGAGAGAAAGAACACAACCAATTAGCTTGCTCGTACAGTTAACACTAAACATACTTCCTTATTTTTATTTCCAATGCTGAAGAAGCCAAAGACACTTTCATGGCATTTACTCTGCAATCATCACTAAAATGCAACTTTCAGTGAAATGCTGCCACCCGGTGGATTACTGAGGTACTGCAAAGGAGATTGTGAATAATTTTTCTTCCTGTAAAACAATTCCTAATACATAGATTTAGGCACTGCCTAAAAGCAGAGCTCCCATCTGTTTCTGGGTTGTAGAATTTTCTTATATCATAGCCAGTCTCTTTTGTTTTATTTCTTTACTGGCTAGCACTGGCCACTCGGCGGTGTGTATGACTGGTGGTACACGTACACTGACAAACCACAAAAAAAAAAAAATCGACTCGATGGGTTTTCCATTTTTTCTTTAGGTATGGTGCTCTGCTGGAGCTCCGCTATAAAATTATAAAACCAATAACGCACATGAAAGCAATAAACTAAAAGGTTCAACCCGGAGCTCAGGTTGTTGCTTGGGAAGAACATGAGGAACTCTGCGCATGTAGGGTTCCTCAGGGTTCTCCAGTTTCCTCCCTCCTCTCGAAAACATGTTGCTAGCTGGACCGACTACACTAGCTCTGAGTGCGTGCGTGCGCGCGCGCGTGGTGAATTAACACCTCATCCGGTGTGAATTTTCCCGCCTTGCGTCCAGCATTTCCGGGTTTTGGCTCTGGATCAACCGTGACCCGGAATGGAATACGTAAATCGTGTACCGAAGCTGGATGAATGAGTTTAAAGCTCACTGTTTATTCTAATTTGAAATGCAAAAACAAATGTAAAAAAAATAAAAAGGAGTAAGCAAATTTGTATCAGAATCAGCAAGATGTAAGATTTAGGTCAGACTTTCGCGACCACGTCAAACATCATCAAAAGTGATTCTTGTGTATGTACAGTATATGGAAAAGTTTTGTAAACAAACAGATGGGCCGCCATTTTCTAATGCGCGTCAGACGTTATCGAGTTAAACTGCTCCTTAAAACATGTCCTCAGAACTAACAGTAATCAGCAATCTATTACATAACATACAACTTCATTTATCAAGTTCCATAAACAGCTACATAGAAAATAATCTCACCAATTTATCTAATGATTCTTTAGAATGCATAAACGGAGAGCAAACTAGTGCAGTGGTACAACACTGGATAATAAATACACTTGTGCGTCTTACACGTTTATAACGAAAATATTACATGAATATTTACACATGAAATACACGCTTTCGCACACGTGCGCACACACATACCAAGCTCTCCTCCAGGGATGGAGAAGTCCTGCTCGAGGATAGTGAACTTCTGGATGCGCTGGGCGTTGGACGTGGCGTTCTCGTTCACTCTGTTAATGCCGTCCTGGACGGCGGCGTGGACGAGGCGGTCGTGTCCCCCACAGATCTCCGACACCCGTGTGGATGAGCTGCCCAACTTCCTACACCATTCCACAACCTCAGGGGTGAGTTCATCCTCCGGGGTACCTGTCTCACTGTTTACCTGGCACTGAGAGACAGACAGAGGGACAAACATAAGACAAAAAGATAAAGATGGAACCACAAAGACGGGGGGGAAAAAAAAAAAGACACACAAAGAGAAAGGAGACAGACATGAAGGGCAGGGGGGGGTGGGGGAACGAGTGACAAACAGGAGATACAAGTCAAAACTTCCAGTCTCCTGTAATGTGTCAATTTTTTTTCATATACTCTGTCATTTTAAATACTTTATTTGAATTACAAATTAAAAACTAACCCCCCAAAGACATTCTGCATTAACATTATAGTCTGTAGTCATTTACACAGCCGTGCGATTAACTGCTTTGATAAAGGCAGTAAAAATGCAATAAAGTATGATAAAATAAAGAAACGAAAACTATCGCAGAACAGTGCTGTGGAATAAAGTAGTAGTGATCTGATAGTAGTCTTTACGAAATGCAGATTAGGTAAAAATCAGCCTTCAGATCCATTTGTACATGAACGTTACTGCTGTTGTGGTCTTTATTGTGTATTTTTCTAGAAACTGTGCATGTAATTCCCTTTTAAAAGGGAATTAAAGTTCTTTAGTTTTTCGTTATGATGAAAATTAGAACGTTTCCCTGGCTTGTGATGTGTTCCTTCGTTATTTTTTCGAAATGCTACACATTTTTAGTTTGAATAAAATCACTGAGTCAGTTACAGACACTGATTTGCATCTCTAATAGCAAGATGTAATTTAATTGCTCATCTCAAAGAAGTGCATCAGATGAAGTGAAGGTGTTCTGTCAGTGAGGAAAGTGCAGTTACTGAAATCCACCAACAGGTGGAGACAAACAGCACATACACGAGAATGCAATCATTTCATTCTCTCATTATCTCATATTTACAACAACAGGGAATTTAACTGGTACCTAATGACTATAATGACAGTCCATAAAGATGACAATTGTACAGAATTATGGCTCTTGTTAATGTTTTGTGGAGCATCAAAGCATACAAGTAAACAGGATTTTTGCTGCATCAGGACTTTTTCCTGAGCTCCTGAGAAAATATATGTCTCAAAACCTCAACATCAGTAAGATTAAGACCGGACTGAAAACATCCAGAGCAGGAACTACTCATCACCATGCTAAACGCTTTCCGTTGTGTTTAACAAGACTTTCAGATCAGTCGAGCATCTGCGAGATGATTTGAGAGGAAAGGGGGGGGGGGGGGGGGGGGGCCTTTTCATGGAACAGGTTCACGTTCAGAACCACAACTGGATGGCACCCTTATATAGAATGTAAACAATTCACAAAATTCTCCATGTTTGTAGCTAATTAAAGAGCTAACTTTCAGCGTACACCATCCTGCACTGTTATGACAACAATAGAGATGGAATGAACAAATGAATCTTTTCAAATGAAATCACCAAAACAAACAAACTGAACTGATTAGTGATTCGTTCATCCGAGTCAGAGTCTTTGCCCTTCACGTGTCTACAAGCAACAAACTGCAACATACAGTATCAGTCTTTCTGGCCCCCTGAATGAAAAGGACCTCTCACATCAGTGAACAAGAATTTCTACACAACAACCAACTAAGAAAGAACTAAGAAACCTTTATTCGTCACATGCACACTTCAAGCACAGTGAAATTCATCCTCTGCATTTAACCCACGCACACACTCAGAGCAGTGGGCAGCCACACCAGAGCACCCGGGGAGCAGTCAGGGGTCAGGTACCTTGCTCAAGGGCACCTCAGCCCAAGGCCGCCCCATGTCAACCTAACTGCAGGTCTTTGAATTGTGGGGGAAACCGGAGCACCCGGAGGAAACCCACGCAGACACGGGGAGAACATGCAAACTCCATACAGAAAGGCCCTTGCTGGCCGCTGGGCTCGAACCTGTTACCCTCCCGCCATGAGGCGACCGTGCTAACCACTACACCACCGTGCCGTCCACCACCGTGGATACGAGTGGAAACAACTTTACTCTGAACAAACAAAATCACAAATCAGTTATTTATTACATACTTCTACCACATCAATGCGGAATCCTTGAATCTGATTGGTCAGAAGGGTGTTATGGTCCACATAACTGCATAAAAAAAGTGCAGTTATTGGTCTGGTAAGTGTTTCTAGAAGGCAATGTTTATTTAACACTTAAGGAAGGAGTCTCCAGTGTCAGTTACATTTTTCCCCCCGACAGTTTCCAGGACAGCAGTTTCACACTTTTTGGTTTCTTGTTAATAGTAAAAGCTGTGAGGTCCCCCCCCCCATTACCTTCAAGAGAGAGGAAAAAAAAAGAAGCTGGAAAGAGAACTGTGGTAGTGAGGGCATGGTCAAGTCTCAGTTCATGAATGGAGGGCAGGGCCAGGGAAGGTTAAAGGCAAACTGAGCACACCTGTTGTCAATTGGTGTGTGTGTGTGTGTGTGTGTGTGTGTGTGTGTGTGTTCATTCAACAATGATGACATGCATTTAAAAGGAGAGGGAGAGTGAGGAGACGGCATCTCCTAACCAGAGCTTCTGTGCGTAAGACAATGTTAAGCTGAAAAGCAAAACTAACAATGAAAAGGACTGTGTTGAACACCATTTCCCATCTGCCTGCGCTTCCATGTTCCACCCACCCCAGGGACATACTACACTGGTGTTGAAAGCACTGAAGGGAACCGCTCATGGAGCCCTCCCAGTTCAAAGACCTTGTTCATGCCCTTGCCACCACCCAGCAAAGTCAACACCAAGCACTGATCACCCTGCACAAGGAACAAGCACAACACTTCAAGGCCTTGCTGCAGGATCTGCAGGAAAATCGCCAGGCATTCCAGCACCTGCTCACATCAGCAGGGCCCCTGGATGCTACATCCACAGACTACCCCCATGTCACCCTCACAATGACCCGGAGGTCTTCCTTATGCTCCTCGAGCAAGGTGCAGAGGCATGGGGTGGCTGGCCAAGCAACGAGCAGCATGTCTTTTGCCGGTCCTGATCGGGGAAGCTCAGCTTGCTGCTAGTCAGCTTCACTATGCCAACTTGAAGTAAGCCATCCTGCAGCATCACTATCACTATGCGGATGTGCGCATGCTGACTCTGGAGGAGGTCAACCGGCCATTCACATTTGGCCCCCACTGTCCCCTTGTCCTGTCCCTGCACTGTGGAAATGGAGCTGACCCCCCCCCCCAGCCAGCTCACTGAGCTCGTGGTGTCCCCCCCCTTGTGTGTCTGTCTTCTCACCCTCAGATGAGTGATCCCCGGAGGTGAAGGCAGAGGTGAAGCCTGGGCCGGTATGCTGGCGCTGCAGGGAGTCTGGGCATTTCCAGGATTAGTGTCAAGCGGTTGAGGTGAGGTCCATGGTCCAGATCCCCGATGCGCCAGAGACTGCCCTCGATTGTGCCAGTGTATTGCATACCGGTGAGTATTCAAAGTGTTACAAAATCACGCATTGGTGGATTCTGGCTGTAATCGGACCTCAATCCACCAAAGCCTGGTTAAAGGTGAGGAATTGGGGGGAGCACAATTGATGATCTTGTGTGCACAGGGATGTTCACAAATATCTGCTAGTGTCTGTTCACATCCAATTTTGGGGAGAACAACATAGTGTAGAAGTGGCGGTTAGCCCGTGCCTCACCCACCCACTGATTCTGGGGACAGATTGGCTGGGGCTTAAATGCTTACATCAATTTGTCACCCTTCCCATCAGGTTATTTGGTGCTCCCGCAACGTTACAGTGGCTCATGGACAAAATCTTCCATCTGCATGCCGTGGCACCTAAAACACCTCAGGGCTGTCCTGGAGTTGCTGAGGCGTACGGGCCTCACAGCTAACCCGAAAAAGTGTGCAATTGGGCAGATGAAAGTATGGTATCTGGGTTTCCACTTGAGTCACAGGCAGGTGCATCCCCAAACTGACAAGACTGCAGCGACTGCAGCCTGCCCTAAGCCCAAGACCAAAAAGGGGGCGAGACAGTTCCTGGGGCAGACCAGCTACGATCATAGGTTTATACCCAACTATTCGGACGTCATCAGCCCGCTGACTGATCACACTAAAAAGGGTGCACCAGATCCGGTCCAGTGGACGGAGCAGTGCCAACAGACGTTCACCAAGGTAAAAGCTGCACTGTGTAGGGGGCCACTTTTACACTCCCCTGACTTCTCTCCCTTTTATTTTACAGATGGACACGTCAGACAGAGGGCTGAGGGCCGTTTTGTCCCAGGAGGTGGAGCAGGAAGAACTTCCGGTGCTGTACATCAGCTGCAAGCTCTCAATGCGAGAAAGTACGTACAGCACCATTGAGAAGGAGTGACTGGCTCACCCTCTGGTACTACCTGCTGGGGCACTCCTTCACCCTCTGTTCGGATTACACCCCGCTCCAGTGGCTCCACCACATTAACATGCCAATGCATGGATCACCCGTTGGTATCTAGCCCTCCAGCCTTTCAAATTTGAGGTGGTCCATGGGCTGGAGGTGCAGATGGTAATGGCGGACTTTCTCTCCCACCAGGGGAGGGGAGTCGGCTGCAGGCTGGACGGCTCCCTGGCCTGAGTCGGGCGGTGGGGGTATGTGGCAGCAGGAGCATGGTCAAGCATTGGCTTGTGAATGGAGGGCAGGGCCGGGGAAGGGGAGTGGCAAAGTGAGCACACCTGTTGTCAACTGATGCGCGTGCGTATGTGTGCGTCTTCAACAGTGATGACAGAGCAGTGAAAAGGAGGGGAGAGCAAGGAGATGGCATCTCCCAACCAGAGCTTTGTGTGTGTGTAAGACAACG
Source organism: Neoarius graeffei (assembly GCF_027579695.1). Taxonomy (NCBI): domain Eukaryota; kingdom Metazoa; phylum Chordata; class Actinopteri; order Siluriformes; family Ariidae; genus Neoarius; species Neoarius graeffei. Next base: position 87,269,181 of record NC_083578.1, read on the forward strand.
TTAAGCTGAAAAGCAAATCTACCAATTAAAAAAAAAAAAACCCTGTTGAACATCACTTCCCACCTGCCTCCGCTTCAGTGTTCCACCCACCCCAGGGACATACTACAGGAATGACTGTACTGTTGAGAACTGCAACTGTATAAAAAAGTTTGACATCTCGTTGTTTAGCACATTATTAGTGTTTATGTTGCTGTGGTAGAAGAGGAATAGAACACTGAGACAGAGTGGTGTGGTGTTATAGGAAAGCGAGCTTCAATGAGGTAACAGCAACTCCACCTCACACACCACTCTGTCGTTGATTGTTACAGTAAAACAGCACAAGCCCGAGTGGTGTGTATGTACCTTGATGGTGAGCAGCATGGAGAGGAACTTGCGCTTGTCTCCAATCAGCATGGCATTGCTGATGATGGGTATGGCCTCCTTCACCGCATCCTCGATGGGCACCGGGGGAATGTTCTCTCCTCCGGCAGTGATGATCAGTTCTGTCACACACACGAGTCACATTTTAAAAACTGCACTTACAACAGATCTTGGCATTTTTTTTTTGTTTGCAATATGGTGTAATATACACACTATTACAGCTCACAGCTGCTACAGAGGCACTGACGATGCCTTGACCAAGGGCCCCTCGACCCATTGACGATCCCTTGACTAAGGGCCCTCAACCATTAATGATCCCTTCAAGGCCCTTAACCATTAATTATCCCTTGACTAAAGGCCCTCAACCCTCAAGGACTTTTAAATGTCTTTCAGACCCTCCAGGATTTCGCGATGTTGCGATTTGCAACTTCAACGCAAATTCAACCAATCCCTGCGAATTCAGGGCGGTGTTGCAATTATATCCAATCACCGCAACTTTCCCGCAAATTTGACCAATCGTTGGTGACGTCGACAAACTACCTTCCGCCTTACTTCCGTGTAGACGTTCAAGAGAAGCAGTATGTGCGCAGTGTTGCCAGATTGGGCGGTTTTTGAACACATTTTGGGCTGGAAAACATCAGCAGTATCTGGCAACACTGCTTACTTCCGTGTTTCCGTTCAAGAGAAGCAGCATGTGCGAGTCAGTGTTTATGCAGGCTTAAATTGTGTTACTGAAAGTGTGTTATGTTTAAAGTGAAGGACTGTGTGCACTTTACATTATTTTTTACTTAATACAAGATATTAATGGATGCCAACATTTTTGCCAAAATGGTATTTTATTTTCCATTGCTTAGGCAGCTTCAGCATCATACTGTGAGATTCTGTTCAAATTGTTTTTTTTCTTCTACGAAGCCTGAGCCATTTATTTTATTAGCTTATAATTGTTTAATTTAGTCTTCAGGAGAGACTGCCTGCACACAGTACTAGTATTAATTTTTTTTTTTACATGAAAGCTGAGGCATTTATATTATATTTGAAGGTAACTTCATGTTGTGCTGTGAGGTTCTCTGCACTTTAACTTTTGAACCAACAGGTGCATTTGGATAAGTAAAGCCTATTTTTCTGCATTTTTGTAGTCCTGGTAATCTTTTATATTGGTAAAGTTGTTTATAGTACCATTTCTCAGTGTCTTTGTTTTTTTTAATCAACAGTTTTTCAGTAATAACTTAATATTTAACATATCACTCAATTTTAAATCACAAAAAGAGAAAATCGCAACAATTTCTCGCAACTTTCACTTCCTCCCGCAATGTAATCACAACAAAAACCTAAAAAACACCGCAACTTTCATCGCAATTTTTTGGAAAAACCCCGCAACATCAGACATTTTAGCCTGCAACAAATCACAAAAAAGGCCCGCGGAATCCTGGGGGGACTGGTCTTTAATTCCTTGTTTGTTTGTTTTTTTTAAACCCTGCACTGAAGTCCTTCTTTTTAAATAAAGATCTTTGAGACCAAGTGCAGTAAATTACTGTAGATTTAAACTTTGGTTACAAATTGGAGTTAAACTGGTGGCTGTAACGTTCCACTACATGTTAGTTAAATTAGCATTGTAACTGCAGCACAAAACTTTACATTTTTATTTCTAAAATACGTTGCCTGAAGCGCGCGCGCGCACACGCGTGTATTATACTATGCATGCATGCTACCTTTGATGCGTCCTGTAATGTAGAGAAAGTTGTCCTTGTCGTGTTTGCCCAGGTCTCCGGAGTGCAGCCAGCCGTCTGCGTCCAGTGCCTCCTCGGTCTTGTCGGCCATGTTCAGGTAGCCCATGAAGACATGACGGCCCCAAAAGCAGATCTCGCCGTTTTCATCCGAGTCGGGGTTAAAGATCTTCGTCTGGCAACCTGCAATTACCTTCCCGCAGCTGGCGAGAAAAACAACATGCGGATCAGTACAAACCACAAATTTATAATAAAGCGATTGTTATATCAATATCGTTTCCATAGTAACAGCTTGTTCACAGGGACTTGCACGGAAGATGCTCTACTTAAAGGCAAAAAAAATTTAAAAAATAAAAAATAAGCAAAAAAAGCATGGTCATTCATAGAGTGAAAGTTTCTCTAAGGACATGTATTTAACCTGGAAACGAGTTATGGAGGGTGTCTCCAGTGTCTTGCAGTTCCTGCATTTTTTTTTTAACTTCAGAGAAGGGGAAAGGAGGAAAAAAAAATTTATAAAAAAAAAAAAAAAAAGGCCGGTGCAGGAGGGATTGTTTATAGCTGCTGTAATGCAAGTGAAAACTGGAATTTGTTTCACGGATGTTCGACAACATTACAAACGGATAAAGTGCTTAAGATGAATGGTGTGTGTGTGTATACCTGGTGAGTCTGGAGGCCTCAGGCAGGGACAAGCTGTGTGGTCCGGTGCTCTCACTCATGCCGTACAGCTCATACAGCGGGATGTCCAGGCTGAAGAAGAACTCCAGCGTGTCCTTGGTGATGGGCGCGGCACCTGTGTAGCAGCGAACGCAGCGATCCAACCCCAGCGCTTTTCTCACTTTCCTGAACACTAAACGCTTGGCCAGTCGATAGTTCAGAGGCATGTGGGTCATTGCATCGTTTCTGAAATGGAGGAAGATAAAAATCATCATCTGCATCTGCCTTACAAACAGAATTAAACTCTACAAACAACAAGTTTATTCATCCTCATTCTGGGTGTGTATGTGTATACACATACTGCTCCAGCTTTCTCAGGTTGGTTTGCAGGCCCACGTTTTTGGCCCAGGACGCCACTTTCCGTCTCACAGTGGACGATTTGGCTCCTACTGCCTTCATCTTCTCCTGCATCTTCTCCCAGACCCTGGGAACTCCCAGGAACGCCGTGGGACGCACCTCGCGCAGGGTGTTCACCAACGAGCCCTGAGACATGGACAGAATTACAATACATAGGACATAGCATTACATCTTGGGTCCCCCCCCCCGAACTTCAGATGTATAGTTTAGGTGAGCCTGCATTCAGTGTAGTATCTGATTCCTGCTCTTGGCTAACAGGAGTGAAACCCAGTGTGGTTATGTGGCTGTAGTTCATCTGCTTCAAAGTTTGACGTGTTGAGATGCTTTCCAGCTCAGCACGGTTGTAAAGAGCGATCTCACCGATTCTGATGTTTGATCAGAGCATTAACTAAGGCTCTTGACCTTCATCTACATGGTTATTAGGAATAACTGTGCAAAACAAAGTGACTGGTGAGAGCACGCACGCACGCACACACACACACACACACACCTTGAGAGCGTCAGGCTGGGCGAAGTACACGGCTCCTCCGACCTTCATAGTGATCCAGATGTCGACCATCTGGGCAGCGATGTGGCTGAGGGGCAGGTAGCTCACCACCACCTCCTGGGTCGATTCCGACAAGTGGACCGTATGAGCCGTCGAAAACGCCGTCCACGTCAACTACAACAGAGAATCAAAGCAAAAGTTTTAGCGCCCTGCACTGACACTACCACTTTATGTGGATATTGATATAGTGCTGATTAAAACAGAAGAACTCTGTGTGTGTGTGTGTGTGTGTGTGTGTGTGTCAGGGCTCAGCTCACATTATCATGGCTCAGCATGACTCCCTTTGGCTGCCCAGTGGTTCCTGAAGTGTAGATCAACGTGCAGCACTGATTGGGTTTCTGGGACGCGATGATGTCATCAAGCGAAGCATCGGGCTCATTGCGGCCCAGTTCCATAAACTCCTCCCACTTTGTACAGGGACAGGCACACACGGCAAAAGAAAAAAGATAACTCCGTTAGATTATGGGTCTTCACAGTGAAAATTGTGCATGTGTTTGTGTAGATGTAGTGAATGATTTGTACCGAGTAAAGGTTTGGTTTCTTCTCTTTCAGAGGGTCTTTGTACTGGATAATGGCTTTCAGGTGAGGCAGCTTGTCTTGGATCTGAAATAAGAAAACACACAGGAAATGATACACCTCCAAAAAAAAAAAAAAATATATATATATATATATATATATATATATATATATATATATATATATATATATATATATATATATATATATATACTCCACCCACTTTATGCTGACTTAGACTGCATACTCCTGACCAATACATATCTGAAGTATAAACACATTACGCTGCCTTGCACAAGTATTCACACACCCCGGTTGAACTTTTGCACATTTGCATCATCATCATCATCTTCTCTTATTGCAAACCATCATTCAATCATCCCATGCCCTGTCTGTGATGTGCCAGTTCTTCATGTCTATAGTCACGCTTTTAAGGCTAAGGAATTAGCCTTAAAAGGAATTAGCCTTAAAATCCTGTACATAAAATGATCAACCTTTTCCCTCCCCAAATTCAGCCTCAAGGCTCTGTTCAGCTTCTTGTTATTTAAGTAAGAAGCCTGTATGTTGAACATAAGGCTGGGCAATATGAAAATTTAATATCGATATTGTGATAAATTATACAACAATACACTTAGCGGAGATATCGCATGTATCGTGGTGTAATTTTCTTTAATAGTATTTATAAACACCGACTGAAAGCAGCTGATCTGATGTTCAATTCGTATTGCTGTACTGAAACTTTAGGACTAGGACATTGATTCATGGCCATGTGAAATGAATAAGAACGGTCAGATCAGAATTCCCATGGCTTTTCCTCAACGCATCTTAAATGCACATCAACTTTCACCAGCTCAGTACAAGAACATCAGAAATTACAGTAGAGACGAAACCAAAACTCACTTATTATTGAAGCATCAATGTATTGGACCGATCCGATTTCAGAAAAACACCCTGAATTGCACCCAGAGGTTGTGCATGTACTGTAAATGTGTGTGAACGCAGCTTGAGATTATGGACTGTCTTTACCTGCAGGATCTTCTGGAGCTGTTTGTGGTTCTCCACCACGAGGATGTTGGCCTGGCAGTTCTCAGCGACGTACTGACACGCATCCGGGGAGTTGGTGGTGTAGACGCCCACAGCAAAACCTCTGTCAGGCCAACACACAACTATGTGAGTAACTTAGGCTACTTATTTATAAGAAGGGAACAGGAGCTACTTAAATTAATTTGGATATAAAGGAAGCCACAAAGAACTGCAAATATTTGGAACTAAACAGAAAGACAAGACGCATCTGGTTGTGTGTAAAAAATAAAATATTACATTACCTGATTCAATTTGTACTATTTTTACATTTTATTACAGAAAAATTGGTCATTAGTAGAAAAAAAAGTTTCAAAGTGTTTGTATTTTGGTCAAACGGACATTTTATGTGACCCATACAAAGAATGAACAAGATTACCAACCATATCACAGGGATCGAAACGGGAATTTGGGAGCACTGGTCCATTTGGACAAGTGCCTCTCAGAGGTACTGGTCCGAATGGAGTAGCACTGGTCCGTATTTATAATTACAAATTTCAAGCCGATTTTATATATTTATTCATATAATACAACCATATTATACATGAGTGATCAATTTCAACTGTCTATAAACTTCCTCAGTCATCTCATTATCATCACAATCTTCGAAACCCTCATCCAGATCATCATCTATCGGGTCATACACCACATCATGCTGCGCCTCCTCGTCATCTTCATCTTCCACCTCCTCATCCTGTCTCTCCTGGGGCTCTACATCTCCTGCCACATACTCCCTCTCATCACCTGCAGGCTGCTCTGGCTCATCATACTTGTTGAGCAATAGTCGTTTGTTTTGATAGCTGTCAGAAATGTCAAGCCGAGGACTTTTAAACTTCACGGCGGTCTAATCTATCTGACCAATAGCGGTTCAAGTTACATTCGTCTTCACGGGCAGCAACGAAAATGAACGGGAAGAAACGAAACTTCGCGCAGCCATGCTGCATGTAGCGGCGTATACTGCACACGTAAACAATATGGTGGCGCCCGTGTCTATGCCAACTTGACAAATGTCTCACAAAATCTATTGAAATTATCGTAAAAAAAAAAAACCCAGTAAAATAGACCAAGTTCTGCTTAAAATGGGCGAGAATCGTTGATAGAAACCATCGAGGCAGTGAGTAGTTTGAGATTTTATATATATATATATATATATATATATATATATATATATATATATATATATTAGTGCTGTCAAAAATGTCGCATTATTAACGCGTTAACTTGACTCAATTTTAACAGCGATAATTTTTTTATCGCGAGATTAACGCTCTGTGACATGATGTAGGTTTTTCATAAGCTTTTGAAACTGCCAGGAACTTGGAACAGAGACTTTGCTTAGAAAACCGATAGCAGCTAGACTGTAATGCCACGCCCCGCACAGCCAGAGTCCTCTGCCCCCCCCCCAAAGAACCAGCGCGGGCAGGGCACACTAGTAGAGATGGGATTTATGGCTCTTTGATGGGATCCGCATCTTTGTGATCCGTTCTTTGAAAAGAGCCGTTCAAAAGACTGGCTCATTTGGCTCTTTTTAAATATTTATTCAGTTTTAAGAAGACACCGTCTAAAGAAGCCAGATCCCTCTGAACTGTAAACTCAATGCTATCCCAGAAATCCTTCCTGTAATATGCAAATTTGGCCGCCTCTGATTGGACAGCGTGACGCATCAACAGGCAGAAAGTGTAAAAGTACAAAATGTGTTAAGTGAGCTGAAACAGTAAAGATCAGATTCAATGCAATATTTATCAATGAACAACTTAAACTTAATATAATAGTGTACTTTATATTATAATCAAGCATGTCAAGCCTACTGTCACTGTGTAACCTGTCTCTCTGATTAGAGCTGTAGACTAACTCAAACAGTAGATCATTTCACTCATGGTTCTCTTGCTAGCCCCGCGCCGGTGCTCGGCTTAGGTTTCACGTTGCAGTGGCTGTGTCAAGACGTGTTATGCTTTGCAATAAAAAAAAAAACATTGGTACAAAGCAAGCCCGTTCACTTTTTTATGCTGATAAGAGAATTACAATGGTTTTTTATGTAACAAAAATGTGCGATTAAATTGCGATTAATCGCGAGTTAACTATGACTGTCGCGACATTAATCGCGATTAGATATTTTAATCGCTTGACAGCACTAATATAGCGTGGCGAGCCAGTCGCCCACTCGGTCGAGTACATGCTGTCACTAGTCGCCCGTACCCTTTCCAACTCGCATTGGCGAGTGGGCGACCACCCGTTTCGATCCCTGATATCATAATCATCATCATTATTATTATTAATATTCGTAATAGTAGTATTGGTAGTAACAGCATTGGGGTCATACTGTTAAAGGAAAATAATCACTGATGTGATGGTGTGATGATGCAGAGTTCTTGTTACTACCCTGAAGATGATTAGTTTCCTATAACAGCACGTCCTGAAGTGTTTTGTTTGCCAATGATTACAATTTTTATTGCCTGATAAGCAGCATGTAATTCTTTTTGTATCATGTGTTATGAATTGCAGAGATGCACAGAGATATAAACTAACTAAATAACACACTGACCCAGCCAAAATCGCTCCAACGTCAGAGATGAACCACTCAGGAGAGTTGAAGCCCAGGATGCCGACTCCATGGTAACGCTGCAGGCCGAGCTGTAAACACACACGGCACAAATTAGCACACGCGTGTACACACACACACACACACACACACACACACCATTCTCACTATAACCGACTGCATGCATCTGAAGCAGCTAAGCGGAAAACACCAGAAAACAAACTGCATCTTTTGGGGCGCTTTAATACACACACAAACATCTCTGTGGTTTCCTCTTGAACCTGCACTGCACTCGCACATGACTGTACAGGTTCACGAGCAGAAACGAAATATGTCAGGAATGAAAATCACTGATGGCATGACGTGATGAAAGTTACCATTTCCCTAAATCAGCATCTTGTCTTTCAATTTTATGACAGCATTTCAACAATTATAATTTTTATTTCATAAAGAACGACTATTTTTAATCCATTTATAGTTACATTAAAAAAAGTTAGGCCTAGTTTTTTCCTCTTGAAGTTAATTTGGGGGGGGGGGGGGGGGGGGGGTGCACGCTGCCAACATTAAAATGTATGGAAGGAATCTCCAAACAAATGTCAGCTCATACAAAACTTCACCACATCAACAAGTTTTGAATCCACGTTAAAAAAAAAAAAAATCAAATCAAATCAACCTACAATTTTTTGCCCAGGAGCCGAAACCACTTCGAGCCACACTCACTGTCCAATCAGAATCAAGCATTCAACAGCACTGTGGTATGAACACGTTTCACAAAAAGGGTGAAGTTCAAATGTCGGACAAGTGAAAGGGACAGAACGAGGGCCTTGAACCTGTTTTGCTCCTTTTTCTCATTTCCTCCGTTTTATTCCACAGTGTACTCGAGGTTAATGTCCTCTAATAGCCTTAAAAGGGGCAATGAACCCATATGTTTGCAAATGATCCACAGAATCATGGTTAATACCCTGCTGGGTTACATTAGAATTCAAAAATGTTGTTAAATATGATCACACCTTAAGATAAGATATTGGCTAAAACACAGTAAAGCAATAAAGCTGAGGTCGGTGTATGATGAGAGAAAACAAATTAAATGTAATATGGGAGCGTTTATCAGAGACAGAGACGCTGCTGTGTCCTCAGATACACCAGATACAGGAAGTGGGATCTGGAACACTGCTCAGGTTCGTGTCAGTGACCATTTCAGAATAAAATTCTCCATCTAGGGTTGAGACAATTTTCCATTTCGGCATAAAAACTCCACGAACATGGAACGACATTTCAAAATTTAATATAAAATATACACATCATGATCATCTCTCTCTCTCTCTCTCACATGCAGTCATTTCTCTATCCTGACCTTGAGGAAGCTCTTGGCAGCGGTCCGACAGTCTTTGTAATAATCTTTGTAGCTTATTTTCCTCCATTCCTCTCCTTCTTTCCAGCTGAGCGCCAGCCGGTCGCCGAATCGCTCCACGGTACGTGTGAACAGCTGGTTCACGGTGAGAGGAGCTTCAGCCGCCGGCCCTGAATCACCCATCCTCAGCTTCACCTCACCGTCCCTCTGCGACGTCCACAGAGCTGAGCCTGGGGCTGCTGAGACGGGAGCTGCAGGTCAGAGGTCAAACAGTCAGACACTGTACACCAAAGAACAATTCTTATTCAAATAAATATCAGAAATATATGTGATGATCCCGAGTCCAGATTATACCAAGGTTCAAAACTTTGCCTTGTTGTAAAGTTTTCTGCGGCTTGCTAATCAGCTAGTTAGGACGCAGGATAACATTTGTAAGATAAGCGCATCATGGGTAATACGAACACCCGGCCACTCGGCTTACTTTTATTTAATAAATCAAATCATGAAGAAATAGAAAGTTCATGAAAGAAAGGCTAACATCAGTAAAATATACTTTAACATCAAATCAGTTACTGGTAGCAACTTGTTTGGTCCATACTACAGTCGAGTACAAAAGTTTGTGCACCCTATGTGAAAGGTTTTGGTTTTTTTTAAATAAAAATACAACTTTGCATCTCTTTAGTGCATTCAAAAAAGGTTCTCTAAAGCCAACACTAACCGAGAGTTGATTAAATACTGTATTGGCCCCCAATAGCCACATGTATTCTCACATATTCCTCCTGAAATCACTGTTAGCACAAGTATTCACCCCCTCCTCAACCCCTAACACTTTATTAGGATCATGTCATAAATCCACACAAAACAGACCAGAATATTAAAATTAATACAAATTAACCATCAGAAGGTAGATATTTAGTTGAACAGAAGCGAGCTGTGTGTAATTCCAGTGTCACATGATCTCAGTATGAATACACCTGTCCCAGGAAGAACCTAGAGTTTGTTAGAGAACATACTTCAAAACATGCTATGGGGGTCACGTGATGGCGCAACACCTCTATAGGTTGGCGAGGTTATATCTAACTTTACAAGAAATATCACCCACGCACATTCAAAGGTTAGGACATCTTGATTACTGATTTTTCCACTGCTATTTTTAAATTTATATAGTTCACGTCCGTTTCGGTCTCATTAAGTGATCATCAACACCCGTAAAGTCTCAGGAAACTGAGGCATCAACTGACTTAAATATCACTAGTAAAATTTATCATCAGTTTAATAAAAATATAATTTCCTCACTCGTATCTCTCTCCTTTAGGACCACAAAGGCAAACTCTAAGCTACTTTATTAGATTACAACATTCAAAATCCCAGATAACATCCCATCTCACAAGACTATGATCATATATCTTCCAAGTTTCTCACACACAAATACAATTTTTCTCCAGTGCACCGAGGCTCAGTTGACTGCAGCAGCTCATTTGTAGTATCGGGACAAAACAAATTTATGTTGACAATAAATGTTCCATGGCAAAACCTTATTATATATAAAATTGCATTACAGTGTTTCCCTGGAAAAGGGAAAAAAAAAAAAAAAAAAAATCATCATCAGAGCAGTGCTACTGATACAGAGCCCAGCCTGTAATGGCTGGCCCGACCCAGAAGGCTGCTAGGAGGGTCCGGGGGCATGCTCTTCTGGAAAAATTGAGATTAGAGACTAGGGATGTTAACCGATGACCGTTTGACCGATGGTTGACCGAATCAACGTCAACCGGTTAATTTTTTTTTGGTTGTCGGTAAATAAATAAATAAATAATATATATATATATATAAAAATATTAGTGCTGTCAAAAATGTCGCGTTATTAACGCATTAACTTGACTCAATTTTAACGGCGATAATTTTTTTATCGCAAGATTAACACTCTGTGACATGATGTAGGTTTTTCCATAAGCTTTTGAAACTGCCAGGAACTTGGAACAGAAAACCGATAGCAGCTAGACTAATGCCACGCCCCGCACAGCCAGAGTCCTCTGCCCTCCTCCCCCCAAAAGAACCAGCGCGGGCAGGGCGCGCTAGTAGAGATGGGATTTATGGCTCTTTGATGGGATCCGCATCTTTGTGATCCGTTCTTTGAAAAGAGCCGTTCAAAAGACTGGCTAATTTGGCTCTTTTTAAATATTTATTCAGTTTTAAGAAGACAGCGTCTAAAGAAGCCAGATCCCTCTGAACTGTAAACTCAATGCTATCCCAGAAATCCTTCCTGTAATATGCAAATTTGGCCGCCTCTGATTGGACAGCGCGACGCATCAACAGGCAGAAAGTGTAAAAGTACAAAATGTGTTAAGTGAGCTGAAACAGTAAAGATCAGATTCAATGCAATATTTATCAACGAACAACTTAAAGTTAATATAATAGTGTACTTTATATTATAATCAAGCATGTCAAGCCTACCGTCACTGAGTTGTAGACTAACTCAAGCAGTAGATCACTTCACTCATGGTTCTTTTGCTAGCACTGGTGCTCGGCTTAGGTTTCACTTTGCAGTGGCTGTGTTAAGACGTGTTATGCTTTGCAATAAAAATAACATTGGTACAAAGCAAGCCCATTCACTTTTTTATGCTGATAAGAGAATTACAATGGTTTTTCATGTGACAAAAATGTGCGATTAAATTGCGATTAATCGCGAGTTAACTATGACAGTCGCGACATTAATCGCGATTAAATATTTTAATCGCTTGACAGCACTAATATATATATCGTTTTGAAGCTGCCGATTTTGGAGCGGAGAACCTGGAATTCTGTGTTGTAAATGCTTGGGGCATGCCATACGGTGTAAGGACGACAGCTGACAAATCAGAAACACCCATTCAGTCATGTCCCGCCCTCCCGCCCCAGTTGAAGACAGCTGCCACTCGGCGAAAGAAAGTCTCGGTGTTGGATTACATTTTACTACGATGTTAACCAGGTACGTAACATCAAGGAAATTCTTGACTATCAAAGAAACAAGAACACGGCGCATGAATGAAGTCGATGGTTGATTAGTCTGGTGAATATTAATGTCAATGTAATAATAATACACAAGATCTGAACTAAAACCTGGTTACTCACTGATGTTACTTAGCATCAGACAGTTGCTATATTAGCTTAGCGGCTAATCAGCTCAGCTCCAGCTATCCCATTCCCAATGGCTGTGCACAATTAGCAGCCATGTAACCGTAATATCAGTAGCTGGAAAACAATTGCAGTATGAGGTCTCTGTGGCTCACTTCGAAGAAAAGTGCCGAGTCCGTAGCAGTATGCGTCATAGCAACTTCAATACCATGCAGTAATGGCGTGTTGATATTGGTAACGGCGTTATAACGATTGTAGCCAATTAATTAGATTACCCGGCGTTATAACAGCCTTTATTTTAACGCCGTTATTCCCATCACTGAATGTTATGTACTACTTCTAGCACTTGACTTTATTTTCAACGCCATCGTGGCCAACTGAAACTGTCTCTAAGCTGGAGCCATTTGTCCTTCGCTCCAATACAAACCCCTCGACATCAGTGCCGCGTTTCACTAAATGTTTCACGCTGTAGAAAAGGTAATGTGAGTGGAGGGCAGCGACTGGGACTGAATGTGCGGATGCTCGCGGTTAGATTTAGAATAGATTCTAATAATTCCAATTCTAGAATTTTAAACTCATAGGTTAACTGACTTTAACCGGCTACACTGCAAAAAGTAAAATCTAACCAAGATTAAATATCTTAAAATCAAGACAAAATATGCTTGATATTTGTCTGCCAAGATAATTCTCCTTTCCAGGCAGGTTTTGTGTAAGAGTATTTCACTTACTTTAAGCATTTTTTCCCCTCAATTATCTTAATAAGGTATTATAACTTGTTATTGAGATTTTATTACTGGTTATGAGTAAGTTCTGTCTTAAAACGAGAATTACCATAATTTCATCGGTGTTATATTAACCATGACAAGTTTGTCAAAGTCAGAATTTCTTATTTCAAGCATCTTATCCTTTCTTTTAATCTCTTAACACAAAACAGATAACTAAATGAAATGAATTGTTGTATTGTCAATCTGGCAACAAAAATAGGCTACAAAATGGATTGGTTTGTTGGTTTGATTTTGATTTATTTGGCGGTCTCAGTTGGTATAAACACTTACTTAAACAGAGCACACCAATACGCCCAGATGAAATAGTCAAACTGTTGGTTGGGGGACAAAGTATCTAGCATGTTAAAGTGAGTAGTACAACTTTACTTGTTTTTAGTATAAATACACTAGTTTTAAGACATCTGTGGGGTTTCTAAAGCTAGATATATTTACTTGTTTTTAAAAATCTTGCCAAGTCAAATTTTCTTGTCCTGTTGGCAGATAATTTTGCTTATTTTAAGTAAAATATTCCTCATTTTATTACTTTTTTTTCTCGTTTTTGTAAGCCGGGTTTTTGCAGTGTAATGAGGCTCGGTGGTCGTTCAAGATTTTTTTTTAGTTTTCGCCATCCCTATTAGAGACTTCAAACCGTACGTTCTGGTGGCATCTAGGGCCGATTTAGACATAATTCAACATTATTAAAATTTGCTCTTTTTTTAACCTTGTCAAATATGCAAGGGGCAAAATTAGGTTTGAAACGAGAACACGTCGTAGCAAGTCTCTTCATTTTCCGATGCCAAGAACAGAATCGAGGTCAAATCACGCAACAGCACAATCTAGCAACCAGCACCTAGAACGGGGTGGGCAATTACACTGCAAAAACCCGGCTTACAAAAACAAGAAAAAAAATAAAATAAAATGAGGAATATTTTACTTAAAATAAGCAAAATTATCTGTCAACAGAACAAGAAAATTTGACTTGGCAAGATTTTTAAAAACAAGTAAATATATCTAGCTTTAGAAACTCCACAGATGTCTTAAAACTAGTGTATTTATACTAAAAACAAGTAAAGTTGTACTACTCACTTTAACATGCTAGATACTTTGTCCCCCAACCAACAGTTTGACTATTTCATCTGGGCGTATTGGTGTGCTCTGTTTAAGTAAGTGTTTATACCAACTGAGACCGCCAAATAAATCAAAATCAAACCAACAAACCAATCCATTTTGTAGCCTATTTTTGTTGCCAGATTGACAATACAACAATTCATTTCATTTAGTTATCTGTTTTGTGTTAAGAGATTAAAAGAAAGGATAAGATGCTTGAAATAAGAAATTCTGACTTTGACAAACTCGTCATGGTTAATATAACACCGATGAAATTATGGTAATTCTCATTTTAAGACAGAACTTACTCATAACCAGTAATAAAATCTCAATAACAAGTTATAATACCTTATTAAGATAATTGAGGGAAAAAATGCTTAAAGTAAGTGAAATACTCTTACACAAAACCTGCCTGGAAAGGAGAATTATCTTGGCAGACAAATATCAAGCATATTTTGTCTTGATTTAAGATATTTAATCTTGGTTAGATTTTACTTTTTGCAGTGTATTTTTTCCATGGGGCCACATGAGAAACGGAAAATTTTGTGGAGGGCCGGACCAAAAGGCTGAACTAAATTCTGCATAATATTAATTGTATTTCTTTATATAAAGCAGTAAATAAGATTGTTTTTACAAGCTGCTAAGACTGGTAAGAGTATGGAAAAAAACAAGGTTGCCTTACAAAAAAAAAAAAAGTCATTTATTCAATCAAATTTCCCAAAACAATGGTTAACAAAATGTGAACGTTTGTACCATTTTTTTTCAGGTCACATTCACCCCAAAACACAAAGACATCACAATATTGTCTTTCTACTCCACATATCAAGTAAGATACATCATATTATAATAATGATGCCCACATTTGTAATCTAGTCTAATCACCTCATTTGGTGTTTTTCAGTTTTTTATTTGTTCAGTGAGAGAAATCTAGTCTCTGTTGGTCTTTAACGAGCGCATCAGAGTCAGGTTGAATGTCTGAGGTGGAGATGCGAAGCACAGCTGACAGATGATCATCGGTGAGAGAGGATCTATACCTGGATTTGTTAAACTTCATCACTGAAAACGTCGATTCGGTGGAGGTATCAGATCTACAGATCGGCTCGGGCTCCAGCGCCTGCTGGTGACGTCACACTATGTGATTGGCTGGACCGTTTGAAGGATGATGTACAAGTTTGTGGTTGGTCTGGACAAATTACGGAAGTAGTCCTTGCGGGATTAGGTTTCGTGGGATTTCATGTCATGTTCATGTCGCGCGCACTGCGTTTTTGTTGAACACAACTTCAAAATGCACATTCAGTCCATGCATGGGATAAAATTAGAAAATACGTTTATTTTGTAATTTCTAATTAACCTTACGCGGGCCGGTCAGAATGAACCAAAGGGCTGGATGCGGCCCGCGGGCCGTAAAATGCCCAGGTCTGGTCTAGAACATGGCTTTATTGTATGGTTGCGAATGGCAGCCAGTGCATGCAGCGAAACCCTTTATTTTCACTTGTGAGTTGAGTACCAGGTTAGTCTAGACCTATATTATCTATCTATCTATCTATCTATCTATCTATCTATCTATCTATCTATCTATCTATCTATCTATCTATCTTCCAATTTCTATAGTTATTACTCATTTTCAGAGAGGAATACGAGATATTTAAGTGCAGAAAATGCTCGGCATTGTTCAATTTATGTTTTTTTAAGTGACCATGAGGTGCTGATGTCGCACAGCACAGCAGAGCGCCACGCAGCCACGCTTTGGGGAAAGCCCTGATTTTATATATTATCCCAATATGTGACTAAAGGGTGGTCAGCAGGCTGGTTCTGCATAGGCTACATATAGCATTAAAACAGGATTCGATTGTGGCAGGGCAATTATTGGTGTCTACATGAACACAAATCGTTGTTGACCTGTTAAATAAACTTAGGACAAACAGACCACCACTGCAGATATTCATTAAACCACTTGAACTTTTGAGCGAGTCTGGCTCACTAAAATCATACAGACCCTACGCTGTAAATCCAACATAACCAGGCTACACCAAGCGGTTTTCGCGCATCAACGTAATTCGACAGGTTACAGTCTATATATACACCTAGTCAATGACTTACTATTGGTTTTCATCTTCAAAAATCCAATAACGCTGGGTTGTTCTTCTGAAGTCATCTTCTAACCAGATCTGAAACTTGTTCCTCTGTCAGCGGTTACCAAAACTGAAATGTGCAGCGCTCAATTATATCCCCCCCCCCCCGCTTCTGATTCCTCCTTGGAATTTTCCAGAAGCTGGTCTTATGCAAATTTCAAAAGAAAACAGAATTGGAATTTGGAACTTTGACCCATGTGGTGGTGTTTTTTTTCAAATAAAGGTGATCTGTATAATTACTCCAAGGCAGCTGTGTGCATTTTGAATCCCCAAACACGCTCACTGTCCTATAAAACCATATTTATTTTCCCTGGGTGACGTCTATAAGAAGATATTTTCAAACCCCACACTGTAACAGCTGCAAACGAACACATGCAGTTGCTATCCATCTAGCCATTATGAAGGTCATGGCAGTATTGGGCTTTCAGCAATTTCTTTTTCTGTGGTAGAATTATTGTACAACATATAGTACTGTGAAAAAGTCTTAGGCCCCCTTTTTTTTTTTTCCTTTCATACAAACTTCGTCATAGATTTCTATGAATCCTACATTATCGAGTCTGTACAAAAACATTTCAGGAGTTCCAAAGGTCTGTTTTCCAGCACAAAATTAAAAAGTTACAGAAAAAAAAAAAAAGCTTGTATCTGAGCAGCATATTACATAAGAGAGCACTTTTCAGATTACAAAAGAAAACCTGATGAAGGCTGCTGGGTTTTGGTGCAAATAAATGAAGACGCGAGTGTGACGGTCAGTCAAAGTGTCCAGAAGAACTGTGGCTGGTTCTGGAAAATGCTCAGTAAAACTTACAGCTCATTTCCGCATAAAACTGCACTCACTGGACCTCAGACTACAATTTTTTTATTATTTTTTTTAAAGCAAAGGGTCGTCTCACACCGAATATTCACTTTGTTATATTGATTTATTATGGCTTACTGCTGTTTCATCATAACATTTCATCTCATCATTTTTGGTCTATAGCATTTCTTTGTGTGTGCCCAAGACACTTTCACAGTACTGTACATATTTAATAAAATGACAAGAATTTGGTGTGCATGATCGTTTTTCATTCGTTTGGGGTTTTCTGAAATCAACACAGGGTCAAAATTATACATACAGCCACCTAATATTTGGTTAAACGGCCCTTAAAAAAAAAAAAAAGTTTCACCTTCACCAGATGCTTTTCTTAGCCATCAGCAAGTTTCTGGCTGGATATTTGCTCACTCTTGACAGAATTAGGAGATTTCAATTAAATGTGTGCGTTTCCTGGAACAGACCTGACTTTTAAAACAAACACAGCCTACATATTTTTGATCGGCTTGAGCTCAGGACTAACGCTATGTTCACACTGCAAGGCTTAATGCTCAATTCCGATTTTTTTGTGAAATCAGATTTTTTTTTGTGAAATCCGATTTTTTTGTGAGGTCGTTCACATTAACAAATATATGCGACTTGTATGTGATCCTCAGTATGAACGAAAAGCGACCTAAAAGTGTTCCGCATGCGCATTGCAGGATACGACGACGTCACACGCAGTGAGCATGGCCAGTGTTTACGGAAGTAAAACCGCCCGGTTGCGGTATGACCCATCCAATCTAGCTTGAATAGCTGCATCCCCCCAAATGGAAATCAGCTCCCTAACCTCTGCGTCCTTCCATTGAGAAGATTCAGAACCTTCACAGCCCGAAGCGTCCCTCGCATTGATGTCATGCACAGGGGCGCAGATACGTTTTTTGAACTGGGGGGGACAAAGCTGCCAGCAAACCAACCCCAACCCCGATATGCCTGTCAAACTTCTTGTGGGTTACCATAGCAACCAAGCTCAAGCTCGCAACCTGTGCAGTCTGCGCAGCTCAACCAACCGAATATCAGTCTTTGTTTTGTTTTATGTGAGTTGTTGCAACTATGTATACACTGCCGTGCACCTCAATAAACCGAATGGTAATTAGTCTTTTGATTTTTCCGTGAGGTTTGCCTTATGCAAAGAAAGACAGCATAGACGTTTTTTCCCTCCCTATAAGTGGGGGGGACCGAACGAAGTGAATTGAAATCTGGGTGGGACGAATCCCACCCGTCCCACCCTCTATCTGCGCCCGTGATTATGCGCCATGTTGTTGTAACTTTTTTTGAGAGACCCGCTGCCTACTTCAGCGCAGAATAGTGACGTTTGTGGCTTGTTGATGACGTGTAAGTCAGATGAATGCGACCTGGCGGTTCAGACTGAAGTCGCATATGAA
The DNA here is from genome assembly GCF_027579695.1 of Neoarius graeffei. NCBI lineage: Eukaryota > Metazoa > Chordata > Actinopteri > Siluriformes > Ariidae > Neoarius > Neoarius graeffei. The sequence goes on from NC_083578.1 coordinate 87,287,715, forward strand.
AAGAGCGGATAGGAATCGGAATTAGGACCACATATCCAAACGGCCTGGGTCGGAGTTGAAAAAATCGGATCTGTGTCGTTCATATTGTCAATAAAAGATCGGATACAGGTCACATATGGGCGAAAAGATCGGATTTGAGTCACTTCAGCCTGCAGTGTGAACGTAGCCAAAGTTTCATGTTAGCCTGCTTTATCCTCCACAACCAGCTCTGATGCGTGTTTGAGGTCATGATCCTGTTGGAACATCCAATGGTGTCCAGATTTCTCATGGTTTGACATTATGCTGAAGAATTCTGAGGTTCTTCATGGTTCCATCCACTTTGTTTAATGCACCAGTTCCACTGGCAGCATAACAGCCCCAGAGCTGATGCTGCTACCACCACCGTGCTTTACAGTTGGCACAGTGTTCCTCTGTACCTATGCTCATTGTAGCCAAAACAACTCAATCTTTGTCTCATCTGACCATCAAATATTCCTCCAGAAGGCTTTTTCTTTGCGTTCAGCTGCAGACTTTTATGCTGACTTCAGAGCAAGAGCTTCTTTCTTGGACAGCAACCTCTCAGTTCATGGCGATGTAAAACTCACTTGACTGTAGACAGTGTTCCAGCAGCTTCCAGTTCATGGCAGACCTGTGCCTTGGTGGCTCCTGAGCATCCAAACCGATTTCCTCTCAGCTGAGGGGGACAGTTTGGATCTTCTTCCAGCAGAGAGGCTTGGAAAAGTGGCTCCACCTCCCAATAACTTGTAAGTACAAGTTATGCAATTGATTGAACTGATGATCATGGGCTCTTCAGATGTCTAGAAATGGCTTCAGACTGTGTGTGTGTAAATCTACGATCCTCATTTTCAGATCTGCACAAAGCTCCTTGGACTTTCCCACTGTACTGTGTATTGGTCAATCCAATGAGTGTCGAACACTTTGTTTGACTTTAGGCCATCCTTAAAAAAAAAAAAAAATCCGTTTCCTGTCCACCGGGTGAGCAAAAAAATTCAGTCGGGAGGGAGGGATTTTTTTTTTTTTATATATATATATATATATATATATATATATATATGGATGGATAAGAAATCGCAATGCTGTGTTTGCTTTTTCTTTCAGTAGTTTTTTATTACAAAAGCAGACACATTTAATAAAATATGACGGTTTAATCAACTGAAACTTGTACAAAAACTTTAAGTTAGCATTTTAAATGCTGACTGCAACATTTGCAAAACTTTTACAAAAGGTACTTAAAATGTCCGACACACGGACTTTTTGTAGTTCTAAAACCGACCGTTAGGCCTAGTTCGGATGAAATTACACTATTAAAATGATCACTGAATGATTTGTTTTTCTGAATCTTTACTATTTTGTTGTTCGCTAGAATACCATTTTGTGATTTCACACTTAAGCAAATGTTTGAAAACTCCGGATCTACTTCCTTCATGGTGGCTGCCATTTTTTGTGCCGCACGGCGCATGCGCAGAGCTGATTCGGTTCTATATTCTGCGCGGAATGCAAGGCTTTCCACAAGCGCCGGCTGCCGGCCACACAATTAAGTCCAGCCGGCTACTTTAATTACTTATTTTTGTAGCCCACAGGCTCTAAATATTAATTTTCGATTTTAATAAAATTAAATGTTTATCTAACGGACTGACAATGATGTCAAACTGAACCGCACTCATTTAAGTTGTGATTCGCGCTGTTTGTACCGATAATAACCACAAATTCCCCGCCGACTTCGTTGATCAAGGGAGAGTAACTCATCCGTGGCCCCGACATGCGGTGTGCGCGCGCGCACACTCGGCAGAGGCAGTAGTGTGTCGGGGCCGCCGGAGGCGACAGAAGCAGAGATAACGCTTATTTTGTCTCCGGTAAACCAGTCTTCTCTCGTTCAATTACGTGCTGGCATCAAAAGACACCGTTGGTTGTAAATGAAACCAAACTGAATCGTTGGAGTGCATCTTCATACACAAATGGAGAAATGTTGGCTCAGTGTGTAATTGTGTAGCCCCACTGCAGACCGTTGCCGTTGTTAATTCATAGCATGCTCAGCTGCGTGAATGTGTCATGCACTGAAAATAAGAGATTTACAAGCCAGGAACACCTCATGATGCAATACGCAAGAAAAGAAAGAAGATTTACTGCCATTTTACTTTGTATTTGAGTAAAGTGAATAAATAAATGGTCTGTGGAAAATACATTTAATCCTGGGAACTGCATGCACAGGAGTTTATTTTGTATTTACCCCCCCCGGCTACTTATTTGTCATGGCTGGCTAGTATGAGCCTTAGTGGAACGCCCTGGGAATGCGTAAATGTCAAGCTCGATTTTAGATTTACGAACCCGAAAAAAATGTAAAAAAAACGGAGTTAAAAAAAAAAAAATTCAACCGCACAAACGGCACTCACCCGGCCGGTGGACCGGAAACAGAACATTTTTTAAAATAATGGCCTTATTAAATGTTGTGCACAGAGAAGCTACCTGCTTTAATCAAATCATCACTAACAGGAAGTTAAGAGGCCTTGGCAAGTTAAGACATTTTGGAACTTTCAGCAACATTGAATTAATAATCTAAGTCAGCGGTTCCCAAACTTTTTTGGCCGCGCAGCCCCTTCTATACTCCAACCAGGTTGACGCACCCCCAGTCCCACAGTTTCAAAAAACACACGCTTTCTTATAAAGGCAGCATCTTTAGTCGTGCTAAAATGATAAACATCGTTTGCCACACCTGCAGGAAACCACAAAAGTGAAAAAAAAAAAAAAAAAAACCACCAAAGCCTTCTTAAAAAAGCCTAGGTCACAACCGGACATACGATTTTTTGGCCGTGCGATTTTTGGCGTTTCCCAAATCGCTGAGTTTTTTTTTTTTTTGTTCATGGAGAAAGACGCGCGTTGGCCGTAAGTTTGTCTTGCAACCTGGAAAAAAACGTAGCGCTAAGCGCCCGTAGAGTTTGACATGACAAAGAACCTCTGCGGCCGGTCTGCGGCTCGAGAATCAGCACGTCACGCGCGCCCTCCGTGCGTTTCTTGCGCGTAGACCGGCCGTAGGAGCACGTACAGCCGGTTGTGACCGAGGTTTAAGGCAGCACGTCGTGCTCGAATGAGAACATCGAATCACATTAACATGTTATGCGCTCTCGTATTTGAATTAGATAGAATTTGATTGAAATGTAACAGTTTTAAAACGTTGCAACAGGGTAAATGCGCAAATTCATTACAAAGGGAGATCACATCGAGGCATGTAGTCTACCAGCCAGATATGGGGAAAATATATGATTTTCATCCGTGTTTAAAACACTAGCAACACAACCCTGTCATTACAAGGTTATGAAAATGAATTGAGAATGAATTTAATTTGCAAAAAGGTTAACATATAATAACAGTAAAAATAGCAATGATAATTATGAACATATGCATTTTAAAGAGATACAACAATTAAGGAGCATATCAGGAACAGATAAAGAAGAGGATCCATCTGATTGTGAAGTTCAGTGCTGGCGGCTCAGTCTGCAGCGAGAGAGACAGACAGACGGTGGGTGGGTCAGTAGGCTATATAGGTCCTATTTTCAGTAGCAGTATATATTTTTAGCAAGATCAATGCCATTTGGCCAAATACATACCAATATTAATGCGACGGATGGGCCTGCATCTTGGCACAGAACTCTCCGACGTTTGGGGTAATTGAAGACAGTCTCAGCCTCAAATCTCTCTCAACATCTCCCAGTCTCCTCCTTCATCCCTGATTTGTGGTGGCGCGTTTAGTTTTGCCGATTTCAACCAGTTGAGCATCATGAATGAATGAAGCCAGAAACTACTGCAGAACCGTTACGGCGTAGAAGAAGAGTTAAAAATCGCCATTACATTTTTTATCTTGCGCACCCCCTAGTGGCAGCTCGCGCACCCCCGGGGGTGCGCGCACCACACTTTGGGAAACCCTGATCTAAGTGGATGTATAGCTCATTTTGACCCTGTGTTGATTTCAGTCAACCCAAAATAAATTAAAACTTGTGTACCAAATCCTTGTTTTTTTTTCCTCTATTAAGGATGTATGCTGTACAATCATTCTGCCAGTCATGCTTCTTGAAACAGGGAGAGAGTTGTTCAAGATGCTCCAAAACAAACACAGAGCTTCAAAATTTACCGAGCTCACTACACAGGTCTGATTTCTTTGATTTGTACTTTAAGTGCAATTCAAGGCCATGTTTGCAGTGATATGACAAATGGAAAAGAAAAAGAAAAAAAAGAAAACCCACACGCACGATCCAAAAGCTTGGATTTGATTAAAACTTGCATGCATCAGTATTTAATCTGAAGTGAATTAATGCTTTTATTTTATTTGGTCTTGTGTTTGTTAACCTGAACCAATTAATAACCCTAAACAAGAAACTGAAATGGGAATTTATTTGAAGTTAAAACAGAATTACTGTACGTCTTTTTTAAATGTTTTGTGTGCGTGAGAGAGATCTCACCAGGCTCGGTGTGTGTGTTGACACCATTGTGCTCTTCCTCTCGCTCACAGGGAGTCTCATCCTCTGATGATTCACTGCAAAGGAATTAAATAAACAGAGTTAGTCGAGAGCGGCAGCATCTCACGCACAGTTTTTACGGTGTGTATTACAGACTACTAGAATGCAGAGCAGGTTGAGCTCATGTGTTTTGATGTCATAAGCTGAATGGGTGTGTGTGTGTGTGTGTGTGTGTGTGGCAGTACACACTTTGCTGTGAAATTTGTATCAGGATCCTCCATGGAAGGGACACTGTAGTCAGGAGGACATGGCTGCAGGACGCTCACGTCTCCTGCGGGATCTATCACGCCTGCTGTGGACATGGCTGAGGGCTCGCACACAATCACTGTAGAAAACACACAGAGTTAACACACTACTACAACTCCTACTGCAAATCAAATTCACACATCTTCGCCAAAAATACGTCTCGTGTCTGAGGTTTGCTTCTATATTTTGATACTGGAGTTACGATGCCAACATAGTTGACAAGTAAAAGAAACAGCTGGGGGCGTCATGGCTCAGGTGGTTAAGGCGCCATACCATAAATCTGGGGACCCGGGTTCAATTCCGGCCCGAGGTCATTTCCCAATCCTTCCCAATCTCTCTCTCCCGCTCATTTCCTGTCTCTACACTGTCCTATCCAATAAAGGTGAAAAAAAGCCCAAAAAAAAAAAAAATCTTAAAAAAAAAAAAAGCTACCAATTTAGCATATTTGCAGTGAAGTGTGTGTGTGTGTGTGTAGCTCAGCGCATACGTTTCATACACACCGGCTCAGTCAGAGACATGCGAGTGTCACATGACCCAACATGTGCTCAGAGGAGCAAGTGTCATAACATTATTGGTTGAGTAACCGAACACAACAGGCCTTTGGTAATAACTTAGTGGACTACACACACACACTTTCTGCTGTATAAACCTCTAACAAGGTCAAAACTGTCAAATATTAGTTAATTTACAGTTAATTTAATACTAAATATCTTACATGATGTGTATTTTATATACCATCTAAGTTTTGCTGAACTGAAACCATTTTCATTTGATTCTGAACCAAATAAAATCTACTAATATAGTCACGGTGACAGTGATGCGGCAAAGAAAAATCACAATACTTAAAGACGCACACGATACATGATTTACGGTATATCGCGATATACCACAGGTCTAATTTTTGCTCAGGTTTTATGAACAAAGCAAAACGTGAGTGACTCCAGCATTTGAGATTTTTGTCCAGCATTTATATAAATAAAATAAATTTACAAAGAAAAGCAGAGAAAATTAAACAATTGCTATAAAAATGTCTACGTACAATTAAAAAGGTACAATTTTAGCTTTTAAAAAAAAAAAATTTAAATTCCTTACTTGTACAAATAACCTGGAAGATATGTAGAACATAATTAACAACAGATCAAGCCATAACCTTTGCAAAAAAAAAAAAAAAAGTGTTAATTTGGTGAGAAAATCTGTTTGGGGCGGAGCCTCGTCAACATGGATGGGAATCATTCAAACATTGAACGCATTTCGAGACCTGCTCAAAAATGAATCTTGGGTTGGGGGGACCCAAGTTGCACACCTTTAACGCTCACATTGACACATGAAGATAAAGCATCACAAAATGCTGTTAATATCATGATATTGGGATCACATAGCATGATTTTCCCCAAAGCGTTGCTCTGCCTGCCGATACGCTTAGTTGCTTTAGTTAAAATCCGATACGCTTAGATTTATACGGATACGTTAAATTTCCTACCCACAAGTAACTAGATCCATAGGAGAGCAAATAACAGATCCATTTACAAACTGATTGATATTTGTGTTAAACAAGCGCTCTTTTTTCCAATGTTTGCGTTGATTCTGTCAAAGTAATATGTCCGCATGGTATGATGTAATCAAACTAATCTGTTGGCTATGTCAAGATCACATTTTCAAACCGTCCAATAAAAATATTGAAAGAAAACGTCAGACATCCCAGAATTTTCCGATTCATTATAAGTAGGGCTGGGCGATTTTACGATTACGATGTTATTCACGATATAAAATCTCTACGATTAGAAATTAGACACGTACGATATGCCTACGATAAGCCTACGCCTTCAAAATTACTTCATCCGAAGTTTTGACAGACACGCGAATAGCCAATCATAACTAAACAGTACCGCACGTAACCAATCAGTTGGAAGAGAGCCACGTCAAGTTAGGTTGCGTGCACACACAAACGTGTAGCAGCAACGCACAGCATGGCTGTGGTGAAGTTTGCAGGAGCGCGGCATTTCTCCAGCAAAGCGTGAAACAAAGCGATTATAAAAATGAGCGAGAAGCCGACTGACCAGAGTTCTGAACAGGAAAGTCAGAGCACTGCCCTGGAGGACATCGTTGAAAAGAAGGGCCAGAGATCTTCGGTTGTGTGGAGGTATTTTGGATATTTAAAATCGGACATACAACAAAGTGTTACACAAAACCTTAAAACACACTGACGTACAGGATTGCACTTTTTTTCTCCTTGCAGCATAAGGTTTACACGTCAATATGTCTTTTATGTTTATTTGAAAGCTGCTAGAATTTGCACAAATGATTAACAATGGTATATAGTTTTTATTTTTCAGTTTCAGTTTATTCATTTGAACAAAAGAATGTGCATCCAGTTTGTTTTGGTTCTGTGAAACTTGAAGGCTTGTTAAGCTATTTTTGTTAATTAGGAAGGAACTACTAATTTGTAATGTTCATATTTTGAGCAGAAAATTAAAGAAAATACAAAAATGGTGATTTGATTTATATCGTGATCTATATCGTTATCGAAAATTTTGAAAAAATATATCGTGATATAATTTTCTCTCATATCGCCCAGCCCTAATTATAAGCGATCTCATTGGCTGCTGATGTTGTCCCCCACCGGACGGACAAAGCCGACTGATTTTAATCAGAAAAGTTGGACCCAGTCTATTATCATTAGGGCTTCGATCAAAGATTGGTTGACTAAACGTCAACAAACCCACGTGAGTGATGGCGCACAAAACCAGACAACTGTCATGACAACTGGCTCAAAAAGCACTCGCTGGACAATTTGATCCACATCAGCATGGATGGCAGCGAGATGGACGATGAGAGGGTCGCCCAACATTGGGCCAAGCAAAAGCCGAAGAGAATTAATCTGCTTTAAAGGAGTCGAAAACTTAATTCATTAGTTTGGGTTTGCAGAAAGATCATGTACTTTATAAACACTCTCACGAAGTGAAGTTGTCCAAATGTGTCAAATATAGCATAATTTCAAATAATAATCATACGCATTTTTGGCAGTGTGATGTCACTGGGATCCATTTAACAAAAGGCGGCTCCGGATTATTCTTTTGTTAAAGGCTCACCGTGACATCACGCTGCCAAATACGCTTATCGTTATTATTCAAAATTATGCTACATTTGACACTTATTAACAAATTCTCTTCATGAATGTGTTTAAGTACATAATCTTTCTGCAAACTTAAATGTATGAATTAAGTTTTATTTTCCTTTAAATATGTTTTAATCTTAATCTAGTCCATTTAATAAAGTGCCAAAATTTAAACTTTATAATATGCAGCTGCCTTACTTTTCTTTTCAGTGTATCTTAGTTATACATATATTACGGTAAATGCATCAGAAACATTCTAAATCATTACAGTTATAGTAATACAGCAACTTATTTTAAAAGGAACAGTCCACCGTACTTCCATAATGAAATATGTTCTTCTCTGAATTGAGACGAGCTGATCTGTACCTCTCCGAGCTTTGCGCGACCTCCCAGTCAGTCAGACGCAGTCAGACGCGCTGTCACGCCTGTTAGCAATGTAGCTAGGCTCAGCATGGCCAATGGTATTTTTTGGGGCTGTAGTTAGATGCGACCAAACTCTTCTGCGTTTTTCCTGTTTACATAGGTTTATATGACCAGGCAAGGCAATTCAGAGAAGAACATATTTCATTATGGAAGTACGGTGGACTGTTCCTTTAAGGTGGCAGGTCTTAGGTTCAGATCCCTTTGTGATCAACAGGAGGTCATGATGATCGATTCTCTTCACTGGATTGCATAAGATGGCGCAAACCACTGTTCATATTTTCACGCGCATTTTGGTTACAACACGACTTGATGATAGATAATTAAGGGATCCCCGTAGATCTTCAATCGATCATAGACCTCAGTAATCTATAACAAAACAGTTTAACTTGCATGTTGAACTTTAAGGTGAAATTTCAAATGTGTATATATTAATACTATTTAGGTCAGAAATCATTGAAACACTGGTAAAATCGATCCTATAATCATGGATCTAAAACTTCAGAGACCCTGAAATGCACCCGAGAGCATCGATTTTCAAAATGTTTTCCGGGAGGGCCACGCCCCCACACCCCTCTAGTTTCACTTTGCGCTGATGGCACTCAACTGTCTGTGTATTATCATGTCAGAATTTAGGGATTTGATTTTTTTTCTGGGGAAAAACACTGCATAGTCATATTGCCCAGCTCCAGCGTCTACAAACTAGCACCTAATAAACAAACAGTCATATGCAACAACTAGTTTTTAGCACTTGTAAACTCCTGAGAGAAAACTAATGCCGTTCTAATAGGGCTCCGGGCTTTTTTTTTTTCCCCTTTTACCTTCTAACAGGTTTAAAAATAATAAATAAATAAAAATAAAAAAACCCCAACACCATTTACACTACTGGTAGCTTGGTCCGGAGATCTTATAGCGAAGCTAGCAAAAATATAAATCAATCATCACAGCAACAAGGTTTCATCATTCAATCCTCATGCACGTCTTTGTGAAGACTTTTTTTTTTTTATAAAGCTGGAGATAAGCATGACTTGGAGGAGCAAAGGATTCAGCTCAGCACTAAACAACGGCAACACTGATAGGACAAACACTAAACTATACTAAACTTCCCATAGCAGCTTGTTTGGCACGGCACAAGCTTTCGAAACCGTGACCGCAAAGCAAAACATCAAAAATTGAAATTCATTGTATTGCTTAAGGTTACAGTTGGACAGAATGCAACCGACGATCCAAAAAACTGCAAACACACACACACACACACACACCTTTATAATCCAACAAGTGAATAAGGAACCAAATCAAACCACACCTAAACAACCTCAGTGACCGACAAACATCATTTCCATGTCGTATTTTTTTTTCCATGTGATGGCTAATGGCTGAGAACGTCCTGTTTCCTTCGGTCCTGAGGTCACAACCAACAGGAAAGGGGTCATTTCCAAGCAGGAAACTAGTCACTGAATTCCTGGCTGATAACAGCAGCCCACGGCTCAGTTCTCTAAACGCCAACGCTGCATTTATGATTTAGATGGGTAAGGTTTGACAAAATGACAGAATTATTAGCCATAATAACATCACAAGCTAGACTTGAACTATCGTAATAAATGACTCCATACTACCGGTTATCGTCATCATTATTAGTGACATGACAGAACATAAATGGCATCTGGTGTAGTTTATACAATTCAGACCCAAGTTCTATGTTTGAAACCGCTCCCTACACCATATCATCATCATCATCATCATCAGATCACGAAATCAAATCCCAGTGACGCCATAGTCATCATGAGACATGACAGGAAAATTGGCCGTGCTCTCAGGGTAGGAGGGATGCCATACCATCAATTATGAACCCAATCAATCGCAAGCGACGAATAAAGTGCATATTTTGAACCAATTAAAATTTTTTTTTATATGAAAGTCTGTCCCTTTACACACTCATCCAGAAGGGTAATTTTGCACAAGGCCATCTGTCTACAGCAGAAAAAAAAAATAAAACTCGTCTGGAAAAATCCCAAGGGAGTCTGGAGCCAGATTCGTGACGTTACCTGCGGAAGCGCCAGCAGGCTGCGCGAGCTTTGTACGGTTTCAGTGCACAGCCTGTGTAGTCCAAGCGCTCCCATTTCTCTCTCATTGTCCGGTCTTTTGGGAAACGATGAGTACTAATCCCATCAAGATTGGTGTTGCTACACCCTCCTATGATACATCTGTTAACCATTTTAATAATTACGTGATAACGTTGAAGAAATTTGCAGAAAACCACCAGGTCGTTTTCTCACAAACAAACCAGCGCTGACGTAGGATTCAGAGGGAGGCATCCCGCACGTGATGTCACGAAAAATCAATGTTTGCCGGGAAATCCAAATGCCAAGTTTTTTCAGAGGCAGACCAATTCGCCTCAAATGGCTTGATTTCAACTGAATTTTTCTGGTATTGCGCAAGGTAAAAAAATTGCACAAAATGTGCCAGATATTTGACCAAAGTTTAATATAAAACAGGAGAATTACATTGATCTCGCTCCTGAATTTACCCGTGATATGCACTTTAAGAACCTGTCCTATATGGGTCATCATGAAGGGACTTTTCACAGCAACGCAAACGGTTTCTCTGGTTTTCAGATACACCTCAAATTATTCAAGAGGAATCAAACATCCTTTATGTAGCAGGCATGAGACAGAGCAAAAGATCATCTCCTAACATTGTCTTCCTGATAATCTCAGGATTTGAACTCGCACCCTTTGGGTCAGAAGTGCAGAAAGTTTAACCGCTGCCCTGACGATGGATTACGGATGTCCTGAGCCCACCGTGGTAACCGATTTATCCATGGAGGTTTCCAGCAACCTGCTCCAGGGTCTTGAGGAACAGAGCTGCTGCTTTCCCATGAGTGACGTCCATCAGCCCAGTAAACATGGAGGTCATCAGCGACCTGTAGCTTCCTGCCGTCTTGTTGTTGCCCCAAAACAGACTTATTCAGAGTGCTCAACTTCTTCAGTAGTTATGATTTAGCAAGGTGATGGAAACGCACACCCACCCCATGTCAGTTGTGATGATGCACCTAATGATTACAACAAGGGATTTGGTTTGCATTTCCATTCAACTTCCTAGACCACAGGAGGGAATCTGACCCACACCGAGCACAAACTGTGCACGCAATAGGATTTTCCATTGCACCCCACACACACACACACACACACACACCTTTCTTAGCTTCTTCCTCTCACCCACACACCTCGTGCAAATCACTGTAGCATAATCATATACATGAAGGCATACATATGTATATACGCTCACCGGCCATTTTAATAGAAACTCGTTCTTGATTCCTGTTCTTGGCTGCAGGACTGGAACCCAATGTGGTCTTCTGCTGTTGCATACAGAGATGCTTTTCTGCTCACCATGGTTGTAAAGAGTTGCTATGCGTTACTACAACCCCGATTCCAAAAAAGTTGGGACACAGTACAAATTGTAAATAAAAACGGAATGCAGTGATGTGGAAGTTTCAAAATTCCATATTTTATTCAGAATAGAACATAGATGACATATCAAATGTTTAAACTGACAAAATGTATCATTTAAAGAGAAAAATTGGGTGATTTTAAATTTCATGACAACAACACATCTCAAAAAAGTTGGGACAAGGCCATGTTTACCACTGTGAGACATCCCCTTTTCTCTTTACAACAGTCTGTAAACGTCTGGGGACTGAGGAGACAAGTTGCTCAAGTTTAGGGATAGGAATGTTAACCCATTCTTGTCTAATGTAGGATTCTAGTTGCTCAACTGTCTTAGGTCTTTTTTGTCGTATCTTCCGTTTTATGATGCGCCAAATGTTTTCTATGGGTGAAAGATCTGGACTGCAGGCTGGCCAGTTCAGTACCCGGACCCTTCTTCTACGTAGCCATGATGCTGTAATTGATGCAGTATGTGGTTTGGCATTGTCATGTTGGAAAATGCAAGGTCTTCCCTGAAAGAGACGTCGTCTGGATGGGAGCATATGTTGCTCTAGAACCTGGATATACCTTTCAGCATTGATGGTGTCTTTCCAGATGTGTAAGCTGCCCATGCCACACGCACTAATGCAACCCCATACCATCAGAGATGCAGGCTTCTGAACTGAGCGCTGATAACAACTTGGGTCGTCCTTCTCCTCTTTAGTCCGAATGACACGGCGTCCCTGATTTCCATAAAGAACTTCACATTTTGATTCGTCTAACCACAGAACAGTTTTCCACTTTGCCACAGTCCATTTTAAATGAGCCTTGGCCCAGAGAAGACGTCTGCGCTTCTGGATCATGTTTAGATACGGCTTCTTCTTTGAACTATAGAGTTTTAGCTGGCAACGGCGGATGGCACGGTGAATTGTGTTCATAGATAATGTTCTCTGGAAATATTCCTGAGCCCATTTTGTGGTTTCCAATACAGAAGCATGCCTGTATGTGATGCAGTGCCGTCTAAGGGCCCGAAGATCACGGGCACCCAGTATGGTTTTCCGGCCTTAACCCTTACGCACAGAGATTCTTCCAGATTCTCTGAATCTTTTGATGATATTATGCACTGTAGATGATGATATGTTCAAACTCTTTGCAATTTTACACTGTATAACTCCTTTCTGAGATTGCTCCACTATTTGTCGGCGCAGAATTAGGGGGATTGGTGATCCTCTTCCCATCTTTACGTCTGAGAGCCGCTGCCACTCCAAGATGCTCTTTTTATACCCAGTCATGTTAATGACCTATTGCCAAGTGACCTAATGAGTTGCAATTTGGTCCTCCAGCTGTTCCTTTTTTGTACCTTTAACTTTTCCAGCCTCTTATTGCCCCTGTCCCAACTTTGAGATGTGTTGCTGTCATGAAATTTCAAATGAGCCAATATTTGGCATGAAATTTCAAAATGTCTCACTTTCAACATTTGATATGTTGTCCATGTTCTACTGTGAATACAAGATCAGTTTTTGAGACTTGTAAATTATTGCATTCCGTTTTTATTTAGAATTTGTACTTTGTCCCAACTTTTTTGGAATCGGAGTTGTATATCCATCCTTCCTGGTAGCTCGAACCAATATTTTTCCTCTGACCTCTTCTCAACACGGCGTTTGTTTCCACCCACAGAACTATCACTCATTCAAATAATGTTTTTTGCACCATTCTGTGTAAACTCTAGAGACTGTTTGTGTGTGAAAACCCCAGGAGATCAGCAGTTTCTGAAATACTCAAACCAGCAGCCCATTTTGCTCAAACCAACACCCATGCCACAGTGAAAGAAAGTCGCACTTTGAGATCACGATGTTTCACATTCTGATATTTGAACACTGAACATTAACTGAAGGTCTTGATTTGTATTTGCATGATTTGATGCAACATGCTGCTGTCAATCAAGGGATTGGCTGATTAGAGAACTGCATCAAAACAGCAGGTGAATGGGCGCTCCTAATAAAGTGGCTGGGGAATTTACTTGGGATGCACCGATACCAATACCGGTATCAGGCCGATACTGTGGTCATATACTCATCTCATTATCTCTAGCCGCTTTATCCTGTCCTACAGGGTCGCAGGCAAGCTGAAGCCTATCCCAGCTGACTACGGGCGAAAGGCGGGGTACACCCTGGACAAGTCGCCAGGTCATCACAGGGCTGACACAGACAACCATTCACACTCACATTCACACCTACGGTCAATTTAGAGTCACCAGTTAACCTAACCTGCATGTCTTTGGACTGTGGGGGAAACCGGAGCACCCGGAGGAAACCCACGCGGACACGGGGAGAACATGCAAACTCCGCACAGAAAGGCCCTCGCCGGCCACGGGGCTCGAACCCGGACCTTCTTGCTGTGAGGAGACCGTGCTAACCACTACACCACCGTGCCACCGGTCATATACTCGTACGTGTAATAATTCTCCGATACCACTTAATGGCAACATTACATTAAACTTAAGCCCAGAGGTCAGGGAGTGTTCCATCACTTTTTGCTGCCCTATCAGATTTTTATATCTAGTGAGAGAGATTGGTCAACCTGAAACAGGAAGAAGAAATTGAGAACACTGGTGCAGGCAAATTAGTGATTGTACACGAAGGGGGAGATGTCAGCAGTGTGGACATATTTTAAAATAATGATAAGGGAAGATGACAGAAGTAAGGCAGACTGGAAATTCATTTCTGCTAAAGTGGCAAGAAGAGGAGGAAGGGAGAACATCATTTACCACAACATCTAAAGACTCATCATAGTGCAGAGTTCACAAAGTTTGCTCATGCTAGTCGTGGAAAAACCTCAACAAGAAACTTTAACGCAAGTTCTGGAACAACGAGAGAAGAAAATGTCCCGAGATAACCTACGAACCTCTAACTCGGCACATTTCCCTCCATGACCAGCCATTGTTAGTTGCTCATAACGTAGCCTAGGCGTTCATCGCCTTCTTGGCAAACTAGAGCCGTGATCTGAAATTCCCAGTCATCACCACGTCACAGATGCTGTTTTACCAAAAGGTGTTTGACGTCGTGAAAAAGCACATTAGCGACCCGTTGCATGACGTTTCAGCCTTCAGCTTGGCAAGTGATGTTTGGACTCGCAGTGCATGCCCAGTGTCTCTCCTCAGTGTAACTGCACAGTGGATTGATGTGAATTTTACTCTTCAAGTCACATTAAAAGCAAAACCGTTCCGGTGCTCGCACACCAGCCAAGCTGTAGCCATTGCGTTTGATGACATGCTTAAGACCCGGGGCATTCCGAGAACTTCTGTCCATGCTGTGCTTCACGCTGTGCTCGTGCGGTGTTGACGTGAAAGGCTGTTCAGTTCAGAATGAAAACAGAAACAGGCTCACAGCTGATCATGCTGAGCGGATTCTGTCCATCAAAAAGAACCTGCTTCTGACGTTTCCAAAAAAATGTTTCGTTCTTAGACACGACACCATTGTATGCTGACTGAAATAGGTTGTCATTTTTGCGAAATGAAAATCACTTCACGGTAGATGACTGAGCCTTCCAGGATCAACTGGCACATGTTCCGGGGTCTTCTGTCGGAATACGAGAGAGCCAAGGAGCTACCTTGACAACCAGGAGGACGTGGCTTCCGTCCACGGAAAGTTTCGTCATGGGTCAAGTGCTGGATAAATTCATCTGTGAGCATCCTTGAGGCATACATGGGCTACTGTAGCATCCTGTCACAATCAGAGCTCAAAACAAACATTATGCAGAAAGTGAAGTGTGCCTAGGGGGCGTGGCTTATTTCAGCTTGCCGCAGCTATGCCGTACCGCGGCCGTAAAAACCGTACACGTTGCCGCAAGACTATACGTCGCAGCCACCACTGGTTTACCGGCATCTTCCGTCACTACCACCGTGGCTTCATTTGCATATTTACTCCGCCCAAATTTATGCGACAGATCACCTCCAAAACCTGCACCTTAAATCTACCTTAGCTTTTGTTTAATTGAATGGTGGAGACAGTGACCGTGTGGAGGCTTTTTGTTTGCACAAGAAGGTGTGTTAATTTTTGGTTGGAAATGGTTTCCCGTTGTACTTTTCATTTGATACTCTATTATTATTTATAAATTTTATTACAGCAACCAGATCACATCTGAAGAAAATAAAACCTGCCTTCCGGTTCATTGCACTTTGATGGTAATCGTTATTATTCTGCTATAATCAGATCCAAATTTATTTTGTGAAATGGGTCTGGCCCCTCCATCATCGAAACAGATCCCCCCCCCGCCCCGCCCAATAATTATCTGATACAGGGCGGCCCTTTTTTACAATGATAGATCTTTAAGGCGGGCGGCACGGTGGTGTAGTGATTAGCGCTGTCGCCTCACAGCAAGAAGGTCCGGGTTCGAGCCCCGTGGCCGGCGAGGGCCTTTCTGTGTGGAGTTTGCATGTTCTCCCCGTGTCCCCGTGGGTTTCCTCCGGGTGCTCCGGTTTCCCCCACAGTCCAAAGACATGCAGGTTAGGTTAACTGGTGACTCTAAATTGACCGTAGGTGCGAATGTGAGTGTGAATGGTTGTCTGTGTCTATGTGTCAGCCCTGTGATGACCTGGCGACTTGTCCAGGGTGTACCCCGCCTTTTGCCCGTAGTCAGCTGGGATAGGCTCCAGCTTGCCTGCGACCCTGTAGAACAGGATAAAGCGGCTACAGATAATGAGATGAGATCTTTAAGGCACTTTTGGATACAACCGATGGCTGCCGCTGACCATGTCTGCATTTAAGTTACCTGGACAGTGCATTTTCTTTAAAAGCACAAATTGCACTTGAAGTCTTTGCCAACAATAAAGTTGTGTTTGCCGGATGTCTGACAGGATTTGGTAAAAGTTTAATGTACCAGCTTCAGTTTGAGTAATGTTCTGGCTATGCCAGGTAAGGTGGTAGTTGTTTTTAAGGTGGAAATACTGCCTTAAATACTCGTATTGGTACTCGGTATCAGCAAGTACACAAATGTAAGTACTCGTTCTTGGTCTGAAAAATAAAGTGGTATTGGTGCATCACTAGTATATACATATGAACCTCTCCCTCTCCCTCACACACACACTTTTCAGTACAGAAACACCAAGTACTGTGAGTCAACCAAAGTTCATTATGTCTTATGACACACGCACCCTAGACACACTTAACACCATGACTCATGTTCACACAGCACTCTCCTGATGCTGGCACGAGTGTGATGCGTCTCAAACGTAATCCGACATCACGATGCAATATTAATCTGCTGGATTTACACTTGCAGAAGTATAAACTTTGAATCGTGACTCAAATTGTCTGCCTTTGACGTTCTACATTACATTACAGGCATTTATCAGACGCCCTTATCCAGAAGAACCCTGACACACCCCACCCAGGGAGCAATTGAGGGTTAGATGCCTTGCTCAAAGGCACTTCATCCATGCCTGCTGGTCCAGGGAATCAAACCAGCAACCCTTTGGTTCCAAAGCTACTTCTCCAACCTCAAGGCCACGGCTTCCCCCATCGACTTTATTCAATCCCTAAGCTTTTACTTCCTTTGTAATGTCTTTACAAGCGTTTAAGGAGAGACTGTTAAATCATGGGATACAATGAAACTACGGTCATGCGTTTTACAAACTCACGAGGGGGAACCGAAGAAACGTCGGACGCCACAGGGCGCAGGATTCGTCCGAGGAGTCACAAGCCAATTGCTCACATTTGTCAGTTTACTGTACATGCGTCTTGCATAAATTTGAGAAAATCTCAGTTCAAGTCTTGCTCAGATAAGACACTAAACAGCAACAAAAATTGGAAAAAAAAAAACTGAAAAGAGAATGAGAAGGAAAAAAAATGACTACAGATTTTTTTGTTGTTGATTAACTGTAACCAATCAATGATCTGTAATACTGTAGCTCCACCCACATATCCTGGTATCTCGTTTATTAAAAAAAACTTTCATATGCACAAATTTCTCAAAATTATCAAGTGTAAAAATTCACACCCAAGTAACAAGCTACAAAATGAGTGACATGAAAATGTCTTTAAAAAAAAAAAGTATGAACTTTTCCAAGTGCTCATGATGGTGTGCTGCACGAGTCAAATTCGAGGACTGTACCGACTTTTAACCCTTCGTGAGAAATTGGAAAATTGAGCACTGAGCAGAGAACGCATGTTTCAAGCCTGTGAGAATTTTCTGGTCTCTGAGGGACCAGCAAGCGGTGCTTCTGGAGAGGAGACTGCACTGGGATTGTGCTCTCCATGTACCTGTGCAGGTGCGCTCTACCTGATACATTTCTGCTACCGACTCATCTCATCTCATTATCTCTAGCCGCTTTATCCTTCTACAGGGTCGCAGGCAAGCTGGAGCCTATCCCAGCTGACTACGGGCGAAAGGCGGGGTACACCCTGGACAAGTCGCCAGGTCATCACAGGGCTGACACATAGACACAGACAACCATTCACACTCACATTCACACCTACGGTCAATGTGGGCCGAATCCCATTTCACCCCTTGGACCAACCCCTTGGCCCTTCCCCTCCATTTTGCGCGTTCACGTGAAGGGGTAGGGGTATCCCAATCCCAGTTAACGCGGAGGAGTAGGGGAAGGGGTAGGGCTTCTGTACCCCTCCAAACGGAGATTTTCCTGGAGCTGACTCCGAACGAAGGGGTTTGAGTGATTTCCCACAATGCCATGCGGATTTCAGCGAGATTTCATGCGGATTTCAGAAAGATGGCGGTTCCCGCGGCGAAAGATTGTCATAAATGTATTTTCTCCATTATTTACGTGTTTTAAGTTGTTATCCAGAGGAAACACGACGCTTGATTCGCTTTCGAGCTGAGAATGAGCAGCAATTTCTGAAATCCAAGCTGCTGCTAAAAAGCTTTGGGAGTGAGTATTGTTTTCAGTTGCTTGACTGCGTACGTTTTGTTCTGTTATTCTCGCTTTTATTGTTTACATGAGTGTTCTGACACCTCATTCTGTCGGATGTGGTGCACGAAGCGCCAAAGATATCCCATTCAGTGGTGTTAGTTAACAAATCACACCCTGCCAGCAGAGATTTCTGGTTCTGGCTCTGACTGTAGCGGCTGGTCGCAGCCAATGACGCATTTGGTCGCGTTTTGCTAACGTAAACGCTGACGGAGGTACGCGATGACGTATGCGATCGTTGAAGGGCTATCCCAATACGTAGGGGTTGAATTTCAAGCCCTATCCCTTGTAGCTCAGTTTCAAGGGGAAGGGCCAAGGGGGAGGGGTAGGGGGAGGGGTAGAAATTAGAATTGGGATTGGGCCTTAGAGTCACCAGTTAACCTAACCTGCATGTCTTTGGACTGTGGGGGAAACCGGAGCACCCGGATGAAACCCACGCGGACACGTGGAGAACATGCAAACTCCGCACAGAAAGGCCCTCGCCGGCCACGGGGCTCGAACCCGGACCTTCTTGCTGTGAGGCGACAGCGCTAACCACTACACCACCGTGTCGCCCCGCTACCGACTCAAATTGAGTGAAATTTATTTTCAGCTATATCATTTTTGGAATGGAAAGGAGTTAAACGATGGGAGGGTTTACGTAAATTTCACGAAAAACGACCTTTGTATGAATCACGCTGTCGCACCAACACACTGCCCGCGTATATTCAACCGTTCACATTTTTATACACAAATACTCAGACGTTTTCAGAATTAATTTAGCATGAGATAAAACCTGATAACTGAAGCCACATTTCACAGCACTTTGACCTCCTGCGTCAACACAAAAACACTGAACTACAACTCAATTCAATTTTATTTTATTAAATTTCCAGTCACTGAAAATGTAGAGAAATTCAACAACGTGCTCTTTTCTCATGGCTTAAAAAAAAAAACAGTCAGAAACAGGGGTACAGCAGGAGTCCATTTCTGTCCCCCAAGGTACAAGCTACACTAATGAACCCTCTGGGGCTCATTATTGGCCTTCAAGGTAACCATGTACAACTTTTTAGGGTCAAAAAGGTACAGACATGTTCCCAAGTAGTATATAAATGGTACAAATAAGTACCTTAGAGGGTAATGATCCAGCAACAAGCCGGTGTACCAATAAAGGTATGATTATGTACTTTGTTTTCTGAGAGCGTATGTTTTCTGAAAGATCCATATGCATGTGTATGAGCAGAACATAAATTCAGCACAGATTTTATGGTCTTGGGTTTGGTGCGTCAGACTTGGTGATTGAAAACGCAAGAAAAAAGGGCACCACTGTTCATTTTCCAAACCCCAAAATGACGCCAAGAGCTGACTAGTTTTTAAGCAATGTAGCATTTTAAAATCTCACAAAATAAAAAACAAAACTCAAAACATTATTCAAGTCTGATGCGGACACAAAGGACCCCAAGACGCACCCTGACACACCTAGAAAGCCCTTTGGTTACTGCCCCCCGCCCAGCATTAACACCCCGGGGTTAACGGTTAAATGAGCGAGTGTGTGTTTCAGCAGCGGTGGGCTTCCTGCCTTCATATCAAACCCACCATCTGGAGCTCCGCATGAGGAAACACAGCCCCGCCTTAAACACACCGGTTTATATTGTACGTGTCGTCCAACCAGGATGTTCAGATTCATATTAACTCCTTATTTCAATACACAGAACTCTAAAATAAAACGAAAATCAAAATAGTGACACACACACACCACAGTGAGATCTTTAGAATGAACACACACAAAAATCTGTTGCTTCGAGTGAATGAATGAGTCACACCCAACATCCACAATGCAACACGTTCTCACACACACACCTTTAAACAAACAGACTTACACTGCATCTTCCAAGACTTGGCTGCTTAATCTGTTGAAACTTCTCTAAAATTCCTTTCCTTTTTTCTAAATTTGATTTGTTCCTCTTCTTCCCCTTCGTTCAGCAGAATGCCGGTATCTTCTCTTCCGCCTGCCTCACAAAATCACCCCAACACATCATTCGTTTCAAACGCCCCCTCCGTCCCGCCCGCTCTCTTCTCAAGCTCCTCCCTCCTTTCCCAAAACCCCACTCTCTGCGCTTCCTGATTGGCTGAAAACGTCTCACACCACAGTTGCAGCATTCAGCGTAGAGGAATATGGCTCCCCCTCCATACACACACACACGTATTATACATGAAGGGGTTACTAAAGGGGAAATCTGCAACAGGAGAGGATCGTGCAGCTGCAATGACATCAGCACAAACACACACACACACACACACAGATTTACATGTTAAAAATATCAAACATCTGTATTGTTAAATTCCACAAATATAAGGAAAAGAAAGGTTTTATTCCTCCTCCCGCCCCCCCCATTCTTTTTAGCTCAGCTTTTTTTTTTTTTAAATCTATAGTGACGCCCTGCAATTTACGCAAATCCACCATTCCACCCGACAAGATCAACAAGTTCCACTTAAAAAATGTTTTAACCCTCATAAAACGTCTCAAAGGCAGAGAGGCACAATAAAGCTACGTTACAGATGCACACAGACAAAGGGATGCATACTCATCCACAGACACCAGAGATTCTCCAGACTCTCACACAGACTCCACAGACAATAGAGACGCCACAGACCTCACACACACACACTTTCTTTTTTTAATCCCGGATTTATGTCAGTAACATACACATGTAAAGTAAGAGACGAAAAACGAAACGAAAACTCTTCAACCTGACTAACCAGTCTAGTAGGATATTTTCCTACAGGAAATTAATCCACGTTGGGGTGGAATGATACAGCAAAGCCGAGGAGCCTGGTTTAAAGCGAGTCGGCCTTTCGATTTCATAAAAATCGGTGAAATTTAGTTCCAACTGAAATGTGGTCATTGTGATATACGTTTATTTCTGTAATATCTCACAAAACATCAGGCCGTTCTGTTCTGTGGCTGGGAAGTTATTTAATTTGAGGGGATTAAAGCAAATGTGCATGAAATCGCTCGCTTCGTGCAGTCAAGCAGACAGAGGAAGTCCGTGTGTGTGTGCGCATGCACAGGTTTACCTTCTTTTGGGTTTTACAGCAGCTGACGTCAAGTGTTGCATTACTGCCATCTACAGGTTTCCCTTTGAGCGCGCACTGACAGTTCCATCATTCTGTCGCTAAACGAACAGCTGATCACACCGAGGTGCTCACTGAGCGCCGATATTTATTAGTTTGGTCCTGCGTTTCCTTTCCTTCGTATATAACATAACGTGGGCAGCACGGTGGTGTAGTGGTTAGCGCTGTCGCCTCACAGCAAGAAGGTCCTGGGTTCGAGCCCCGTGGCCGGCGAGGGCCTTTCTGTGCGGAGTTTGCATGTTCTCCCCGTGTCCGCGTGGGTTTCCTCCGGGTGCTCCGGTTTCCCCCACAGTCCAAAGACATGCAGGTTAGGTTAACTGGTGACTCTAAATTGACCGTAGGTGTGAATGTGAGTGTGAATGGTTGTCTGTGTCTATGTGTCAGCCCTGTGATGACCTGGCGACTTGTCCAGGGTGTATCCCGCCTTTCGCCCGTAGTCAGCTGGGATAGGCTCCAGCTTGCCTGCGACCCTGTAGAACAGGATAAAGCGGCTACAGATAATGAGATGAGATAACATAACGTCTTTTCTTCTCGCTTTCTTTCCGTTACTGTAGTCGGTCTTTCACATTTCATTCGCACACTCACGTCCTCCATTTTTCTCTCCTGTTTCAATGCTTACCCGAACAGGGAAAGCCCAACATGTGATGCATGATGTAGTATCTTGAATTGGGTCATGGTGAAGCAGGAAAAAATAGTGGAGAATTTAGGGCCACGTGGAGATTGTTCTATTTAAAAATAATAATAAAATTGGAAGTCTGTGATTTGAATTCAGTAGCTTTCGGCCCACTAAACAAAAATAATTGGATGTCGGGAAAATTGAAAAATCTGAAAGGCAGTCTACTTTTAAGGCCCGGTCCCACAATACCAATAACTATAAATAAATCGGTTCCCTGCAGTTTATGTGGTCGGTGCTCACACCAGACCGATAACGATCCCTATAGCCCAGTCCTGGGTTTATCCGTAAGATTGCTTCTGGAGCCATTTTTCCAGGCCTGGACCTGATCCTATAAAACATCTGACCAATCAGCGAATTGTTTACATGTGACGTTGCCCGAGCACGTGCTATTTTTCCCCAGGCATCTTTGTACATCCTTGTTGCATCATGAAGTCACAGAATACAGATTTACAGAAATATTATACACATGTATATAAAAAATAAAAAAACGAAAGTACGGATCTTTTATTCACGGATATGTGATTTTCTGTGAACTACCAATAGTAAATTAATAAAGTAAACATATAAATGCAGGCAATATATTTTAATTGTGAATTTTGGCAGTCCAAAAACATTTGTTTTAGACTTAATTTTTTTTAATCCATGACGCATCATTCGTATGAAATTGGTAATCAATCAATCTGTACTATACTGAAGCGTCCCTGACCAATCCGTAAGTTACTAGTATCCATATTAAAATCCATAATCACTCTGCATTTTACATCCTTTTTTTTTTTTTCAATTATATTTCCGTAGTCCATGACCTATCCCCATTTTGTCAACCACTGGAGTGTGTGCATGGGTTGTTTTGGAGTCAAAGCTGTACAGTATGACTCGGAATAACGTGCTACTACGTGGAAAAAAACTTCCATGACTATTCCTAAGTTGCATGTGTTTATTTCCCCAAGTGTCAGGACCAAGTGATATTATAGAGGGGATTATAGTTGTGGGGTTTCTGCTCCAGACTGGAACTAAATTCAGGCAGAGGGAAAGTCAGAGCTGTAGTCATACAGTGTTGTGGGACCGGGCCCTTATACTTGACGTGCAGAAGCAGCAGCAATGCAATTCACATTCCTCACACACTTGCTGCTTATGTTCGTTTGGAAGATTTAAAGCGACGTCCACTGGATGGGACAGCAGACCCCAAACATCCCTGTTCATCAGGTTCTAAGTCGAGCTGTAAAATTTATTGAGCAAGTTAAATAGACGAGCCCAGTCTCTCTTTAAAAACTTTCCCGTCATCGTGATTGTCGTCATGAGCTGCGTATCAAATCAAAATCTCTGACCCGATAGGTCATAAGCATTTACTCATCAAGAAAATGCCGGACTACATTAACGCAGCGTTTTAAGACAGTGAAAAGACTAAATTAATAGGATACATGTTATTTTAAGCATGGCTTATCTGAACGTGACTTCCAATAAGGTTTCAAAACACACACAAAACCAGTCTTTGAAATTTCTAATATTAATTTCTAAAATGAATGAAGGGAGGAAAAAATAAAAAATAAAATAAAAATGCACACACACACACACACACGACACTACAAACTAGCACATAAGGTTGTACTTAAAAAAAGAAAGAGAAAGTAGAGAGGGGAAATCAAGTGTGGACACATGCAGGGGGAAAAACACGGCACAAAATCAGACCTAATAATAAATACAGAATCACGCAACAGTCCTACCCAGAGAGAAACAAGAGCCGTTCTTGAGCAACTCATCAAAAGAACCAGAAGACGAGTGTCCATTAAATGAAGGCTGCAGATACAATGGTGCATACACCGATTAAACCCGGGGAGTGAGTTCAGTGCTGTGGGTGATGACTCAGAGGGGAAGAACCCAAAGTGTGAATTTCTGGTTTGCTAGCTTTAAAAATGAAAACACACTCCTCGTTTCGGTGTTTATGACCTTTATAGAACCTGCTCAAGCAAGAGCACAAAAGGGGTTTCCAGTTGGAAACCACAGAACTTACTTCTCATTCTACTGTGCAATATGTAGGGGTGTGTGTGTGTGTGTGTGTGTGTGTGTGTGTGTGTGTGTATATATATATATATATATATATATATATATATATATATATATATATATATATATATATCACTTCTACAGTACATGCACTATTGTACTTTTTCCTTCCCCTTTACTTTTAAAGTGCTGATGACACGAACATGACTGTATGCAACTTCTTAAATAAACTATACAACATGGCAAACATGTTAGATTTCTGTTATAATTACGTGAAAAGAAGCTGTTGTTACGCGAATATCCAACTTTTAATTGCACAGCGCAAGAAAACTGGGTCCGTGGCTCGCGGCCATGCTGTGACATCAGCGGAAGAACACGCTGCGGTTCACTGGCTGTTCTACTCAATGGAAATGGCGCATGAAAACGCCGGTGAACTCTCTAGTGCTAGCTCTTCAACAACCAAATACTGGTACTTTAAGCAGTGATCATGATGGCAAGATTTTATCTGATTTTAAATAAATGAGATTGATAATAATGTGAATGTTCACAACTAGTACATACAAACTCTGCAGCTTCTGATTCAGCAGCTGCGTCATACTCCGCAAAAACATCAGCAAGAACCTACAGTATAAATGGAAATGCAATACACTAAGCTCAAATGACTTTTGGAAAGTATAATTTCTAAATTTTTTCTACATATTCTTGAAGTCGGTCATCGGGGTACTTGCTACCGTTCCCTAACAATGCATGGCAAAGGGTAAAGTGTAGTGTTGCTACGAGTACTTGCTAAAGCCTCCGGTGGAAGATCCTCGATGTGCTGATAAGACATACAGTTCTATAGAACACACAAGTGTCACGATAATCACAAAACAGATGCAAATTGTTAAAATACCTAATTTTTAAGCAATCATGTATTGATCTCTTCCGAATAGAATCTATGATAGCCTACCCTCTTTACCCTTTGCCTCTCGTTGCTAGGCGGCAGTTACATGAAAGCCGCAAGCTTTCACAAGCAAATACATGACTGATATCACGCCGACTTTATGATTACATTTATGATTATCATGAATGTGTACTCTACGAGCGCTCTGGAGCGAGTCACTTCCAAGATGGCCGCGCAGACCGCATGGTTACTATTTTTAGCATCATGTCGGAGCACTCTATAGCTCTACGTACCTTTAGCTTATGTCGTTTCTCAACACATGTTCTGACAGGAGGACTGTCTTTGGAGGAGTCGCCTTGTCCCAGGCGACTGCTGGATCCGGCATAGCTACTAGTAGACCCCCTCCGGAATACTGTAGGCACTGCTGATGGCAGCAACACCTTTGTTTGTGTTCAGTTCAACACGTTTGTGCTGAAGTGAACACCCAAGAGATTCTTTTAAGCTGGGAAGGGTGTCAAAACAATCCAAATCGAAGTGTTCAGAGCACAGGACGGATGTTGGTGAGGGCTCCCACTTGTCACGAGTGCGCCTGACTTGCTTCACCCACTTCGGCAGCTCGGGATCTCTGGGAAACTTGAATAAACTTACCCCATCCTTGTGGGTTTTGGAGCAAAAGCCAGCAACACAACGCGAAGGCATATATATATATATATAAAAAAAAATACTAATAATGATAAACTGAACACCTGCCGCATCAACAACAAACTGGTAAGTGGGGAGGAAGGTTCTTTCGCTGACGTCATATAGCCCCTCCTCCTCTTTCGTCTCCTGGGTGCTGCAGCCCCGTCAAATTTGCCCAAATAGCCGCGTTTATCATAACTTGTAAAATAGGCGCCTTCGTGAATTAATATATGGATCATCGGGAATTACCTTTTATGTTATAAAACATCGCCAAAGATGTCAAAAACGTGTCATCAGCACTTTAATTGTCTTCCAAATTTTGATGTATTGTTAAAACTCTACTACTAAGTCAAGTCAACTTTGTCAAATATGCTATACATGCTCGACATACAGCACAGATGAAATATCAGTCCTCTCTGACCCACGGTGCAAACTGGCAATGCAATAAATAAAAATAAAAATAGAATAATTGAAAAAAAAATTATATATATGTATATACACACACATACACACACACACACACACACGTACCGTATTTTTCGGACTATAAGTCGCACTTTTTTTCATGGTTCGGCTGGCCATGCGACTTATACTCCGGTGCGACGTATATATATATATATATATGTTGTTTTTTTTCACCACGGAATAACTGGAGCTGATGCCGAGTCTGACGACAGCCACGCAGAAGAGGAAACGGCGCTTCGTCTGCCGCTGGAGTTGGCAGAGTTGTTCAGAAGCGACACCGAGGATGAGGAATTCAATGGATTTGCTGATTTGGAGTGAAATCATCAGCTTGATAAACTTGATTGACCTGTGTTTTATTATTAATGATAGGCCTAGTTATTTAAATAAGTTATGTAATGATTTTAGGCAGGGCTTAATTTGTGAAGTGGGAGGTCCCGGAACGCAGGAGGTGGGTGGGTCCGGCGACTCAAAAAAAAAAAAAAAAAGGGCGGGGGGTGGTTTACTATAACTTTATGCACACGCGCTTATTGTGTGTGTAAAAAAAAAAATATATATATCAGACATTATGATCTTAGAAAACACTTTAGTGATGAACAGTTACAGACAGTAATATGTCGTGATATGTTATAAAATATTTTTATTAGGCTATATATTAAATTTATCTTCTAAAATAACAGACTGTACTCATAATCACAACCGGTTTATTTCATCATTGGAGATCAGATCACACAAGACATGAGTTAAATTACTCATTTTAAGGATTTAAGTAGGGTTTTTAAAGGCAGTGCCAGCAGGACTTCGTGGTTCAGGTGGGTAAGGCGCCATACCATAAACCCGGGGACCCAGGTTCGATTCCAACCTGCGGTCACGTTCCAAGCCCTCCCTGTTTTTCTCCTGCTCATTAAAAGCAGTGCCAGCAAACATAAGTGCAATCAATTCAAGTAATAGTTAAGAAATAAAGGGTTTACAAAACAAGTTGGAGAATTCATTTTAAACATTTTAGTAAGCTTCCTTTTTTTTTTGCCATTTTTTCCACAGCGCAAGCTAACGGCTACAAAAAACCCGGTGTTCTATTGAGCGGAAGTATACACCCCATGTCCCCCCCGCATAGATTTTGTGGATGTCATAGGAGAGAAATCAACAACAGATATCAAAATCAAAACCGAACACTAAACACATTTTTATTTACTTATTTAATTTATTGTTTGATTTTTTTTTTTCCCTTTGTGATGGTCACGGAGGTGATCCGATCCATTTAAATAGCTGCCGGAACACCGAATGAAATGAAAATAGCTGCCGGATCCGACAACGGAGGTTACAGATCTTGTTCCGTCATGTTCCGGCTCAAATTAAGCCCTGATTTTAGGCCTATAGGCTATTGAATAACTTGTTACGGTACATATTCAGCCAGTTTTTCTCTGGGCTATTATAAATGATTTCGTTTTGCATTTTTAAAAATAACTCTCCTTCCAAGATGAACTTTATTCTTCGTCTCTGATGTTATGGTGTTAATGGTCTGAATAAGGTTTAATGTTTTTATCTGATATGACATTAACTGGCAGGCGCACTTTCTGCCTGTTTTTTTTCTCTGAGCGGTTGTTGTTGTTTTTTTTCACTAGACGGTTGTTTTTACTACCGTACCTGTCTTTGGAGATGATATACCTATAGCCTACTTGACCTCTGATTTGATGAAATAAAATTCGACAAAAATGAAGAATGACTCTCCTCGATGATGACTACAGCTTTAATAACAAAGATGAAAGAGCCATGGGGCGACAATAAGCCCTACCGGTAAAAATATTCTAAAAGCAAACTGATTAATGCATCAGTAATAGGCTACTAATATTAGTTATAATAATAACTAGACAGGGACACTAACGAGTGCAAACCCCGCCTTTTCCCTATTAAAATACATTGGGCGAAAATTTCGAAGTTCTGCCATGACCTTGACCTTTGACCTCCAAAATTTAATGGTTTCCTTCCTGGGTGATTGGCAACACATGTACAAAATTTGGTCCAAATCGATCCATTGGTTCTTGAGATATCTTGCAGACACACAGACAGACAGACAGACAGACAGACAGACAGACTGACGCAGGTGAAAATAATAACCCCTCCGACTACTGTCGGCGGGGTTAATAATAATAATAATAATAATAATAATAATAATAAAGGCTATTAGTAATAACGATAGTGATAGTATTAAAGATAGTAGTAGATATTTAAAATAATCAGACTAGGCTACTTACAGGGCAAAGGGCGCGTTATCACTGCTCAGCTGTTAGTTTATTAAATAAACAATGCAGTCGTGCAGTAACCACGCACCGCTTATCAGATACAATCTGAGATTCTATGGATAGAATAACCCTTCAAAAAAGTGCGACTTGTAGTCCGGTGCGATGTATATATATGCTTTTTTCGTCTTCATAATGCATTTTTTGGCTGATGCGACTTAAACTCCGGAGCGACGTATAGTCCGGAAAATACGAGATAGAGATATATATATATATATATATATATATATATATATATATATATATATATATATATATATATATATAGTTCCTATCTAGAGTGTTTTATACTAATATTATATATATATACACACACACACACACAGTTTTATACACAGTATAAAACACTCTAGATAGGAACTAGACATAGACTAAACACTCAAACAACTAAGGTGCATTAAGGAATAAAACATATCACGTGCTGTTTTAGGGAAAAAAAAAAAATCAAATCAATGATGACCCGGTATGACAAAGCCACGTTACTGAAGCCGGTCATGCTCCTACTCCAACAGCACATCCTGAAATGTTTGATTCCTCTTATAACAGCAATTTTCCAAACAAACACATTTTTAAAGAATATTTTCTAAAAGAATGACACTTTTTTTTTATCCATTTATAGTTACATGTAATGTTGTGGAACATCTTACAAAGACAAAAACTCCTAAACTGTTCATGTCTGAAAATATATACACCGATACTGGAGACTCCTTCCATAAATGTTAAAGAAACATCTCCTTCCAGAAAACTTCAACATAGAAAGAGATGTTGTTTACGTGCAACATCTGCCATACAACTCTGTTTAAGCGGTTACTATAGAAACGATAACCATGTAAATAAATTACTGATGCCTTCTGGTTCTGGAATTGTGTACAGTACCTTTAGAGGGATCTGTGCGATTGGAGAGACTTTATCTTTGGAGGTGTAAGAACTAAAAATACTGAATAGAACCAAACTAGTGATGACACACTGATAAATTAAACTTACGCTGTATTCAGCATCATATAACTGATTATTTGCCTAGCAGTATGCGTAAAGCACCTGGAATCGCATTGCTCTACGTTATCGGTACTTAAAAGATTCACGTCAAAGCAGTTTGGGACGACTCAAAAAGAAATCCAATCCCCATACCTCAGTGTGGTATTTAACACCAGACACAGTTCCTTATGAAATTAGATACCAAGATGCCAATACTTTCATGTTTACTAGAAATACAGGAAAAGTTTCACAGCAAACTTTCAGACATCCTTTGGCTGAATCTTTTTTAAAAAAAAAAAAGTTCTACACTAAATATTAGGGCACTAGGTAGGTCATACAGCTCCACTGTACTACACCCTTTGTAGGGCTCAAACAAAATGATTAGAAATCCAGTTGAGATTTGGTCTGGCTAGAAAATGGTGGATTTGACTTAAATTTGACTTAAGGGTAGGAAACGTAAAATCGGTCATGTAACATGTAAGCAGTTCTGCGATGACCTCATTTAACCAATCAATAATGATCTACATTTAGCTCCGCCCCTGCATCCCAGCTCAACATGTGTAGTATTTGGGCAAGATTTGACACAAAATTCTGGTACTTTTTAGTACATTACACCTTATGTGGCAATGGAAATAGCAGCATTGTAGAGTTTTAACAAGCCAAGCTGCACCATATGATGAAAAAGTAACCTTCTATAGGCTTTTAGTATAAATACACAGGTGATTATAGGAAATAGCGTACGCTGATTATTAAGAAATAGTCCGAATTTCTCGATAATCACCTCAAGAGACTCGGCAAAATGGCAGCCAACTGCTTTGTCACCATAAGTAAGGAAGAATTACAAAATGATGAAAGAAAATGCTGTTCTTAAAAAGCACGAAAAGATGCTACAAAGTTTGGTCTAAAACTATTCAAAGGTAAAGTGGAATTGTGATTTATTTTATTGATTTAAAAACAAAAGTATTTTGTGTGTCTTGGTGTAGATAAGTGACAAGTCTGCACCGCACCGTTATTACATTTGCATGCTGCTTTTGAAGACTGAAACGATTTTAGTGCGATTTTAAAATAAATCACCTGTGTATTTATACTACAACAATTATCCACCTCAGGCTCAGTGAATATCGGTGAATAATAACCTCAAATTCGTCTCGCTCATTATTCACTGATATTCACTTTGCCTTTGGTAAATAATTATTAAACGTAGCGTAAAAAAGTGAAGATGCCCACATACAGCAATGAAAAATCCCCACTGTTTTTTTTTAAACATAGAAACCAAACAAGACCATTATCTTCCAATCATGAGACACACATTTACTTCTCTCCAACTACAATATAATCAGTAACGATATCTCTCCTAGCTTCTCTCAATGCTTGTCTATCAGCCATTTTGCACAGTAGTGTCACGTGCTTCTGTTAGCTCTGGACTTCCTGTTTTTTGTTTAAGTATTTCATACAAGAGCTGCCATCATCTCAACCATCAGGTCAAACTAACAAAAACAGTGTATTTTTATTACCAGCCCTGTTTATATGAGAGTTGGGATACACATGCGGTCATATAGAAGTAGGAACGTCTTTTGAATCACTGTTTCCTCGTGATTTAAAATCTAAATCGGTCAGTACACATTCATTTAGCACAAAAGTCCTTTCACACATGGTCACAATAATTGAAATAAAATAAAAATTCACTGGGAGATTATGTCTCTTGCCCCACTTATAACATGTGTTTTGCTGACCAAGAGCGAAATGCAATTCTAAAAACTTACTCAAAATTATTTTTAAACAGTCAATTCGATATCACATAACTTATTGTATGAATTTGAAGAATAAAGCCAAAAGTCTTTGATAAAAAAAAAAATTATGAGAAAATGAGAATCATGTTCTCCTTAGTAACCAACATCTCAGCAACATCAATTAAAAAAAAAATCCATCAAAACATCTTTAAACATGATCAGTAGATCTTTATTATAAAGATTAAATATCCTTAGAACTTGAGGACTTGTGTTAAACGACTGTAGACCAATCAGACATGGGGGACGACCATTATAAACCATGATGGTTTATGAATTCTCAGTTGTATTTACTCTTTATCATCATCATCCAAAAACAACCAAAAGACTTCCTCCAAAAATTATTTATACGTGTGTTGTTGATATTTTGACGTGAAACATGTACAGGCTGTTCTGATGTCTCTTAAAACATAAGTAAGGTGTCCTTCACAACAACCAAAGTAACTGTACTGAATTTGGGCTAAAATTCAAATCACAGGTTTAATGTGCTCGACTTGTAGGCGGAAACTCCACGCAATCCAGAATACCATGAAAAAGTTCATTTTTTTCATAATTTAATTCAAAAAGGTAAAACTTTCATATATTCATTACATGTAAAGTGAAATATTTAAAGCCTTTTTTGTTTTAATTTTGATGATTATGGCTTATAGCTCATGAAAATCAGAAATCCAGTATCAAATTATTAGAATATTCCCTAAGATCAATCAAAAAAAGGATTTACAATACAGAAACGTCCAACTTCTGAAAAGTATATTCATTTATACACTCAATACTTGGTTGGGGCTCCTTTATCATGAATTACTGTATCAATGCGGTGTGGCATGGAGGTGATCAGTCTGTGGCACTGCTGAGGTGTTATTGAAGCCCAGGTTGCTTTGATAGTGGCCTTCAGCGTATCTGTATTTTTGGGTCGGGTGTTTCTCATCTTCCTCTTGACAATACCCCATAGATTCTCTATCAGGTTCAGGTCAGGCAAGTTGGCTGGCCAATCAAACACAGTAATATCATAGTCAGCAAACCATTTGATAGTAGTTTTGGCACTGTGGGTAGGTGCTAAGTCCTGCTGGAAAAGGAAATCAGCATCTCCAAAAAGCTCGTCAGCAGATGGAAGCATGAAGTGCTCTAAAAATCTCCTGGTAGATGGCCGTGTTGAATTTGGACTTGATAAAATACAGTGGACCAACACCAGCAGATGACATGGCACCCCAAATCATCACAGACTATGGAAACTTCACACTGGGCTTCAAACACCTTGGATTCTGTGCCTCTCCACTCTTCCTCCAGACTCTAGAACCGTGATTTCCAAATTAAATACAAAATTTACTTTCATCTGAAAAGAGGACTTTGGACCACTGAGCAACAGTCCATTTCTTTCTCTCCTTAACCCAGATAAGACACTTCTGATACTGTCTCTGGCTCAGGAGTAGCTTGATATTAGGAATGCGAAAGTTGTATCCCCTTTCTTGAAGATGTCTGTTCATGATGGGTCTTGATACACTGACACCAGCCTCAGTCCACTCCTTGTGAAGCTCTCCCAAGTTCTTGAATCAACTTTTCTTGACAATCCTCTCAAGACTGCGGCCATCCCTGTTGCTTGTGCACCTTTTCCAGCCACCCTTTTCAGTTGTGGCTTACCCTCCTTGTGGAGGGCATCAGTGATCATCTTCTGGACAACAGTCAAGTCAGCAGTCTTCCCCATGATTGTGGTTGTGTGTACTGAACTAGACCGAGAGATACATTGTGTTCATACTGTTTTACTCAAACTTGAAATGAAATATTCTAATATTTTGAGATGGGTTTTTATGTTTTTGTACTGTATGCCATACTGATTAAAATTAAAATAGAAAAATGCTTGAAACATTTTACTTTGTGTAATGAGTCTATAATATATAACATTTTCACTTTCTTAAATAACTGATGGAAAAAGTTCAATATTTTCCCAATATTCTAATTTTTTGAGATGCACTAGTATACAAGTTCACCAACAACAACCATATAATTTAAGGTGACATTTAACAGTTATGGAAGAAGAGTTTTGTAACAGCTGTTTAAGTTTTCCACCACTGAAAAGTCTTCAGGACGGAGGAGTTTGCACTCTACAGCTTCTCCATAAAACGTTGTTTCTTTTGCTTTATCATCTTCAATAAAGAAAAAAGGTCAGCTGGTGAAGGAATGACTGCTTATAGCGTCTATGGCGTAACTGATTACAAGTAGAGTAGCCTACTAATTTGCTTTGCAGACGTTCCACAACATTACACGTGGTTAAAAAAAGCACAACGTGTGGTTCATTAACCAAATAAAGAGTACAAGTTAAAAACTGCTGTGGTATAAAAGGAGTACAACACTTCAGGACATGTTATATATAGAGAATAATACACGGTCATGCGAAGGCTATGTGAGAAAGATATGGTGAACACTCAAAAGGAATTTGTATGTATAATAATAAATAATATTAATAATAATATTGGCTGGCTTTTTTTTGTCATGGTCTATCAGATGTATTCCATTCAGCTACTCATCTTCAACTCATTCAGTATCATGCTAGCTGAATGGAATATATCTGATAGACCACTCAACGCCAGCTAATATTATTATAATTTTTTTTTTCCGCAGTCCAGTTTCCATCAAATCGTGCGCTCTGATTGGCGTGCAAGCGGTCCGGAATCCTATGATCCGGACCCCGGTTACGGACCTTTGGTGACTCACTCGTTCACAACAACAAACACAGTAGCAATTTTTTGTCATTTATTTTCACATCTCAGTATAATAGCATTAATTTTACAGCATGGATAGCGATAACGACAGTGTTCACAGCGAAAGGGAGTTTTACTACCCTGAGGAAGACGAAATAAAACAAAACATTTCAGGAGAAAGACGAAAACGAGCTTGTAGCAGGTTTGTTCTAAATATGGTTTCCCTTTCAGGCGCTCTCATTTTCTGTTAGAATTTGGTAAATAAATAAATTAATTAATTATTTACCAGCTTAAAGTTGGTCCGTATTGTGAAATACTGTGACCGAGGTCTTGAGAATACTGACCGAGGCCTCCTCTGGCCTCGGTCAGTATTTTCAAGACCTCGGTCACGGTATTTCACAATACGGACCGACCTTAAAGTGCATATCACAGGTAAATTCAGGAACAAGATCAATGTAATTCTCTTATTTTATATTAAACTTTGGTCAAATATCTGTCACATTTTGCATTTTGTGCAATTTTTTTTACCTTGCGCAATACCAGAAAAATTCAGTTGAAATCAAGCCATTTGAGGCGAATTGGTCCGCCTCTGAAAACTTGCCATTTGGATTTCCCGGGAAACACTGATTTTCATGACATCATCTGCGGGACGCCTCCATCTGAACCCTACGTCAGCGCTGGTTTGTTTATGAGAAAACGACCTGGTGGTTTTCTGCAAATTTCTTCAACGTTATCACATAATTATTAAAATTGTTAACAGATGTATAGTAGGAGGTTGTAGCAACACCAGTCTTGATGGGATTAGTACTCATCGTTTTCCAAAAGACCGGACAATAAGAGAGAAACGGGAGCGCTTGGTCTACACAGGCTGTGCACTAAAACCATCCAAACTCTGGCAGCCTGCTGGCGCTTCCGCAGGTAACGTCATGGACCTGGCTCCAGACTCCTTGGGATTTTTCCAGACGCGTTTTGTTATTTTATTTTTTTCTGCTGTAGACAGATGGCTTTGTGTAAAAGTTACCCTTCTGGATGAGTATGTAAAGGGACATACTTTCATATATATATATATAAAAAAAAGAAATTGGTCCAGAATATGCACTTTAAGCTGGTAAATAATATAGGTCGCTCAGATCCGTGATGCATTTCATATG
Source organism: Neoarius graeffei (assembly GCF_027579695.1). NCBI lineage: Eukaryota > Metazoa > Chordata > Actinopteri > Siluriformes > Ariidae > Neoarius > Neoarius graeffei. Next base: position 87,323,077 of record NC_083578.1, read on the forward strand.
AAAAATGAGTTTTTCAACACAAGAAGATAAACTTTATATCTTCAAACCAACATGTGATTTTCTTTTTATTATAAATCGACACAAACAAAGTTCCCAAATTTATCAAAAAACAATTCATCGATTTCATCACGAGTGACATACAGACAGACATTCATGTCACGGTTTTGGTTCTTCGTGTCCTGGATGGAGCTCGGATGAAAAATACGAGTACACACTTATTCAAGAAGAGCCAACATGAAGAATGGTAGCTCAAAAAGAAAGATCTAGAAAGTAGAACAGATGTTCTAGGCCTGACATTCAAAGATGTCTTAGATAATAAACACTAAAACATCATTATTTAGTTTTAAAGGAATCTAAATACAAATAAAAGATGTATAAACATATCACTTAAGCAGCTTTTTAGTGAGAAAACTACTTTGAAAGACATCAGGCTACTAGGCAATATTTCACAACCAGTACTAAAATAGTGGTAGCCATGGCAACTCGCGGTCATTTCTATAATAGTGATGAGGTGATGAAGTGCTGTGAGCTGATTGGCTGTTCATGGCAGACGCTGTCTACGTGGACAGTAGAGTCACTGCTATCAAAACTAAACCCGAAACCAGATATAAAAGACTAGAGATAAAAATCTGACATTTTAACACTGCATACCTTTTAGCATTGTGTTTGGGTTAACAGATGCTGAAAATAAAAGCAAATCATAGATGTGGATAAAAGTAATCCGGTTTGTAAGATAATAATAATAATAATAATAATAATAATGCAAACAAACCACAACTAATCAACCAATCTAACAGCTTTACACCTGATTCAACTTGATTAAACCAGGCTACTCACATTTAAGAAAACAAAAGTTATTTTATATCAGACACGTGCCAAGTTTTATGTAAAAACATTGATTTACTTACCAATTTACCCAAGCTCTAACGCGTGGTAAAACAAAAACTTCTCCAACAATACGTGAGCTGTAGAAGGTTCACGTCTCAGACCAGCCTGGCTCACAGGTTAAAGCACAATGACCTTGGAAAAGCAGAAATAAACACGTGTGTCACCATAGTGAAGCCGGAAAGAATAGTAATTATAATACAACACCACCACCTAGCGGTCAGAGTGTGCATTACAGATAGCTCTCAGGTTGACTGTTGCTAGGATACCCGGTTGCGGTTGTGATTAGGGGCACCTGAGGGTCATTTGTGGTGTAACATCCTAACAACAGCGTGTATTAGTAATCAAATATACCATGCACTGAGAGGTTGAGATTATGAATCCTTGAATATTTTCCTGAAGAAAATATTACTGTGCCAGTCACAGAAGAGAATCCATAATTCCCTCTCAGTGCATGGTATACTAGATTTATATACATCCATCCATCCATCCATTATCTGTAGCCACTTATCCTGTTCTACAGGGTCGCTGGCAAGCCGGATCCTATCCCAGCTGACTATGGGCAAGAGGCGGGGTACACCCTGGACAAGTCACCAGGGCTGACACAGAGCCAAACAACCATTCGCATTCACATTCACACCTACGGTCAATTTAGAGTCACCAGTTAACCTAACCTGCATGTCTTTGGACTGTGGGGGAAACCGGAGCACCCGGAGGAAACCCACGCGGACACGGGGAGAACATGCAAACTCCACACAGAAAGGCCCTCGTCGGCCACTGGGCTCAAACCCAGGACCTTCTTGCTGTGAGGAGACAGCACTAACCACTATACCACCATGCCACCCCCACTTTATCCATCCATCCATCCATTATCTGTAGCCGCTTATACTGTTCTACAGGGTCACAGGAGCCTATCCCAGCTGACTATGGGCGAGAGGCAGGGTGCACCCTGGACAAGTCGCCAGGTCATCACAGGGCTGACACATAGAGACAAACAACCATTCACACTCACACCTATGGTCAATTTAGAGTCACCAGTTAGCCTAACCTGCATGTCTTTGGACTGTGGGGGAAACCGGAGCACCCAAAGGAAACCCATGCGGACACGGGGAGAACATGCAAACTCCACACAGAAAGGCCCTCGCTGGCCACAAACCCAGGACTGTCTTGCTGTGAGGCAACAGCGCTAACCACTACACCACCATGCCACCCCCACTTTACCCATCCATCCATTATCTGTAGCCGCTTATACTGTTCTACAGGGTCACAGGAGCCTATCCCAGCTGACTACGGGCGAAAGGCGGGGTACACCCTGGACAAGTTGCCAGGTTATCGCAGGGCTGACATGGAGACAAACAACCATTCACACACATTCACACCTACGGTCAATTTAGAGCCACCAATTAACCTAACCTGCATGTCTTTGGACTGTGGGGGAAACCGGAGCACCCAGAGGAAACCCACACAGAAAGGCTCTCACCAGCCACTGGGCTCGAACCCAGGACCTTCTTGCTGTGAGGCGACAGCGCTAACCACTACACCACCGTGCCGCCCTAGATTTATATCCCTCATCAAAAAATTCCAAACTAAAAGTGTTAAGAATGAATCTCGGCATAAACTCACTGGAGGCAGCCATGTTTGTTGTTTACATCATAGCGACCTTTGACCTATGCATGTGCAATGTACCATCCTATCGCCTGCCTCACTAGGCATGATCATGATATGTCACTCTACACACACAGAAATGCTCACGGAGCCACAGCTGTGACTCGAGTCGGCCATATACCTTGAAATTGTGACGTTAGTTCATGGTATATCCAGGATATACCATGACTGACTCATACCATATCCTTTTTTTTTTACATCACGGCATACATTGCTTAATCAATGGTAGAACTCTTTTATGTCACATGACCCATCCTTGGCAAATCCATGCACGGGAATTTTTTTTATAAAGGATATAACACCAAATACACACAAAATAATACATTTATAACAAGATCTGAGATCCTGGTTCCTGCAAATTTTATTTCATTTTTTATGTGAGTGACAACAAAACAACTTAATCATCATTTCCGCTTACAAAAGCGTTGCTGAATTCAGCGTACACACTCAGAAAAGAGGTACTAAAACTGTCCCCTTTCTTGTCGCTGTTGTGGTGTACACCCTTTGTCCCATTAATACACTATATTGCCAAAAGTATTCGCTCACCTGCCTTGACTCACATATGAGCTTAAGTGACATCCCATTCCTAATTCATAGGGTTCAATATGACGTTGGTCCACCCTTTGCAGCTAGAACAGCTTCAACTCTTCTGGGAAGGCTGTCCACAAGGTTTAGGAGTGTGTTTATGGGAATTTTTGACCATTCTTCCAGAAGCGCATTTGTGAGGTCACACACTGATGTTGGACGAGAAGGCCTGGCTCTCAGTCTCCGCTCTAATTCATCCCAAAGGTGTTCTATCGGGTTGAGGTCAGGACTCTGTGCAGGCCAGTCAAGTTCATCCACACCAGACTCTGTCACCCATGTCTTTATGGACCTTGCTTTGTGCACTGGTGCACAGTCATGTTGGAAGAGGAAGGGGCCAGCTCCAAACTGTAAAAACAGTCTGCATGCCTAGGTGCTTGATTTTATACACCTGTAGCCATGGAAGTGATTGGAACACCTGATTCCGATAATTTGGATGGGTGAGCAAATACTTTTGGCAATATAGCGTATGTATTTTAAGTGAGAACTGTGCTTGTATTAAAAGTACAAACAATAAAAGTACCATACCATCCCAGCAACAAGGAACGGCACAGTTTAGTCCCCTTTGTCTGATACCCCTTTTCGACCAACAGGGAACGGTTCCGTTCTGGTTTTTGCACCAAATTTTGAATCGTTTAGAGCATTTTGAGCAAAAATAAATTCGTTCCGAACCTGAAAAGTTGATTCCCAGCTGTAACCGAAATACAGCTGTTTTTTCCAGCACAAACTGTGATGACATCAGTGGGTGTGTCATTAGTTTGGAGAGGAAGCAGAGTGCAGCGATGGAGAACGCAACAGAAAAGGATACATCTTCAGAAAAATGGAATGAAAACAAATATCTGTAATAACACAACAAAAGGGGGCAGCACGGTGGTGTAGTGGTTAGCGCTGTCGCCTCACAGCAAGAAGGTCCTGGGTTCGAGCCCCGGGGCCGGCGAGGGCCTTTCTGTGTGGAGTTTGCATGTTCTCCCTGTGTCCGCGTGGGTTTCCTCCGGGTGCTCCGGTTTCCCCCACAGTCCAAAGACATGCAGGTTAGGTTAACTGGTGACTCTAAATTGACCGTAGGCGTGAATGTGAGTGTGAATGGTTGTCTGTGTCTATGTGTCAGCCCTGTGATGACCTGGCGACTTGTCCAGGGTGTACCCCGCCTTTTGCCCGTAGTCAGCTGGGATAGGCTCCAGCTTGCCTGCGACCCTGTAGAAGGATAAAGCGGCTAGAGATAATGAGATGAGATGAGAACTGGTCCAAGAACCTGTTCCCTGTTGGTCAAAAAGGGGTATCAGAAAAGAGGTACTAAAACTGTCCCCTTTCTTGTCACTGTTGTGGTGTGCACCCTTTGTCCCATTAGTATGTATTTTAAGTAAGAAATGCGCTTGTATTGTACCTTTAAAGCCTGGTTATATTAAAGGTACATTATAGCCACATTTACAGGTGAAAAATACATATTAAAGGTACAAACAATACAAGTACCATACTAATGCAGTGACAAGGAATGATACACTTTAGTACCCTTTGTCTTTGTCTGAAAGAGTACAGGAAGTACCTGAATTAACTTTACCTGTGTTCCAACCAGAGGACTCAAGGATCATTTTAGTTCTTGGACCGCAGTTTGAGGAACCTTTTTTAGTTCCTGCTCCACAGTAGCTATGGATCTTCTGTAAATAATTAAGATTTCACTGTTTCACCAAGAACATCAACAGATCTTTCATAATTGTACTTATACCTGCTTATATCTGTTCATTCATTCATTCATTCATTCATCTTCAGCAACCACTTTATCCTGGTCAGGGTGGTCGTGAATCTGAACTTATCCTGGAAACACTGGGTGTGATGAAAAATAAATCAGTCCATCACAGGGCACCACACACACACACACATATATTCATACACTGATTCGCACCTTGGGGAACTTTACTGCATCCAGTCCACCTAGCTGCATGTTTTTGTTTTTTGTTTTTAGGGTAGGAGGAAACCAGAGAACCCTGAGGAAACCCAGATGGAGACTGGTAGAATACATGGACAGTAACCCGAACTCAGGGACCCCGGAGCTGTGAGACGACATCGCTACTCGCTGTATGAAGAACCTGTATTAACTTTAGAAGGGTTTGTTCCCAAGGTTATCCAATTTCACTCTTTTATTTGTTCATTAAGCATCTAGAGAATGAGAAAATGCCAAATGAATGGAGAAAGAGTGTGCTAGTCCCAATATACAAGAATAAGGGAGATGTACAGAGCTGCAGTAATTACAGAGGGATAAAATTAATGAGCCACACCATGAAGCTATGGGAAAGGGTATTGGCGGCGAGATTGAGAAGAGAGGTCGCAATCTGTGAACAGCAGTACGGGTTTATGCCAAGGAAGAGCACGTCGGATGCAATTTTTGCTTTAAGAATGTTAATGGAGAAGTACAGGGAAGGCTAGAGGAAGCTACATTGTGTGTTTGTAGACCTGGAGAAGGCATACGATAGAGTGCCGAGAGATGAGTTATGGTATTGTATGAGAAAGAGTGGAGTGACTGAGAAGTATATCAGAGTGGTGCAAGACATGTATGAGAACAGTGAAACAGCGGTGAGGTGTGCAGTTGGAACGACTGAATGGTTCAAGGTGAAGGTGGGACTCCATCAAGGATCTGCTTTGAGTCCTTTTTTGTTTGCCATAGTGATGAATAGCTTGATGAACAAAGTGAGGCAAGAGTCACCATGGAACATGATGTTTGCAGATGATATTGTGATATGTGGTAAAAGTAGAAAGGAGGTTGAGTTGGGTTTGGAGAGATGGAGGTATGCATTGGAACGAAGAGGAATGAAGGTGAGCAGGAGCAAAACAGAATACATGTGCATCAGTGAGAATGGGGATGAGAGTGTAGTGAAGATGCAAGGAGTAGATGTAAAGAAATTTGGTGAATTCAAGTACCTGGGGTCAACTGTGCAGGAAAATGGGGGCTGCGATAGTGAGGTGAGAAAGAGAGTACAGGCAGGGTGGAGCAGCTGGAGAAGGATTTCGGGAGTCATTTGTGATCGGAAAGTCCCAGCAAAAGTGAAAGGTAAGATGTATAAGACAGTAGTGAGACCAGCTGTGATGTACGGATTGGAGACCGTACCCTTAATGAAGAGACAGAAGGCAAAGTTGGAGGTGGCGGAGTTGAGGATGTTAAGGTTTGCGATGGGAGTGACAAGGTTGGACAGGATAAGGAATGAGCACATCCTGTCTGTACATGTGGAGAGCTTGGGAATTAAGCTAAGAGAAATGAGACTGAGATGGTATGGGCACATCCTGAGAAGAGATGCAGAGCATGTTGGAAGGAGAATGTTGAGGATGGAGCTGCCAGGCAAATGAAAACGAGGAAGGCCAAAGAGGAGATACATGGATGTGGTGAGAGAGGACATGAAAGTGGCAGGTGTGGTAGAGAAGGATGCGGAAGACAGGGAGCAATGGAGACGAAAGATCCGCTGTGGCGACCCCTAATCGGAAGCAGCCAAAAGAAGAAGAAGAAGATTTGTTCATTAAGTGTCTCATTTTACTAATGTTGCTGTATTGAAAATAAACATGGAATTATACATGGGGAAAAACTCACCTGGAAAAGACAAGAAAGTAAGTAAGAAATAAAGGAAAACAAAGGTGGATTATGTGGATACAGTACATGTAGGCTTCCACAAAATTACAGGGGAAGTGATTACAAATGTACTGTATTTGAAACAGCCTGCCCTCTAGTGTTTATATGTAGTAATTACATCACTATTTCTCTAAACTATCCTAATGTTAGGTGAGAGACACTTTCTACACAGCTCTGTCAATTAACTTTTTATTTTAATTGTTGACATTCAATAGATTGGTAACTAGTGCAGGCTTATATAAAGTCCAGAAGTGAATATTTTGTTACAAAATTTACTATACAAACATTTTTCTCTCTTTTTCATGTGTATATTATGTTTAGAGTTCAAGTTCAAGTCAACTTTATTGTCAATAATGCCATATGTGCAGGACACACAGAGAATTGAAATTGCGTTCCCCTCTTATCCGCGGTGCAAACAGTAATAAACATGAAATATAAAATATAGGTACAAAATATAAACTTTAAAAAGGAAAAAAGAAAAAACTGGGGGGGGGGGGGATTTACACACACAAGCTAAAGCTATCTAAGAAAAGACAAGACAGTGGCCATCCAGAAAGTGCAAATGTGGCAGTGTGAACAGAATTAACGGCATAAATTTAAATGTGACGAATGACAATTTAAACAGAATGAACAATGTAAACGGGAACAGCAGTCTGACAGTATAGTAATTATCAGTATAAATATAAATTAATTAATATGGCAGTATGAGCAGAATAGGCCATGGCTTCCACATAATATAGAATGTAGTATAGATAGATAGATAGATAGATAGATAGATAGATAGATAGATAGATAGATAGATAGATAGATAGATAGATAGATAGATAGATAGATAGATAGATAGATAGATAGATAGATAGAATTTATTCACGTAAAAATCCCATGCAAATCAGAAATAAAGTAGATAAATACAATACAACTGATCAACATGAAACTAAACCAAGGATAAAACAATAAAGTGTGAAACACATTTCCATTGTGGTCCCAGTGTAGTTTCAGTGTAGTTTACCCAAGACCTTTTGGTGTCAAAAGATTCTTTACTTTGTCCTAAATAGGGTAGGATTTATTAAAGACAGGGACCCCTTTAAGTATAATATAGTATCAGTTAGCCAGTTGGTCGGGTTCAATGCCTGACAGTGGCGTGCACAGACATTTTGGGGGGCAAGTGCTCTGGGGGGGAAAAAGGGCACTTTTTTGCGCATGTAGAACACCTTATTATAAAAGTCTGAGATTTAACCCTCCTCTTGTGTTCGGGTCGCCACTGACCCGTTTTAGTTTTTAAAGGTGTAAAACAACCACTTAATGTTAATTTATTACATCAAGGCTTTTTGACTTTGCCAGGAATCTCTAGTTGAACAAAATAGAAAAAGAAATTTTTGTTTTCCTAAATCTGAAAATGGTCTCGCAAAAAACATAATACTTATGTGCAGTTGTTTCTGTATGCGATGGGCTACTTCACGACAAAATAATTACAGCTTGGGCTTAGAGGGCAAACAATACATTTTCACTCGATTCATGTGTTACCTGGCTGGTGGGGCAGGGGAAGAGCTGACTGACTGCCCGATGTGTTGCCTGCGCTACGACAAGGCCGTGGCTTCCAGGACGCTATGCTGCTGCAACCTCACATTGAATGCACTGCACGCTTGTTCACGTGACAGAGCAAGAGAGATAGAGGTCCGGTGTGTGTGCGGAGGGGGCACACATTGGGACATTATTTTCACACACGCTTTTAATGCCGCGGCTTTTCTAAAAGATCATGTCGACATTGGCCTCAGTAAACTGTAAAAAAAAAATTCAAAAGGGCACTTTTTTGGACAGAGGGCAGAGGGGCAGGTGCTTGAGCACCACCTCGTGTCTATCTGTGCACGCCACTGATGCCTGAACTGATAGGTCATCAGTTTTTCGCATCATCAGTTTTTCATTGGCTAATCAGACACAAGGTACGCCACCACTCTTGGCGGAGCGGTTGGGGGTTAGGTGCCTTGCTCAAGAGGTTAAAAAGGTTTTTTGCTTCTTAATAAACAGACAAAATATTATAAATAATGAGGCTTATATCAGAGTCATTGGATTGCATTCATAAAGTAAACAACAGTTAAATTAACAGTTAAATGATGCAAAAAAAGTTTGAAGCCTTCTGATTTTGAGATTTATATTTTCGCACATCTATAAAATTGCAAAATGACAGTAAATATGAGCACGGGGTGATAAATGAAAGGTTTTAACTTCAGCAAAAATATTGAAATGTAATTAATTTCGATGTGCTTATATTTTATCTCATCTCATTATCTGTAGCCGCTTTATCCTGTCCTACAGGGTCGCAGGCAAGCTGGAGCCTATCCCAGCTGACTACGGGCGAAAGGCGGGGTACACCCTGGACAAGTCGCCAGGTCATCACAGGGCTGACACATAGACACAGACAACCATTCACACTCACATTCACACCTACGCTCAATTTAGAGTCGCCAGTTAACCTAACCTGCATGTCTTTGGACTGTGGGGGAAACCGGAGTACCCGGAGGAAACCCACGTGGACACGGGGAGAACATGCAAACTCCACACAGAAAGGCCCTCGCCGGCCACGGGGCTCGAACCCGGACCTTCTTGTTGTGAGGCAACAGCGCTAACCACCGTACAACCCCTTATGTTTTTATATATATATAAAAAAATTTTTTTAATATTTATATATTCATTGAAGGTGAATTGAATATCAGTAAATAATAAGTGAGATGAAGTCAAGGTTATTATTCACCAATATTCACTGAGCCTGATAATTGTTTTAGTATAAATACACAGGTGATTATTTAAAAAAAATTAAAAACTGTATTCAAAAAAATAATTTATTTCAATCTTCAAAGAGGCATGCAAATGTAATAACGGCGCGGTGCAGACTTGTGTCACTTCTCTACACGAAGTCACATAAAATACTTCATTTTGAAATAAAATAAATCACAATTACACCTTACCTTGGAATAGTTTTAGACCAAACTTCATAGCATCTTTAGTGCTTTTAGGAACAGCAGCTTCCCCACTTATGGTGACGAAGCGATCGGCCGCCATTTTACTGAGTCGCTTGAGGTGATTATCGAGAAATAGTCCGAATTTCACACGATTTCCTATAATCACCTGCATATTTATACTAAATATATATAGACATGAGCGTTTTACTGGGAAATAGGCCACTCGTATTTTTCATACGAGCTCCATCTGGGACATGGAGAACCAAAACAGTGACATAAATCTCTATACAGTATGTCACTCGTGAGGAAATTGATGAGCGAGTTGTTTTGATAAATTTCGGTACTTTTTGTTTGTGAATGTGTCTATATAATGAAAGAAAATGACACGTTAGTGTGAAGATATGAAGTTTATCTTCTCATGTTGAAAAACTTGCATTTTTCATATGAAATACATCGCGGATCTGAGTGACATAATTCCTGATATTTCACTCCGATGACGTCACTCCTAGTGTCCCAGTGTTTTCCCGCTGACTAGGTATGCGTTGTCAAAATGGCAAACTGGTTCAAAATTAAAATTCTTTTGATTAACTTGCATTTGTGTGTGTGTGTGTGTCCATATAACATAAAGAACATTGCATGGTGGTGCGAAGATATGAAGTTTATCTTCTCGTTTTGAAAAATATCTAAGCCCCTCCAGCTGATCAATGAGAAACGATGCTACCTCCAGTGGGCCAGACTCATTCTTCCTTCTGTAATTCTTCTCAGAGTGCGCAAACATATTAGAATGTCATCCACCTTGTTCAGTAACAGCAGAATCTTACCATGTCTCAACCCAAGCATGAAACAGAACTTGATTAAATCATGTAAATAAGCCATATTATCATATGATGAGTATGGATTGGCGCATGCGCTCTTAATAAAACCATTGGGAAAAGTCATGTGGATTTTTGAATCCAGTCCGGTAAAAGCCGTGTGCATCCCCAGACCCATTTCCCTCGGACGTTTTGTTATCAAGTCATCATCAAATGGATAAAATTGAACTGACTCGACTGCCAACTCAACTCTATTTTGTTTTCAAATCAAAGTTCTTTTGTGTGGACTTAATAAGCTTGTATTGATGTTGTCTCCAGGAACTGACCTGAGTTTGAACTGACTTTACTGAAGATCTCATCTCATCTCATCTCATCTCATCTCATCTCATTATCTCTAGCCGCTCATTTTCATTTCGAGAGAACAATAAAGTCAGTTATATTTTCTAGAATTAAAACTTATTTCAAACTTGTGCAAAGGTGATTCAGCATATAAATGGTTTGCTGTCAATCAAATAAAAATTGATCGGTTTGTTTTTCGCACACCACTGTTCATTGTTTTCCACTGTGTATGTTAGTTAAAATAGGCTTGACAGCACGCCACTGCGCTGATGAACCTCCCATACGTTTGTATGGGAGAACAGCATGTTTTCGTTTGACCTTTAAAGACATTTAAAAGTGTTTAATCTACATAAAACTAGTGTGGATTCAAGAATAAATAAAATATTTACAGAATATATTGTTAATTTTGTGTGGCGTTATGATGAGCTTTTACTTTAAGTGTTTTTTAACGTTGTGTAATGCAATACACCAAATTCACAGATGCCGCCATCTTGGGTTTTTTAGTAATATTCGTTACCGGTCCGTGTGTTTTGTTGCTGCTTCCAGCTCGCTCACGGTTGGTTCAATCAGCTTGAAAGAAAACCCCTCCTGATTCCCACCTAGTGGTCAAATCTCTCATGTTGACTTGATTTTCCAATAAAATCAGCCGAACACTTTGCTGTCTAGCGCCCGTGAAAGATCAGATCACTGAGGAAAATTTTGTAAAATTTCCTTCCTAAAAAATCAATGATTTTCCGAATTTTTTTTAATGGAGAAAAAATGAAACGGTGTATAAATATCAGTAATACTGTTTTGAAGAGAATTAACAAAAGTTTGACCCTTTTCTTGATACACAACGCATTCAAGTACCACCATCATTAGTCACGCTTGGTGTCCACAATCTAAAGTGAACATACCTGCTACATTCTGGCTTTTATGTTTAAACACAAAGGATGGACCAATTTCAGTGATGTATTACTTTTAAACCTTCTAGGTGCATAATTGTGATGTACAAGAAGAAGAAGAAGAAGAAGAAGAAGAAGAAGAAGCCTTTATCTGTAATTCTTACCCTGATACTCAAAATTCTAAATCTCTTTATTTTTGGCTTTTTTGTCTATTAATTTCTGATTGAAGTATTTTTATGCCTCTGCCACCATAAGGTGCAGGAGGCATTATGTTTTCGGGTTGCCCGTCCGTGCGTGCGTCCGTGCGTGCGTCCGTGCATCCGTCCTGAAACCTTGTGAACGCGATATCTCAAAAGCTAATGAAAGGAATTTCACCAAACTTTCACCATTTGTGCGCTTTGGGACAAACATGAACTGATTAGGTTTTGAGATCAAAAGGTCTAAGGTCAAGGTCGCTGTGAGCTCAAATGTCTATCCGCAAACATTGTGAACACAATATCTCCGAGGCAGATGAAAGGAATTTCACCAAACTTTCACCATTTGTGCATTTGGGGACAAAGATAAACTGATTAGACTTTGAGATCAAAAAGTCTAAGGTCAAGGTCACTGTGAGGTCAAATGTCTGTCCACGTGCATTCGTCCCGAAACCTTGTGAACGCGATATCTCAAAGGCTAATGAAAGGAATTTCACCAAACTTTCACCATTCATGTGCTTTGGGACGATCATGAACTGATTAGATTTTGAGATCAAAAGGTCTAAGGTCAAGGTCACTGTGAGGTCAAATGTCTGTCCGGAAACCTTGTGAACACAATGTCTCCAAGGCTGATACAAGTAATTTCACCAGGTCAAGATTACTGTGAGGTCAAATGTCCATCCCCAAATCACAACTTAATAAGGCGTGTAGTCTACCGAGCGGAGGCATCCCCATCGACACCACTGGCGTCGAGTTCTATCTAGTTTTTCTCATGACTGGAGAATTAAACCAATGGAAAATGATTGCTGGTTTGTGACTGGGGCAATCTAACGAAATGGAAATTTTATAAAACACTGGATTTTAAAATTTTCATAACTTTGTTTTTTTTTAAAGACATATTTACAAAATTAAGCGAGTTTTAAATTCAGATCTTCACGCTCTTTAATTTGATACATTACATAACACTATGACAACTACTTTAAAAAATGGCCTGTCATTGCTCATTAAAAAAGGTCATATGATAAAATGCTTATTGACCGAGTTAGGTCGGGCCAGATGGAAAAATGTTTGGGTCTTGGTTATTTGTATGGCCCGAGCACGGCATGACCTCAAGACACTGTTTCTCAGAGTATGGTCCACGAGCGACCCCTGGTGGTCCGTGAGTTGATGTCGTAAAATATCACATTTTAGCCTATTATTTGAATTTGTCTGACATTAAGCAAGCCAATAGTCTTGTGACACTGCCTGTAGCTATGTTAATTTAGGATACACTTTCATATCAACGTCGCCTCAGAATGTAGAGTGAATGTGGAATGCGGAGAAAGTATGAGTAACCAAATCAGACTTAGCATCATGCTGTCAAAAAGATAACGAATTGGTGGCTGAAGACTGGGTCAGTCAAAAGAAAAGCACAAGAAACATCTGACACAAGCAAGGACAAAGTGCAAAGATGTGATGATTCTTTGTTTGAGAAAACAAAGCAGTGTAATTGGATCAATGTGGCCCTCGATAGAGATTAAAACTGTCCAGTTTGGAGCTAGAGATCACTTCACTGATGGATCAGGTCATGTAAGCAGCACCATTCTTCCCATTAAGAGAAGGACAACAATGAGTGAGTTGGCGATACTATTTGTAAAACTGTCATTTCATAGGGGGTTAGGTGGTCTGTGATTTTTTTTTTTTTATGGATAAAGTGGGAAGAAGGTTCTGGGTTTGAGCCCAGTGGCCAGCGAAGGCCTTTCTGTGTGGAGTTTGCATGTTCTCCCCATGTCTGTGTGGGTTTCTTCTGGGTGCGCCGGTCTCCCCCCACAAAAAAAAAACAAAAAATCCCCCAAACATCTGTCCCTCTGAGTTGCATGTCAATCCTGGGATCGAGGTGCCGACTTCTTCTGCTCCTCTGACCTGCCTGATCCATCCTGATGCCCTATGTCTGGTTGGAGTCTCATCACATCGCTCCTGTGGAGGATGGCCCCAAATGGACAGTTGAAAGTCACACTTGGAAGATGCTCTGGACACTTACAGTAATGCTTTTATGGCTGAGGACTACAGTTGACTTGCTAACTTTAGGACTGCAGTTGTCATGAACAGTTTTGTACTCAAGTTTCCATCAGAGTTTATAACATCAACGAAACTGACTTCATGTTAAAACTGTTAATGTTATAGTCATGCTGTCTGTTGTTGTCCGGGTGAGGATGGGTTCCCTTTTGGGTCTGGTTCCTCTCGAGGTTTCTTCCTTGTGTTGCCTGGGGGAGTTTTTTCTTTGCCGCCGTCACCATGGGCTTGCTCATTGGCGATAGATTAGGCATAAAATTGGCTCATGTCTTGGGTCATTCAGATTCTGTAAAGTTGCTTTGGGACAATGTCTATTGTTAAAAGTGCTATACAAACAAACTTGACTTGACATGCAGGTTAGGATAATTGGTGGCTCTAAATTGACCATAGGTGTGAATGTGAGTGTGTGTGAATGGTTGTTTGTCTCTGTGTGTCAGCCCTGTGATAACCTGGCGACTTGTCCAAGGTGATCCTGCCTCTAGCCCATAGTCAGCTGGGATAGACTTCAGCTTGCCTGCGACCCTGTAGAACAGGTTAAGCGACTACAGATAATGGATGGATGGATGGATGGATAAAGTGGGGGCGGCACAGTGGTGTAGTGGTTAGCACTGTCGCCTCACAGCAAGGTCCTGGGTTCGAACCCAGCGGCCGGTGAGGGCCTTTCTGTGCGGAGTTTGCATGTTCTCCCCATGTCTGCGTGGGTTTCCTCCGGGTGCTCCAGTTTCCCCCACAGTCCAAAGACATGCGGTTAAGTTAATATGGGACGGCCTTGGGCTGAGGTGCCCTTGAGCGAAGCACCGAACTCCCAACTGCTCCCCGGGCGCTGTTAGCATGGCTGCCCACTGCTCTGGGTATGTATGTACTGTATGTATGTATGTATGTGTGTGTGCTCATTGCTCATGTGTGTGTTCACTGCTTCAGATGGATTAAATGCAGAGAAGAAATTTCACAAGTGTGTGATGAATAAAGTTGTGCTTTCTTTCTTTCTTGTCCAGGCTGTACCCTGTCTCTCACCCATAGTCAGCTGGGATAGGCTTCAGCTTGCCTGCGATGGATAAATAAGGGATAGTGGTTGTCGCCTCACAGCAAGAAGGTTCTGGGTTCGTGGCCAGTGAGGGCCTTTCTGTATGGAGTTTGCATGTTCTCCCCGTGTCCGAGTGGGTTTCCTCCGGGTGCTCCGGTTTCCCAACAGTCCAAAGACATGCAGGTTAGGCTAATGGTGGCTCTAAATTGACTGTAGGTGTGAATGTGAGTGTGAATGGTTGTTTGTCTCTGTGTGTCAGCTCTGTGATAACCTGGCGACTTGTCCAGGCCTCTCTTGTCTACTCCGCCTCTCGCCTGTAGTCAGCTGGGATAGGCTCCAGCTTGCCCACGACCCTGTAGAACAGGATAAGCGGCTAGAGATAATGGATGGATGGATGCAGGGTTCGAATTATAAATTTGACCCTATGGGGGTCTCTATTTAAAAAAAAAAAAAAGCAATGCATACTCGCTCTCCTGGACCAGCGCACTTTTGCGCACTGCAGTGCACAGCTTTCACACACAGGCGCGCGCATGCACGCACGCACACACACGGTGTTGCATATTTTATATATATATATATATATATATATATATATATATATATACACATCTCATCTCATTATCTGTAGCCGCTTTATCCTTCTACAGGGTCGCAGGCAAGCTGGAGCCTATCCCAGCTGACTACGGGCGAAAGGCGGGGTACACCCTGGACAAGTCGCCAGGTCATCACAGGGCTGACACATAGACACAGACAACCATTCACACTCACATTCGCACCTACGCTCAATTTAGAGTCACCAGTTAACCTAACCTGCATGTCTTTGGACTGTGGAGGAAACCGGAGCACCCGGAGGAAACCCACGCGGACACGGGGAGAACATGCAAACTCCGCACAGAAGGGCCCTCGCCGGCCACGGGGCTCGAACCCGGACCTTCTTGCTGTGAGGTGACAGCGCTAACCACTACACCACCGTGCCGCCATATATATATATATATATATATATATATATATATATATATATATATATATATAAAAAATTATATATATTGTTAAACAAAGGAAGATTGTTGTGAGCTAGAGGACAAGTCTTCTTCGGACTTAACTTCACATTCAATTTCGCAGGCTGCAAATTTCAGTTTGCGCGCATAGTGGTGTGGTGGTGAAGTACAGCCGTACATGTTGCGGTTTAATAACACGTTCAATACAAAGTTATGGCTGCATGGTGATTGGAAATGAAACGAGTTTTATTTATATTTATATGGTGATATAGGCTATTCAAGCTTATTATGGTGATATATGACGTATTTGAGAGACTTCCACAGAAAATTAAGTTTGCTTCTTTCATGGGAGCCTGAGGGAATGGGAGCTCAGCTCCCACGTAATTCGAACTATGGATGGATGGATGGATGGATGGATGGATGGATGGATAAAGTGGTCATTGGTCTGAAAAATTCACTGCTAAATGTTTTCCCATCCGGCCCAACCTTAACTCAGTCAATAAGTACATAATACTCAGTTTATTCTCCACACAGGTGGCACGGTGGTGTAGTGGTTAGCGCTGTCGCCTCACAGCAAGAAGGTCCGGGTTCGAGCCCCGTGGCCGGCGAGGGCCTTTCTGTGTGGAGTTTGCATGTTCTCCCCGTGTCCGCGTGGGTTTCCTCCGGGTGCTCCGGTTTCCCCCACAGTCCAAAGACATGCAGGTTAGGTTAACTGGTGACTCTAAATTGAGTGTAGGTGTGAATGTGAGTGTGAATGGTTGTCTGTGTCTATGTGTCAGCCCTGTGATGACCTGGCGACTTGTCCAGGGTGTAACCCGCCTTTCGCCCGTAGTCAGCTGGGATAGGCTCCAGCTCGCCTGCGACCCTGTAGAACAGGATAAAGCGGCTACAGATAATGAGATGAGATGAGATGAGATGAGATTCTCCACACACCTCTTTCAGACCACAGAGTTTATAAACATGAGTTTAAAGTTATCAGGTTATAAATATATTGTTATAACAAGAGTTATTACATGATGTTTATTATTTTTCTGGTGTGGCACTTCCGTATTATATAAACGACGCCATTGAAAAAAAAAAAAAAAAATCCCGCGCGCTAAAACGGAAATAATGGCGGGCTGAAGTTACAGCGCGCGCTGAAGCGGGAACCGCGATCACTGACTGAGGTCACACGAGTGGAGTGACGGGGTGGAGAGTAAGGGCTGAGGGGGCGTGGTCTGACTTTAGACCACACCTCCTTCCTCAGCCGCCTTCTTTTTCAGTTCTCACAGCTCCTGACGTAGGCGGCAGAAGGGTAGCAACAGTTGCCTCGAGACCCCCGCGCTCGCGCACCATAGCGACTGTAGTCTTGGAGACGGTTTCTTACCAACAGCGGAGAGCAACAGCAGCAGCAGCAGCAGCGGAAACTGGAGCTGAAACACAAAGTGTGTGTGAGAGTGTGTGTGTGTGTGTGTGTGTGTGTGTGTGTGTGAGAGTGAGAGTGTGTGAGAGACAGAAAGAGAGAGAAAAGACAAGAAAACAACCAGAAAGCTGACAAGGTGTGTGGTTTCCCCCCCCCTTTTTAACGGTTAGTAAATTTGAACTAGTTAGCATGGTGGCTAACTCGGTTTCCTGAGGCGATTTGTTTGTTTAGCTTTGGATATGTTTACTACTCAAGTCAGTGTGTGTGTGTGTTTTATCTGTTTCCTGTGATGTATATGTATATAATTTTAACAAACTTACCGTGTTGTTGGTTAACTTGACTAAGCTTTTGCTATCCGGCTCTTTATCAGCTTAAACTTTTCCAGTGTGTGAATCCCAACCAGCGCTTCGATCAGAAATCATGCCCTATTTGTTTCAAACTCAGTGTTAGTTTTAGTTTTGAGTGTGTGTGTGTGTGTGTTTATGCATTAATGGTGTTTAGACAAGCTGTGAGGGAAGACTCCTCGTTCAGTACAGCAATAATATACTTTATAAATGTCCTTCTGTGTATGAAGAAAGCTTTTAATCCTGGATTATTTCCTCTGGAGTAAAGAGAGAAAAAAAAGTGTGTGTTCCTAACTTGATTACAGAGGCAACAGGTTGTTTTAAACCTAGAAAAAGAAGAGGGACGATTGATTTTGTGAGGATATTTTATTTTATTTTTTTCCCAGCTCAAGATGAATGAAAGAGGTCATTCATTCTGATCATCTTTTGGCTGAGCTTTGATTTGTGAGACCTGTTATGTGAACATCTGGAATTGTGGTCTGTTAAAACTAAACTGTATGCATTTTCATTCAGGATCATGTTTGAGGTTGTAAGATGGACAGATGGATGGATGTTCATTCATCTCTGATGTGCTCAAAGGTTGAATCAGTTATGTTTAGTACACTGTGTTGTAATAAAAGCTTGTCAGTAGTCGATATGGTTGTATCCAGAGAGAGAGAGAGAGAGAGATAATCCTGGTGAAGGTTCTGATGCGGCGAGTCGATCGCAGTAAAGCTGAAGTGTTTCCCAGCTCGGTCAGACGGCAGCAACAGGTTGTTTTAAAGCCGTAGTGATCTGTGAAGCAGAAAAGCACTGAACGTCGTTCTGATCATCTTTTGGCTGAGCTTTGATTTGTGAGACCTGTTAAAATTTAAGGATAAGCTGAGCAGAGCAGAACAGAACTGATGTGAACATCTGGAATTGTGGTCTGTTAAAACTAAACTGTATGCATTTTCATTCAGGATCATGTTTGAGGTTGTAAGATGGATGGATGGATGGATGTTCATTCATCTCTGATGTGCTCAAAGGTCGAATCAGTTATGTTTAGTACACTGTGTTGTAATAAAAGCTTGTCAGTAGTCGATATGATTGTATCCAGAGAGAGAGAGAGATAATCCTGGTGAAGGTTCTGATGCGGCGATTCGATCGCAGTAAAGCTGAAGTGTTTCCCAGCTCGGTCAGACGGCAGCAACAGGTTGTTTTAAAGCCGTAGTGATCTGTGAAGCAGAAAAGCACTGAACGTCGTTCTGATCATCTTTTGGCTGAGCTTTGATTTGTGAGACCTGTTAAAATTTAAGGATGAGCAGAGCAGAACAGATGTGAACATCTGGAATTGTGGTCTGTTAAAACTAAACTGTATGCATTTTCATTCAGGATCATGTTTTAGGTTGTAAGATGGATGGATGGATGTTCATTCATCTCTGATGTGCTCAAAGGTTGAATCAGTTATGTTTAGTGCACTGTTTTGTAATAACGGACGCATAAATCTGTAATAAAAGCTTGTCAATAGTTGATATGATTGTATCCAGAGAGAGAGAGAGAGAGTCCTGGTGAAGGTTCTGATGCAGCGATTCGATCGCAGTAAAGCTGAAGTGTTTCCCAGCTCAGTCAGACGGCAGCAACAGGTTGTTTTAAAGCCGTAGTGATCTGTGAAGCAGAAGCAGGAAAGCACTGAACGTCATTCTGATCATCTTTGATTGAAATTGTGACACTAGATTAAAGCATTAACTTTAGATTTAGCAGCATCATGTGTGATCTCTGAGAGCGTCTGAGTCACATCTTACCCCTGTACTGGTGTATTGATCCAATACTGAGTATCAGGATTGGTTTGGTTACTAAACCCAGTTTGTTTGTGGCTTGGATTTACTGTTGGATCAAACCATGTATTGTTGAGGTTTTTTTTTTTGGCATGGTTTGTGATTATTCGTCCTTGGTAAATAAAGGATGACGATCTGACCGACGTGCATTTTTCATGGCTCACTGATTATAACCGTTTTCCAGTAGGCGTGGTTTGGCATTCATGCTCATGTTTCTAATCATTAATTTGCTTTAAACATAAAAGCAAAATGTGCTACAGTGTAAGGGTGTTCCATCTGAACAGAAGATCTTAAGGGGTAGGATCACGATCCATGATCTGAATCACAGTTCTCCCCACGTGATTAGTTGTTGCCTGGATAAAAAGCCTGTTGCTTTAACTCAAAAATTCTGGAAGTGATTCAAATCTCCGCCACTTTGATGCTTCTTTCAGAATGTTGGTCCACTCGCTTGCTGCTGCTCTTTGCTCCACTATGCTGTATTCCATCCATCCATTATCTGTAGCCGCTTTATCCTGTCCTACAGGGTTGCAGGCAAGCTGGAGCCTATCCCAGCTGACTACGGGCGAAATGCGGGTTACACCCTGGACAAGTCACCAAGTCATCGCAGGGCTGACACATAGACACAGACAACCATTCACACTCACATTCACACCTACGCTCAATTTAGAGTCACCAGTTAACCTAACCTGCATGTCTTTGGACTGTGGGGGAAACCGGAGCACCCGGAGGAAACCCACGCGGACACGGGGAGAACATGCAAACTCCGCACAGAAGGGCCCTTGCCGGCCACGGGGCTCGAACCCAGGACCTTCTTGCTGTGAGGCGACAGCGCTAACCACTACACCACCGTGCCGCCCCATGCTGTATTCTGTTCACAAAATAAGTTACCCCTGGATTCCACCTGGTGAGGGTCTTGGATCTCGTGTCTGTGTCATGGTTGTGTTCTTTCCTCCATACAACTTTTTACTTCACTGAGAGCTTTTCAGGAGCAGAGAATTTTGTCTGCCTGATTTTGTTTACTTCCTGTTTTAGTTTTTTTTTCCCCTTGATTTTTGTGCTTCTGTTGTGTGCGGCTTGAACGCAGCTTCCTTCAAAAGTAGACTAGGCGTGTATTTTTAGTAGAGCAGAGTGGAAAACTGCTTCTGAAATGCACTGTGACACGTCTAGTAGAATCACAAACCTCGCCTCGAGTGGACACGGGCCAGCTCCGTGGAATCCGATGCATAGAGCGTCCACTGAGCATCTTCCTCATGTGGAGGAGGAAAGTTTGGATGGCGCACTGAAAAGCAGATCATATATCAAATTAAGATTGTCCACAATATACAGTGCTGTGTAAAAGTCTTCGGCACATGTAAAGAAACGCTGTAGACCAAAAAATAATGAAATGAAATGTTTCGACCTTAGGCGGCACGGTGGTATGGTGGTTAGCACTGTCGCCTCACAGCAGGAGGGTTCCGGGTTCGAGCCCAGTGGCCGACGAGGGCCTTTCCTGTGTGGAGTTTGCATGTTCTCTGTGTGGGATTCCTCCGGGTGCTCCGGTTTCCCTCACAGTCCAAAAGCATGCAGGTTAGGCTAATTGGTGGCTCTAAATTGACTGTAGGTGTGAATGTGAGTGTGAATGGTTGTGTGTCTCTATATATTAGCCCTGCGATGATCTGGTGGCTTGTCCAGGGTGTACCCCGCCTTTCGCCCGTAGTCAGCTGGGATTTACTCCAGCTTGCCCGTGATCCTGCACAGGATAAGCGGTTACGGATAATGGATGGATGGATGGTTCACCTTTAAAAAGATACTGTAAAGAGCAGTAAGCCGTAATAAATCAATATAACAGTGAATATTTGGTGCGAGATGACCCTTTGCTTTAAAAAAAAAAAATAGTCTCAGGTCCAATGAGTGCAGTTTTATGCGGAAATGATCTGTAGGTTTTACTGAGCATCTTCCAGAACCAGCCCCAGTTCTTCTGGACACTTTGACTGTCACACTCGCTTCTTCATTTTGCACCAAAACCCAGCAGCCTTCATTATGTTTTCATTTTTAATCTGAAAAATGCTCTCTTATGGAATATGTTGCTCAAACATTTTTTTTCTATAACATGTAATTCTGTGCTGGAAAATGAATGAATGTTTGGAACTTTAAAATGATATTTTGACTCGATGATGTAGAAGTCATAAAATAGAAATCTATAGCAAAGTTTGCATGAAAAAATGGGGGCTAAGACTTTTGCACAGTACTGTAAGATCGTCAAATACACGCAATGTTTAACGATGAATGCGGTATACGTATTAAAAACTCGTCATGCAGCCATTAAATGCGAAACCTACATTAATTGGAGCCAGTTAGAACAAAATAATTTTGATTTTACCTGATACGGATTCAGCGATAGGATTTTTAAAAAATCGGTGATACTGAAATGAATCAGCTCCGTAGGTGTGTGTGTGTTTATGCACTTAGGTTGTTTGATTGGTTCTTTGTAACAGTAGCTAGTTGATTCTTAGTTAGCTATATTAGTTACCTTGGATCGATTAAAGGTCATAGGCAATGGTCCGAGGTGAAACGTAGAATATCAACTTTATTGTCTAGAAGAATGACCCAAAAAGCGAATTCAATCTTCTTATTGTCTAATTTGCACCTTAAAATTGAATAAAACGGTTAAAATATACCGTTTTGCCCAATTTCCGAAGGTTTGTTTACATCTCACTTATGCGCACTTTCACCGCCAGGGGACCGTCGTCGTGATGTCATTTAAACCAAACAGACCGGGAGCAGCTCTGTGTTTACCTGCGAACCGACCACACGTGTACGGACTTTGGTCGTGAGAGGTTGTGTAAAATGTCTGATAGCGATTTTGAAGTAGGAACTCTCCAAATTGAATATTGAGAGGTGAAACCATATGTGTATGAACCTCTGGCCGTTGCGAAGCAATCGGTGAATGTGGCTCACTGGTTTGACCGTGCGGCCTCGGAATCGGACAGCGACTCGGCCGACTCTGATCGCGGTGACCCCGGACCTCAACAAGACTCGCGCCCAAACGATTTATCCTGGTAGTCACAATAAATTCCTACTTTCGTCGTAATACCAAATAAGAGCCCTTTTGAAGAATAATTAAACCGCCCTCCCTAGTGGATATAGGGAACGATTACTGGACAGTGCACCAGTAGGCCACATTAGCCTGCCATCCGTGGCATTATATTATTTATAGTCAACTCTAAGCGAGGAAATCTCCCTTTGTCTCATTTCCACAATGATTGGACAGGATCCCTCAGGATTCTTGACTTGTCAACTGCAAGCAAAAGTAAAAATGTTTACCTCCAATCTTCTCCTTTTTGCTTGAGTGTTGCTGCTCCGTTTCTTCTTTGACTGCTTGATTTTGTTTCATGCGCACAATCCACTCTCTCCGCCTCATCTCCTCTTCCGGAAAAAGCCAACCCTCTCGCTCTGCCTCTTCTCCTTTTTCGGAAAAAGCCAATCCACTCTCTCCGCCTCTTCTCCTCTCTCGGATAAAGGTAAAAACTTCTTCCTGAACCGGTCCCGTTGTTACAGTTCACTGCACAGCAATAAGGCATGGGGTTTTTTTTTTTGGAAATTCCTGAACACGCGTCTGCACTCAAGCCGAACGGCAATGTAAGTAAACGGAAGTGGACTCAACTCGAGCGGTTTGTTTGACTTGAATGACGTCCCGCGCCGAGTGGTCACGAAAATAGCCGAACAGAAATTCGCCGCGATCCGCGCTAACTTATTTTAATTATTACTTATTAACAATACTTCTTGGGACCAGAAGAAAATTACAGAGGGTTTTATCACATATAAAGTTTCAAATGTGCATAAAATTAAAACCGTTGCCCATGAGCTTTAAGGTTGCCGTGGAGAACTGTGGGATTTTTGTTTGTTTTTTGTTTTCATTTTCAAAGATTGATAGCAACTGATTGTCAAGAACATCATACTGCGTAAGAGCTGTTGTTTTCTCTCATCTAGTGATCTGCAGATGTTTTTTTTCTCACCTGTAATGTTTGCTACAGTGTCGGTTTCCGCCATGTGCTTTAATTAACGGACTTCACAGCTTGTCGTCTGCTTTGTTCAGATTGTGATCCTTAAGCGTGACATACTGTACATCCAGATCACTGGTTGTTCATTACCACTTTGACCTTAATATCCTGGTATCACATGGTACCAGATGTTAGTTAGGAAGCTTTTTTTTTTAACGAGTAAATGATCACGATATCACATGGTACTGATGCTCAGAATATTCTCACTGTCCTAACATTCCACACAAAATGAAGTTGCTTCGTTCAGCAGCTTTTTTTTTTTTTTTTGACAGCGCTTTCCTCTAACGATCAAGATCGTTCTTGTCAAAGAGTTGCGTTAGGACAAGTGTGTCCTTATTTTGGACATCCAGACAGGATTGCATAATTCTGCTCACTGGACAACTTTGGGAAGTTTGGGAAGAAATGTCAAGATTTCAGTCCATTACGAGATCTTAGAGCATGATAAAGAGCTCGGGAATTTTATATAACGTGATGTAAAAATTTAACATCGACAGACATGTGTGAGTTTATTCTAAGAATCGTTGCACTGCCGGTGACATTTCTGTGGAGATAATCATTGACGACTCTAACCTGCAATGCCAGCGTAGATTAAATTACGCATTATGCTCCGTGCTCACATCTGACAGGCTCGCAGGGAACTTGTTGGACGCCGACGGCCGTGACAATAGCTTGAGGTCCGTTCATCCAAGCCCTGTCATTTTTGTCGCTCATGTTACACCTGAGCACTGGAAAGCGCCTTAATGAGCGGCTCTCGTGACAATAGCCCACAGGCCAGGTGTCTCCTCCGCCTCGGTATTGATCCCTCTTTATCAGCAAGCAGCCGTGTCTCTGAAAGCCGCACTGATAATGAGGGTAATTGCTGTGCTGAGCAGAAAAAAAAAGACAGAGAGCGAGAGAGAGAGCCAGGCTGACGACTCACTGCGGTCCCGGTTCTCCTCTGGGCTGCTAATCACGTTAGGACAGCTCTGATCCGCTCATTAATGAGAGTCTCTGGCTGTCAGAGCGATCGTTCTCGAGGGTCGAGGGAGCTGACTAGGACAAGTTTCTTCGAGCCGCACATGTCAGGTGCGATGATGATGATGATTTCTGGACTGCTGGAGCAGAAAGCTTACCCCGACTCCAAACGAGTCTCCAATGACGTGCAATGCAGTGCCTCAGTAACGAAATATGTTGTCACAGGTGTATTTCCAGGCAAGATCGGCCTTCCCTGTCGAGGATTGAATGATTCATGGAACTGGCGTTAATTATTGATGGGGTCAGACATTTGCATCCGAGCCAAACAAAGTTATGTCCAATTATAGATCGTGGAATGAAACTTGCTTTGCACGTGATATGATTTTTAAACTCTCCTGCCTTTCTCTTGACCTGATTGAGACTTTCGTAGTTTTAAGAGTTATGGACTGATGATCAGTTATGTTGTCTAAAGAATTAAACACTCTTTCTATAGGAAAGTAGTCAGTGATGGAGCGGTGTGATGACATGGAGTCGCTGTTACCGCCCTGAAGTTGATTATTTTCTTTTATTATATGGCACAAGCTACTTCTGGTAAAATCATGCGCTCTGAATGGTTCCTTGGCAGGTATTATTTTCCCGTAACGCATCGTGGGCGATTACGGACTTTCTTTCCAAGGCGCCGGCCTTCAATGTTGCAAAAAACAAAAGGGCAAAAAAAAAGCAATAACGGAATCAAAAACAGCCAATAGACAAACAAGGGTCAGTGAGTTATTCAATAAATGAGCAATGACGAGCATTCAGTAACCACTAACCGAAATTCAGTTTTGAAACCGCTAGCCATTTATTCTGCATGCGTGACTCGACTACGTTACAAATATGATGCGACTGAAAGCAGCGTCACGCCTCATTATAATAATTGTCTATTTTAATCTTAGAAATAAAAATCCATATAATAAACTCCTTATTAATCTCGCTTGCTCGGTCCGTACTGTCAAGACCTCAGTCTGATATTTTCCCATGAAGACCTTGCGCTTAGTTAAGTAAGTAGTTATAAGTAGTTATTATTTTTTTTGCAGTCCGGTCCATCAAATTGTGCGCTCTGATTGGCTCACAAGCGGTCCGGAATCCTACGATCCGGACCCCGGTTACGGACCTTTGGCGACTTGCTCATTCACAACAACAAAAAGCATAGTAGCAATTTTTTTGGGGCTTTTTTCACCTTTATTGGATAGGACAGTGTAGAGACAGGAAATGAGCGGGAGAGAGAGATAGATCAGGAAATGACCTCGGGTCGGAATCAAACCCGGGTCCCTGGATTTATGGTATGGTGCCTTATCCACCTGAGCCACGACGCCCCCTCGAGATTTATTTTTGCATTTCTCAGTATAATAGCATTAATTTTACAGCATGGATAGCAATAACGGGTGGTGTAGTGGTTAGCGCTGTCGCCTCACAACAAGAAGGTCCGGGTTCGAGCCCAGCGGCCAACGAGGGCCTTTCTGTGTGGAGTTTGCATGTTCTCCCCGTGTCCGCGTGGGTTTCCTCCGGGTGCTCCGGTTTCCCCCACAGTCCAAAGACATGCAGGTTAGGTTAACTGGTGACTCTAAATTGAGCGTAGGTGTGAATGTGAGTGTGAATGGTTGTCTGTGTCTATGTGTCAGCCCTGTGATGACCTGGCGACTTGTCCAGGGTGTACCCCGCCTTTTGCCCGTAGTCAGCTGGGATAGGCTCCAGCTTGCCTGCGACCCTGTAGGACAGGATAAAGCGGCTAGAGATAATGAGATGAGATGTGTATATATATATATATATATATATATATATATATATATATATACACAGACGCACACAGGTAGTCGTCGACTTACGACCTATCGACTTTATGACCATCTGGTTATGACTGGCTAGTGTTTCCCAGCTGAGCTAGCTGAGCGTACGACAGTTTCCGCCCCAGCTCCCGGCAGCGCCTCTCGCTGCGTACAACAGTTTCCGCCCCAGCTCCAGGCACATGCGCAATCTCTCTCGTGCGCCCTCGCGCACTCCATCATACAGTTTCCGCCCCAGCTCCTGGTTTATGAAACGAGCAAATGCTCCCTCCAGCCCGAGCGCTGCAACAGCTGATGATGACGTAGACGACCCACAGCCAAGCACCAGTGATGCCAGCGGTCACTAAGTTTTGTATTTTGCTATGTTTTACATTTGTATTTTGGTATGTTTCAAACTAAAATGTTTTCTATTTTTCACACCTGTATTTCGTATTTTTTGTTTTGCACATATTAAACGAATTGTACTGTACGCAGTGTAGTATGCAGTGTTTGACTTCAACCAAATAATGAGCCAAGGCAATGAAATAAGAAAATGTTGATACAATAAGACTTTAAGATTATTACAATATCATTACACATCACAATATACTTACGTTCATTTAACACAGGCCGACTTACAACCAGATCGGTTTACGACCGGTCAGTCGTAACCAAACGAGTCGTAAGTTGACGACTACCTGTATACACACTCACACACACACACACACACAGTGTTTTCCCCAGAAAAAAAATTAAAGCCCTAAAATCTGGCATGATAATACACAGACAATTGAGCGCTAACGGCACAAAGTGAAACTAGAGGGGTGCGGGGGCGTGGCCCTCCCGGAAAATGTTTTGAAAATCGATGCTCTCAGGTGCATTTTCAGGGTCTCAGAGGTTTTAGATCCATGATTATAGGATCGATTTTACCAGTGTTTCAATGATTTCTGACCTAAATAGTATTAATATATACACATTTGAAATTTCACCTTAAAGTTCAACATGCAAGTTAAACTGTTTTGTTATAGATTACTGAGGTCTGATCGACGGGGATCTACGGGGATCCCTTAATTATCTCTGATCAAGTCGTGTTGTAACCAAAATGCGCATGAAAATATGATCAGTGGTTTGCGCCATCTTGTGCAATCCAGTGAAGAGAATCGATCATCATGACCTCCTGTTGATCACAAAGGGATCTGAACCTAAGACCTGCCACCTTAAAATAAGTTGCTGTATTACTATAACTGTAATGATTTAGAATGTTTCTGATGCATTTACCATAATATATGTATAACTAAGATACACTGAAAAGAAAAGTAAGGGAGCTGCATATTATAAAGTTTAAATTTTGGCACTTTATTAAATGGACTAGATTAAGATTATTTGTTAGAATAATCTGAAAATGAAGAGAATTTGTTAATAAGTGTCAAATGTAGCATAATTTTGAATAATAACGATAAGCGTATTTGGCAGTGTGATGTCACTGTGAGCCTTTAACAAAAGAATAATCCGGAGCCGCCTTTTGTTAAATGGATCCCAGTGACATCACACTGCCAAAAATGCGTATGATTATTATTTGAAATTATGCTATATTTGACACATTTGGACAACTTCACTTCGTGAGAGTGTTTATAAAGTACATAATCTTTCTGCAAACCCGAACTAATGAATTAAGTTTTCGACTCCTTTAAAGCAGATCAATTCTCCTCGGCTTTTGCTTGGCCCAGTGTTGGGCGACCCTCTCATCGTCCATCTCGCTGCCATCCATGCTGATGTGGATCAAATTGTCCAGCGAGTGCTTTTTGAGCCAGTTGTCGTGACAGTTGTCTGGTTTTGTGCGCCATCACTCACGTGGGTTTGTTAACGTTTAGTCAACCAATCTTTGATCGAAGCCATAATGATAATAGACTAGGTCCAACTTTTCTGATTAAAATCAGTCGGCTTTGTCCGTCCGGTGGGGGACAACATCGGCAGCCAATGAGATCGCTTATAATGAATCGGAAAATTCTGGGATGTCTGACGTTTTCTTTCAATATTTTTATTGGACGGTTTGAACATGTGATCTTGACATAGCCAACAGATTAGTTTGATTACATCATACCATGCGGACATATTACTTTGACAGAATCAACACAACCATTGGAAAAAAGAGCGCTTGTTTAACACAAATATCAATCAGTATGTAAATGGATCTGTTATTTGCTCTCCTATGTATCTAGTTACTTGTGGGTAGGAAATTTAAGGTGTTGGTATAAATCTAAGCATATCGGATTTTAACTAAAGCAACTAAGCGTATCGGCAGGCAGAGCAACGCTTTGGGGAAAAAAAAAAAAATATATATATATATATATATATATATATATATATATATATATATAACACAGCATGTTCCTTTTATACCACAGTGATTTGTCAACTCATACTGTTCTGTATCTGCCATACAACTGTGTTAGCGGTTACTATAGAAACTGTCGAGTTTTAAAACAAGTGCTTGGATGTAATCCTTGATTTGCATCTGTTAGAGAAAAATAAGTTGAACTATCCATCCATCCAGAAGAGAGACAAACCAACCACAGCCAACACAAGCCTCCAGATCAGCTTCATCGCTCCTTGTTGTACAGATTCTACAAGTCACTGGAGCGATGAAGCCCAGAACATAAGATTTATGTTGTTTTAATCCTCATCAAATCATTCAGTGAACCTTCGTGCCCGGCGAAAATGGGCGGGTTCATCCTAGATAAGATCACACCCACACCCACCGGGACATCAGAACTGTTATATCATCGGATAAAGGTAATGAGTCAGAACAACTTTGTCCCATTTAGAAGAGAAGGTTTTCCAATAATTCCAGGCAGAAAAGCAGGTACTGGAAAACAAGTAGCGACACGTGATGATGTCTGGAACCATAACGAAGTTTGGGCGCGTATTGTGATCTGAAAGTTTTTCAAGTTAAACCTTCACTTGTTGATTTAGACGGTGTCCAGACTATAATTCATCACCCCTCAATTAATTTTCTCTATAGTCTGAAAATAAATCAGACCCGTAATTACCTGTACGTCTGTGTGACAGGTTGCTAATTATTCCAGCGTTTAAAGAAAAGGTTAGTGTAAAAGCCTTGGGCAAGCTCAAAATAATTTGCTCTCTGTTGTTTTGACAAAGTTTCTGAATCAGACTTGTTAATTCCTTCCCACACGCCCTGCGCGAAAGAAAATAAAGGAACGGGAATGAAAACGGCACGCCAGCCGAAGCAGAACAGCTGCCGTGTTTACATGGCAACTTGATACACAAATACAGACTGAGTAACGGAAAGACAGGGGCTGCCCTCGGGCCTTTGGCCTCAAGCTCTCAAAACTGTATTTTTTTTTTTTTTTTAATGCAGTTACCCTTTCTTTTCTGACAGGCGCATGGAGCCGTGGCATGCACAATCAGGTCAGAGGGCAAAGGCGTTTGGAGAGATGTTGAGGATGAAAAATCAGTTGTGTCGAAACTGGATTCAACTCTTATTTCTGTAAGCCTGAGCATTTCATCTCTTTTAATCCGCCCCGGATCGAAAGCCTTTGATACATTGTGCTGCTCAGACAAGTTTATTATTGTGTACCAAATAAAACTCCCCACTCAAGAATTCAGAACAAAAGTCGCCGGCTCAGTCAGTCAGAACACAGAATGCGGAACGATAACATCGAGATGGCAAGGGGTGTAACCTCCACCTTCTAGTCTCGCCCTCTCACCTGCTCACAAAGTCATACGCACGAACATGAACGTGAGCGAGCGGCCAAGCATGCAGCCTGCAGCGGGTTTCATTCTCGATGTGTGACGTGACTTGTTCTGCACTGTTAAAAAAAAAAAAAAAGCTGCAAATTTGTAAGTTTTAAAGTAAATAACTGTAAACGGTTTATAGCTTAGGGGCGGCACGGTGGTGTGGTGGTTAGCGCTGTCGCCTCACAGCAAGAAGGTCCTGGGTTCGAGCCCCGTGGCCGGCGAGAGCCTTTCTGTGTGGAGTTTGCATGTTCTCCCCGTGTCCGCGTGGGTTTCCTCCGGGTGCTCCGGTTTCCCCCACAGTCCAAAGACATGCAGGTTAGGTTAACTGGTGACTCTAAATTGAGCGTAGGTGTGAATGTGAGTGTGAATGGTTGTCTGTGTCTATGTGTCAGCCCTGTGATGACCTGGCGACTTGTCCAGGGTGTACCCCGCCTTTCACCCGTAGTCAGCTGGGATAGGCTCCAGCTCGCCTGCGACCCTGTAGAACAGGATAAAGCGGCTAGAGATAATGAGATAAGATGAGATGAGATGTAAATATGGTAATGTAAGATCTAGAAGAACATGTACTCCGGTACATTTGCTCATTGGGCTGATAGAGGATACACCTGAGCTTAAAGGTTAGCGTCTTACTCGAGGATTTAAACATGACAGTAGGCGAGTTTTGCGCAAACTAGAAGCAATTAAAAAAAAGTAAACAAAACCTAGCTGCTGACCGTGGCCTAAGTGAGTAAAGCTTGATTTTCAATTTCAATGGAAACACGCCTACTTTGGTGGTGCTGGGATTTGAACACACAGCCTTCTGATTTGTAACTGAAACACCACAACTTGTGCAACTAGCATGCATTGACTCAATTGCGTCTACCACTGAATTAACTCGCAGTAACACTACGTTCACACTGCAAGGCTTAATGCTCAATTCCGATTTTTTTGTGAAATCCGATTTTTTTGTGAGGTCGTTCGCATTAACAAATATATGCGACTTGTATGTGATCCTCAGTATGAACGAAAAGCGACCTAAAAGTGTTCCGCATGCGCATTGCAGGATACGACGACGTCACACGCAGTGAGCATGGCCAGTGTTTACGGAAGTAACCTAAAGTTTCCTGTGTATGACAGTAGCCAGCATGGAGTACCTGGCGATGATGCAGTTGTTGTTGCGACGGAGCCAGAACATGCACAATAGTCTGATGTTAAGGAGGAGGTTGAGAAGGAAGAGGGCAAGGGTTTTGGCTCAGGCGTTCTGCGGGGTAGTGACTGCAACCTCCGTTCAAAGGAGGATTACGTTCCGTTCATGTCATGCGCCATGTTGTTGTAACTTTTTTTGAGAGACCCGCCGCCTACTTCAGTGCAGAATAGTGACGTTTGTGGCTTGTTGATGACGTGTAAGTCGGATGAATGCGACCTGGCGGTTCAGACTGAAGTCGCATATGAAAAGATCGGATAGGAATCGGAATTAGGACCACATATCCAAACGGCCTGGGTCGGATTTGAAAAAATCGGATCTGTGTCGTTCATATTGTCAATAAAAGATCGGATGCAGGTCACATATGGGCGAAAAAATCGGATTTGAGTCACTTCAGCCTGCAGTGTGAACGTAGTGTTAAAGAATCAAATCATCTAAGTAAAAAAAAACTGGTTCGGTCACCGACATGATCCTCAGCCGATGTGTAACAGCGATGACTTTTGTCACATCCCTGTGAACGAAGCGTGTTATGATTAACGGAAACGCCAAGTGTTCATGTATGCAGAAGCTGGTTGATAGCGCTTTCTTCGGAGCGTGTTTAAGAAAGAAAGAAGCCTTTATTTGTCACATGCACACTTCAAGCACAGTGAAATTCATCCTCTGCATTTAACCCATCTGAAGCAGTGAACACACGTGCACCGCGCCTGGGGAGCAGTCAGGGGTTCAGTACCTTGCTCAAGGGCACCGGCCGCCTCACGTCAACCTAACTGCATGTCTTTGGACTGTGGGGGAAACCGGAGCACCCAGAGGAAACCCACGCAGACAACATGCAAACTCTGCACAGAAAGGCCCTCGCCGGCCACGGGGCTCGAACCCGGACCTTCTTGCTGTGAGGCGACAGCACTAACCACTACACCACCGTGCCGCCCATGTTGAGCCAGGCCGTGACGCAGCAGTTTGAAAAGATGCGGCTCACGTGTCTCAGAGGAATCACGTGATGGCCTTCACCCTCCGAGGGTTGGTAGCTGTTCTGTGATGGGGCGGGTGGGAATTAGAGTAGAGCGTGACACAGGAATGGATTTTCACCTCTGTCCCATCCCACTCCCACAAAAATACGTCAGTCCCATCCCAATCCCATGACCGAACAAAAAACAAAAATCCCATCCCAATTTCGGAAGAATGACTCGCATTCTGACTCATGTCATCTCGTCCTGTTCCCTTGTTCAAAATAAAGAAAATAGTGTTTATTCGTATCAGAACTGCATAAAAAACTAACCTATTGTTGTTACGATTCCTGTCCTGCCCGCTCCCATTCATGTGATGAGTAGTGAAATTGACTCCCATCCTGCGGGAATCCCACAGAAATCCCGTGACCTACAGGATTCTGTCAGTAAACAGGTTGAGTGGAGACGGATGTATGTGCGGAAGACTTTATTAAAAGCTTGCAGACAAACAATCCAATACGAAATCATAAACCGTAAACACGCAATGGGTCAAGCAAGGCACGAACAGACTGGTGTCGACAAAGACAAGATCGGAATCCAAAAAGGTACAAAAATGCGAGCTGAGAATCAGGAAGACGATCTAATAATGCGGCTCGGGAATGGCGACAGTCAGTACAGTACTTCGCAGCATGTGTGAGTTCTCGGCGTTCTTATAAGCGTGTGCTGATTGCGCTTTAATCTGGGATAGGTGTGAGCACTTAGGCTTTGAGGCGTGCGCTGTTCCGAGTGGAAGCCAGACTCTCACGAGGATGTGACAGATTCCTGAAAAAATGTCAGCTTGAAGCGTGACTTGGCCAAGGCTAAGATTCAGGATAAAATTTGAGAAAGTGTATTAAAAAAAAAAAAAAAACCAGCTTGTAGCCCAGACACAAAATCTGCTTGTTCTGGGTGATTTATTTTTATTTGTTTGCTTGCTTGCTTGTTTGTTTTTGTTGTCCCTAGCCTGACTGACGTGTACTATGCACTAGTCTGTCTGGAATGGTTTTCTCGTTCAACGAGCTCAGTTTTGTGAAATTTGACTAGCTGAGTAGGTGGATACTTAATGAGGCAATTAAACCGGCTCAACTTAAGTCAACTGTTTGAGAGTTCACAATTTACAGGTGTTGTGTTAAACTGTATTGGACCAAAGCCTCAACTCCGGGATTGTGGCATCGGCGTCGACAGTAAACCTACACCGTGGTGAGTTTTTAATGGAGCTCAGATCTCAAACTGACAGCTGCAGTCAGTTCCCCTAGGTGTGTGTGTGTGTGTGCACGCGCGAGTGTGAGTGTGAGCATTGGGACGGCCCGATATGGCTCTTGATGACATCCTTAACCATGTATGTGCATGCACTATGGCTGTATTTAGCCCAGTCTTTAACACTGCGCGTCCTCAGCTGACCCGTCGCTGCCTGCCGAAATGTTTCCTTGTTGTTGAGTCCAGTGGACTTTATTTACTTAGACAGGTGTACGGTAAAACAGAACGTTTACGGCTAGTTCAGGTACCGATCCATGTTTAATATACTGTAGGACCCAGTATCAACTGCAGAACCCTTAATGAGGCTTAGTTCAATAACGGGTCACTAATACGCCATTCACACTCGCACTGAAAAGCATTTATGCATCGTAATGGTGTCGTGCGGCAATGGGAGCAAAACGATAAAGCCAAAACGTTAATCTATCCTCTGGCAACCTAGTAAGATTAACAATCATCTTTTGTCATGGCTCCATTGGAACCATTGGATTAACGTGTTCTGAGGTAAACGATGGTGCGGTGATATTGTGACGGAGACAATAGCCGACACCGACATAATCCGAATACTCATCGTATCATAAAAATAAGGTTTTGCGACGCAAAAAAAAAATCATATAAATAGCCTCTGCTTGAACAAGACAAATCTTCAGAAACAGGAAGAGAACGGTCTCAACAATCAACTTGATGCAGCTCAACGGATGCCATGTTGCTAACTAACTGGTTATTATTTAGTCCTGGGTATGACTTTAAACTGCAACCGGTGGTGAGTCTCAGGTTCAGGAGGACTTGGGTATTAGGGAAAGTGGAGTTACCCCTCAGTCACCATTGCTCCCAGGTCCCAGCACCTGCCTGGCTTCCGGCAATGGGTTAAATAGTACGCCACCAAAAAGGCGCTGGCAGCAGGACGCTTTTCAGTGCAGTGTGCCAGATGAATCCAACAGGGTCAATGGCACACCGCCAGATGGCATACGGAAGAGCCGCTCAAATGGCCAACGGATAGCATCACTCAGCAAGTCAGTTGTCACATCCATACCCGTCAGGTCTGTGGTACTTTTGTGCACCACTTGGCATCAGGTCTGGAGGTCCAGAGAGACAACACGATGGGGGCGTGACATCGTTTGTCTTACCTGACTGTGGAAAGGAGATTTCTGTGCATCCTAATGAAGCAGTCATCATCGCTAGCGATGGACAGCCGACAACTAACTGGTTATTGTCTCCGCTTGGGCTTTTCACAACAATATGGACTCGCCTCCTCTTGAATTATACGTCATATCCGGTCTCGCGTGTCTTACGTGTCTCGCAGAGTTTCACGCTCTGTAGCATCGCGTTAAATACAGTCAGGATGGAATACACGACACCTGTTAATTAACCGTTATGGAAGCTTGAGTGGGAATCTATCCTGTGTTGTTTTTACCTGATACATTAACATGGTGCATATTTGAAAGGGGCTTAACAGGTCACTCACTATCTGCCATGTCAAGATAATACTATAGTGTTCATGATGCTTTGAACGATATTTACTGGTTTGCAGCTGTGCTAGTGTGACCAGTTGACTGAACTGCTTAGAGCAGGTCTTCCTTGCTTTTAAAACTCTAATTTCTTTCATTCCTACAAGGGGAAAATACAAAATAAAGACTAGCTAAGTGGAACATTCGGATGCTAAATTTTGCTCGTGAATCATTTTCAAGTGTAGCATCAACTCGTCTTCAAAGCCTGGAGCGATTCGTTTTGCGATCGACTCGTAGCACCTCTCTCAACGATTACTACTATTCACTTCTTTATTTATTACTTGTAGCTTTTTATCCCTTTATAGCTACATTTAAAGCTACGCCGCCTTTCAGATTTTTCAGGTTTAGGTCATAAAAAGAATTTTCCCAACACCTAATTATTTTTGTTTAGTGGACTGAAAGCTCATCTCATCTCATTTTCTTCCGCTTATCCGGGGCCGGGTCGCGGAGGCAGCAGTCTGAGCATGGAAGCCCAAACTTCCCTCTCCCCAGACACCTCGGCCAGCTCCTCAGAAAGAACACCGAGGCGTTCCCAGGCCAGCCGAGAGACATAGTCCCTCCAGCGTGTCCTGGGTCTTCCCCAGGGCCTCCTCCCGGGGGGACATGCCTGGAACACCTTCCCAGGGAGGCGTCCAGGAGGCATTCGAAAGAGATGCCCGAGCCACCTCAGCTGATTCCTCTCGCTGTGGAGGAGCAGCAGCTCTACTCCGAGCTCCTCCCGAGTGACTGTGCTTCTCACCCTATCTCTAAGGGAGCGCCCAGCCACCCTGCGAAGGAAACTCATTTCGGCCGCTTGTATCCGCGATCTTGTTCTTTCGGTCATTACCCAAAGCTCATGACCATAGGTGACCACTGGACTCGTCCATTACACAAGCCAAAGTCACTGAAGTGGTTTGCAAGCTCCTCGGTGGCAAGGCACTGGGGTGGATGAAATCCACCCTGCATATCTCAAGTCTGGACTGAAGATGGACCGAAAGCTACTGAATTCAAATCACAGACTTCCAGTTTTATTAGTTTTTTTTTAAACGAACAATTAATGAATTTATCTCCACGTGTCCCTAAATTCTCCACTATTTTTTCCTGCTTCACCATGACCCAATTCAAGATACTGCGTCATGCATGACGTGGTGGGCTTTCCCCGTTCGCGCAAGGCATTGTGGGATACAAATTTGAAACAGGAGAGAAAAATGGAGGGCATGAGTGTGCGAATTAAATGTGAAAGACCGAGTACAGTAATGGAAAGAAAGCGAGAAGAAAAGACGTTATGTTATATACGAAGGAAAGGAAACGCAGGACCAAACTAATAAATATCGGCGCTCAGCGAGCACCTCGGTGTGATCAGCTGTTCGTTTAGCGACAGAATGATGGAACTGTCAGTGCACGCTCAAAGGGAAACCTGCGCATGCGCAAACACACACGGACTTCCTCTGTCTGCTTGACTGCGTGAAGCGAGCGATTTCATGCACATTATTTGCTTTAATCCCCTCAAATTAAATAACTTCCCAGCCACAGAACAGAACGGCCTGATATTTTGTGAGATATTACAGAAATAAACATATATCACAATGACCACATTTCAGAGGGAACTAAATTTCACCGATTTTATGAAATCGAAAGGCCGTCTCGCTTTAATTCCGTTTATTTGTTGCGTCCAACATACAAGTCTGTATGTATATTGTTGCTATAGACGTGTAACATTAGAATAGGCACGTCACGTCTGCATAGCTGCGCTACGCTCAGAGAAATATAGTCAACACCTTCTGACCAATCAGAATCCTCAATTCAACATCACTGTGGTTTAAAATGATATATAATACAATGATTTAGTGGCACATGACTCGACTTGACTTTATTTTAATTGGCGACTATTAGAGTGGCTCTGGATTTGTGTGTGTGTGTGTGTGTGTGTGTGTGAGAGAGAGAGAGAGAGAGAGAGAGAGATCCCAGACGCTTCAGTGTGTTGATGCTGAAGGGTGTGAGGTGTTTGTTTGAGGTGAGACTGTGGAGGAGAGAGAGAGGGAGGGAGAGAAGGTGCTGATTTATAGTTTCAGTCTCTGTTAACACATTAAACACCTGTAGCTTTGTGGGCTGATATGAATCAATCCTTGCATGTGGCCTCGTGAGTGGGATCCAGCCGTGATTCATATCTCTCA
The DNA here is from genome assembly GCF_027579695.1 of Neoarius graeffei. NCBI lineage: Eukaryota > Metazoa > Chordata > Actinopteri > Siluriformes > Ariidae > Neoarius > Neoarius graeffei. The sequence continues at coordinate 87,360,260 of NC_083578.1, forward strand.
TCCTCGCTCTCTCTCTCTCCCTCTGGACATGCATTAAACACACTTCAGCAACAGGTAACAACATGCCAGGAAATGAAAATGTTTTTCACTCACAGACTCACCCTCGCTGCAGCCACCCTTCATCAGTACGTTCTTTACATTCCACCTGGTTTGTATCATAGTTGCACAACGGCTAATTAAATTTCCTGCCACTAACAGCACACCGAAGCCTTTAAATTTGCATGTCAATAGACCTCTCGGTTTCCAGAACTTGGTCCATGGACATTCTACAGCACTAAATGTAACTAAGTGTGTCTTTAATAGGTATATTTGCCATGTTGCTGTAGGTTGGTAACAGTAACACCACTTCATCACACCACCTTATCAATTATATAAGAGATAATGTACAGCAGGCAGGCACGGTGGTGTAGTGGTTAGCGCCGTCGCCTCACAGCAAGACGGTCCGGGTTCGAGCCCCGTGGCTGGCGAGGGCCTTTCTGTGCGGAGTTTGCATGTTGTCCGCGTGGGTTTCCTCCGGGTGCTCTGGTTTCCCCCAAAGACATGCAGGTTAGGTTAACTGGTGACTCTAAATTGACCGTAGGTGTGAGTGTGAATGGTTGTCTATGTGTCAGCCCTGTGATGACCTGGCGACTTGTCCAGGGTGTACCCCGCCTTTCGCCCGTAGTCAGCTGGGATAGGCTCCAGCTTGCCTGCGACCCTGTAGAACAGGATAAAGCGGCTAGAGATAATGAGATGAGATGAGCATGTAATATTGTTAGCATATCACTTATCCTACATCTCTTACGTCACTCTACTCAACGGAGAATGAGCGTTGAATACGGTTTACGATATTGCATGGTTGTCAAGGCAACATGATGTCACACGTCGGAGCTGATGCAAATATGAGATTCAGTGAAAAAGTTTTCCGAAGCATTTCTTTGCTCGCCGCGAAAGAGAAAGACGCACTGAACACCCGGAAGGCTACCAAAACTTCATTAGATATTCTTCACACGTATTTATAAGCAGTGGCGAACCGTTACTGTTAGAGCTGGGACTTGAGTTCAGCCAAACCTTAGCCAGAGACATCAAAAAAGCAACAGGGCAAAGGATTTTGCAAGGGATTAGCGGCAGGCTGCCAGGTCGCTCCGTGGTGTGGAACTGTCGAGGTTGAGTTTTAAAAGTAACTCAGTAAATTACACAGGGAAATGAGTACTTAAAGTGCATATCACGGGTAAATTCAGGAGCAGGATCAATATAATTCTCCTATTTTATATTAAACTTTGGTCAAATATCTGGCACATTTTGCATTTTGTGCCATTTTTTTTCCCCTTGCGCAATACCAGAAAAATTCAGTTGAAATCAAGCCATTTGAGGCGAATTGGCCCGCCTCTGAAAAAACTTGGCATTTGGATTTCCCGGCAAACATTGATTTTCGTGACATCATGATATTTCATGACGCCTCCTTCTGAATCCTACGTCAGCGCTGGTTTGTTTATGAGAAAACGACCTGGTGGTTTTCTGCAAATTTCTTCAACGTTAGCGCGTAATTATTAAAAAGGTTAACAGATGTATCGTAGGAGGGTGTAGCAACACCAATCTTGATGGGATTAGTACTCATCGTTTCCCAAAAGACCGGACAATGAGAGAGAAATGGGAGCGCTTGGTCTACACAGGCTGTGCACTGAAACCGTGCAAAGCTCACGCAGCCTGCTGGTGCTTCCGCAGGTAACGTCACGAATCTGGCTCCAGACTCCGTCGGGATTTTTCCAGATGCGTTTTGTTATTTTATTTTTTTCTGCTGTAGACAGATGGCCTTGTGCAAAATTACCCTTCTGGATGAGTGTGTACAGGGACAGACTTTCATATAAAAAAAAAACAAAAACAAAATTGGTCCAGGATATGCACTTTAAGTCTGAGTGAAAAATACTGTATCGAGCGTGCAGCGTGGAAGAAGAGTCTGGAGATAGAAATCTTAGTTTATCAGTTGTTAGCCTGTGCTACTTGCTCTTGATAGATAGCATTGGCTTGATCGCTAAGTCTACTGATGAATGCTACACCAACTGGAAGGTGACTTCACTGCTGCGCTGACGACGCCGACTCGCGGGTAAGCTCACGTTAGCCTTTGAGAATGCTGATATGCATGGATTAAAGTTTTCCGTCGTGTGACGGATTTCCGTCAACAACTCTCCCAAGGCCAAACGTGAGGTCGGTGCTGATCCGAGGAGAATTAAAATGACGGGTGGTTGGGTAGAGATTGGGTTATAACACTGATGTGTTGCAACACCATCAACTATCAGCAGGGTTTATTTAACTTTTTTGTTTTTGAGCCATGCTTTGTGTCGTTCATTTCCTATGTTTGATCATGTTTAAACGTTCGCTGTCTACGGTGCGGCATTAAAAAAACATGCGCTGTCAAAATTGGCAAAATACATTCCCATGTGCTTGGCGTGCTTGTGTCTGACCATTTCTGTTTTGTATTAAATTAAATCTTGCCAAAATGACTTAGTTCAAACCTGGACATATAGAAATAGAGCATGTTAAAAAAAAAAAAACACGAAAAAATAAAGCCCGGAAAGCCCGCTCCTCTGCTTCAGCCAGACTTGAAGACCCAACGGTGCAATGCTTGCAGACTGTCAGAAGTAATTAGACCTAAATTTATAGCTAACAAATCAGCAGACGCCCCAACAATTATTATTTTCGTTAGGCCAGTGTGTAAGGTATGTTAGAACCGTGCCTTATAGCCTACGTTATATCACAATTTAAAGGACATTTGAGGAGTTGGAGGCTGCGAGCGCAATGATGTTCCGACATGCGCTAAACTTTATTCCCTGAAAATCATACACCAGCGTTCAATGCCCCAAACAGTCAAAATGTCTAGAAGACTACGGTTAAATAATAATCATAGCCTACTAAGTTAAATTACGTCAAAACATCTGTTTCTGGCCTATGAAATGATGGAGGAAAATGAGAACGAACGCAAAGTACATAGCAGCCAACTTAACGCGATCTTTTAGGTAACTTAACACTCGTGTTGGCCACAATATTTCTCTTAATAAAATCTTGAATTGTTTTTGAAGTCGTATTCAACACAAAGTAAGGTCAAACCCCAATTTTAATTGAAGCGAAGATCCAAACTTTTTTCTATATTGACGCCAAGCATAGAGGAGCATGTCATTCTGCTTTCGGTTTCGGCAGCATGGATGCGCTTTACATGAAAGAAGGCACTGATGTGTCTGCCATCGATAAAGTCAGGGGTTTTTCTAGAAAAATTTAGTATGAGGGCGCTCACCATGGCGAGGGAGCGAAGCGGGGGGGGGGGGGGGGGGGGGGGGGAGATGGTGCCGGTTGTCCCCCCCCCCCCGCCGTGCAAAGCCTTTGAAAAATGCTCCAATGGGACATTCTGAGGCTATCTGAGAGGGAAATTGTAACAAATTGTCTGTCAGCATTGAAAAAGAAAGAAGTAATCTTCTTCTGCCCGGACAGTCTTTGGCTTTCTTCCACTTCGTGCCGCAGGATGACATCTTTAAATGCCCAAGTGTCAACAAAAACAACTCGCGAACTACTTCTGTCAAAAGCTCCCGCGCCGGTGGGTGAAAGGTCATTCAGTCTCGAGAAATCTCGCTCTACAAGTCAGCTGACCTTGTATGTAACCCATGTCAAATCTCACGAGAGCAGCCGCGACAAGTAAACAACTAAACAACATGGCGCCTCAGTCTGGAAAACGCCAATTCGGATTGTTTTTGCACCGTCTGGCGGTGTATCTACTATGATTGGAATATTTTTGGAGCAATTATAACGTATTTGATGATCAGACACATTGTCACGTAGTGTTGCTGGGATGTTTTCACGGAGTCGGTAAGGGGGCACACGCCGAGAGTAAGAGGGCGCAGCGCCCCTGTTCCCCCGTTTAGATGAAAGCCTGAAAGGTGTAAAAAAAACAAGTGGAGGTGGGCTTGGCTGTACGAAATAGGTGAAAACGGAAAGCCATTTAGTTCATGGTGCAAAAAACTAAACATTCCAGGCGCTTGCATTTGTGTGGTTAACCACAAAAAAATAATATACGGAAGCAATGGAAAGAAAGCGCTGTCGCGCCATCAACTGGAAGCCAGCCACAAGGCCAATGTAAGGGGTCTTCAGCACACCTCTTCTTTACCAGGAGCAAGTCTCACCTCAACGGAGGTCAGTCCATCTATGGCTGATCGTGTCTGTGCTTTTATCTCAAAAATGAACAATGGTGAAGAATCACTCAACAATAAATTGAATATATTAATCCATTAATTAATTGATAAAGTTATCAGTTCTAAGTTAACCATTCTCAGAATTTCATCGAAATCCACCCAAACCCCCCGCCAGTAAATTTTCAGTCAAATAAATTTTTTTTGCTTTAATCCATGGATATGAAGAGAGTGTGTATGTATAATAATAATAATAATAATAATAATAATAATAATAATATTGGCTGGCTTTTTTCATGGTATATCAGATATATTCCATTCAGCTACTCGTCTTCGACTCATTCAATATCATGCTAGCTGAATGGAATATATCTGATAGACCAGGGCTTTTCAAAGTGTGGGGCGCACCCCCCCTGAGGGGCGCCAGAGTTCTTCAGGGGGGGCGCAACGTGAGGAAAAATAAACCAGAATAAGTTACTATTGTGGACATTTAGCAAACTTCAGCTAGCCTTTACCAGAGACAAAATGGATCGATTTTTAGTACCTAAAGCTACAGTGAGTGAGGAGATAGAGTCTGGGCCAAGCAAAAAAAACAGACCCTCCAGGATGTTGCAATTTGCATCTTCAACGCAAATTCAACCAATCCCCGCAAATTCAGGGCGGTGTTGCAATTATATCCAATCACCGCAACCTTCCCGCAAATTTGACCAATCGTTGGCATCGTCTTGAGGTGACGTCGACAAACTACCTTCCGCCTTACTTCCATGTATACGTTCAAGAGAAGCAGCATGCACGCAGTGTTGCCAGATTGGGTGGTTTCAAGTGCATTTTGGCGGGTTTTGAACATATTTTGGGCTGGAAAACGTCAGCAGTATCTGGCAACATTGCATGATGTGCGAGTCAGTGTTTATGTAGGCTTAAATTCTGTTACTGAAAGTGTGTTATGTTTACAGTGAAGGACTGTGTGCACTTTACATTATTTTTTATTTAATACAAGAAATTAATGGATGCCAACGTTTTTGCCAAAATGGTATTTTATTTTCCATTGTTTAGGCAGCTTCAGCATCATACTGTGAGATTCTGTTCCAATTGTTTTTTTTTCTTCTATGAAGCCTGAGCCATTTATTTTATTAGTTTATAATTATTATTTAATTTAGTCTTCAGGAGAGACTGTCTGCACACAGTACTAGTATTAATAGTTTTTTTTTCTTACATGAAAGCTGAGGCATTTATATTATATTTTAAGGTAACTTCATGTTGTGCTGTGAGGTTCTCTGCACTTTAACTTTTGAACCAACAGGTGCATTTGGATAAGTAAAGCCTATTTTTCTGCATTTTTGTAGTCCTGGTAATCTTTTATATTGGTAAAGTTGTTTATAGGACCATTTCTCAGTGTCTTTGGTTATTTTTAATCAATAGTTTTTCAGTAATATTTAACATATCACTCAATTTTAATCACAAAAAGAGAAAATCGCAACAATTTCTCGCAACTTTCACTTCCTCCCGCAATGTAATCGCAACAAAAACCTAAAAAACACCGCAACTTTCATCGCAATTTTTTGGAAAAAACCCCGCAACATCAGACATTTTAGCCCGCAACAATCACAAAAAAGGCCCACGGAATCCTGGGGGGACTGAAAAAAGAAGGAAGTATGACCACGATTATTTAAAGTTTGGATTTTCATGGACTGGATCTGAAGATGCTTCACTGCCACAGTGTGTTGTCTGCCAAGAGGTGCTAGCTAATGATGCTATGAGATGTTTAAAATGTGTAAAACAAGATGTTTTAAAAAGCACAGATGTTTAAAATGTGAAAGAAAAAAATACAAATGTGTACAACAACCATTTTTTAAAAATACGAATGGAACATTAAGTATAGCAACAACAAAAATTGTAAGGGGGGGCGCTGTTGTTTATTTGCTCTCCGAGGGGGGGCTGACTCTCCCACACTTTGAAAACCCCTGTGATAGACCATGGAAAAAAAGCCAGCCAATATTATTTGAATCACCTTAAAGCGGTTTATTTCGCAATAATGACCAGCTCGCTGTTCTGCTTATTATAATCAATAATTCAACACAACATATTGACTTAAAATGATCTTATTGCTTCGCTATTGGTGCTGTCCATAGCATCAGTCTGTTATACAGAGATTAGAGACCATAGCATGCTATAATTGACCAATCAGAATCAGGTATTCAACAAAGCCGTGTACACTGCATTTGGAAAACTGCTATAACACTGAGAATAAGCCAACGTACAAATTGGCACGAGAATGTGATTTCATCGCACTGAATTGTAAGAAATCCAGCGTATTTGTGGATCGAGTCAGTACAGTATTAAAGCTCGCTGACTGTAACCGCTCCGGTTTCTCTGCTGGATTCGATTTCCTTCTGCAGAATCTGGAAATCTCTGAATGTGTGCTTTTGGCACTTTCATTCTGCTGAGTGGAAATTTACATCCATTAGCTGTTTAAATAAATGAATCATGTTCGAGTGCTTGTCAGACTGCATCCTCTTTCCGATATAACCGCATAGTTAATCATATGCGTTTCAGTTTAAGATTCTCAGATTCAGGGGATTAAAGTTCCCCTTAGGCGACGCTACCGCAGGAAAATTCCTTTTTTTGTATTCCGCACCAACTCTCCAAAGACCTCGGTGTCATTATGCATCTGAGCGACGCGTAGAATACCGTTACCTCATTACACTGTAGGCCTGAGGTCGCTAGTTCACTCCAGTTCCTGCATTAAGCACCTGGACTAATGCAGAGCGCTTTCCTCTGCCTATATCAACATCCTGCGCATTTATCCTCAGCCCTCAAGGGCCTTGTGTTTGGAGATTTGTCTTTTTCACCTATGAATGCTCATTCAAGCCACATCCAGCCTCGGAATAAATAGGGAATTGCTTGCTGATCCGAACCGTGAGCGACTTCCGTTCCACGATCATTGTTGTTAGAGCATGTCAAACGTCAAAGCACAGACCGAGCAGCTCGGTGAAACTTACACCATGCTGTTTGATCGGATTCGACTTTCCGTTGTTTATTTAAAAAAAAATGTTCAAGTCTGTTAAACGTTCTCATAAATCGCAGATTGTCTCGCGCTCACTGGGTTCTGTAGCTCCAGAACTTCACATTCTTCAGCTTGATAAAATCTATGGGAGGTTTTTATAATTTTTTTTTAAGTTTCCATACTTTTTGGGTTTGTACCTTTAAAAAAAAAAAAAAACCTCAACTCTCCAGTTGCTTGTATCCTCTTCCATCAGTCCGCACCCATCATCATTCGTATCTCTGAAACAATGTTCGTGCTCATTATCACTCTGACCTGATGCATGTACTGAACTGTAGATAAGAGACAACATTTCAGTATCTTTTGCACACATGATAAACGATATCATACCTCAGCTCTGATTGCTCTCTGACAGGTGGGGTGATGAAATGTTTGGCCTGTAGAGGCCACATCATATTTTTCAGGCTGATTGATTGATTGATTACATTAAAAAAATCAAAACTATAGTTATATTGGAGAGTTATCTAACAAACACAGTTTAATCGGATAATATATGGAGGTTAGAAAATGAATGCATCGAACACATAACGCTCAACAAGGCAGCTCTTTTACTGAAGTCCAGCCCCAACAGTTAAAAGAAGCCATTTTTGCTTATGAGGCGTAACAAGAATAACGAGCCTGGCTTATCAGATACTGAGTCTGTGCATTGGGCTGTGTGATATGTCCATAAATCTCATATAGGTCATTTCATATCCAGATAACGATGCACATCATGACGTAGCACATTTTCCGTAAACTCAGTGAATAATGTAGCCAGAGTTAATAAGTGCACAAAACCTGGTGCATATTTTGATGAGGTTGTTGATAACCGTGGTCAATTCGTTAGCATTAGATATCCAGGATTTTACAAAACAAAACGAAAAAAAAAAAAACGGCTAGACGGCAAAACATAATGTCTTGATCCGAAATAATAATGAGAGTTTTTATATCTGCAGCTAATAACCAAAAAAAAAAAGTCCTTCCCACGCCATGTGGTGCACAGAGCGGCGCCGATCTCCGTTTCCGTAGCCCTCGGCCTCTCGCCTATTATATAGCTAGGGTTACGGGGGGGGTCCTCTGGTAACCGCGCGAGTTTGACTCCCCACTCACATCTGTATTGCAGCGTGCCTTGCCAGACGGCAGTAGGTACCATTTTTATGATGGTCTTTGGTACGACCCGACTATGAGTAGAACTCGCGATCTCCCGGCGGACACGCTAACCGCTAGGCCAACTCACGATAGCTAATAACCAGGTCTATGCTAACACGGCGTTAGCAGCCCGTGATTCAGAACCGTCCAAACGACAAAAAATATTGTTGTAAGAACGTGATTCGTGACAGAACCAAATAAATGATAGATGTTTTTTTTTTCCCTATTGTCACAATATACACTCACCGACCACTTTATTCGGTTCTCTAATCAGCCAGCACGATGCATAAAATAATGCAAGAGCTTCAGTTAAAGGAACAGTCCACCGTACTTCCATAATGAAATATGCTCTTATCTGAATTGAGACGAGCTGCTCCGTACCTCTCCGAGCTTTGCGCGACCTCCCAGTCAGTCAGACGCAGTCAGACGCGCTGTCACTCCTGTTAGCAATGTAGCTAGGCTCAGCATGGCCAATGGTATTTTTTGGGGCTGTAGTTAGATGCGACCAAACTCTTCCGCGTTTTTCCTGTTTACATAGGTTTATATGACCAGTGATATGAAACAAGTTCAGTTACACAAATTGAAACGTGGCGATTTTCTATGCTATGGAAAGTCCGCACTATAATGACAGGCGTACTAACACCTTCTGCGCGCTTCGACAGCACATTGATATCTGAGCTCCGTATCAATACGCTGCCGAAGCGCGCAGAAGGTGTTAGTACGCCTGTCATTATAGTGCGGACTTTCCATAGCATAGAAAATCGCTACGTTTCAATTTGTGTAACTGAACTTGTTTCATGTCACTGGTCATATAAACCTATGTAAACAGGAAAAACGTGGAAGAGTTTGGTCGCATCTAACTACAGCCCCAAAAAATACCATTGGCCATGCTGAGCCTAGCTACATTGCTAACAGGAGTGACAGCGCGTCTGACTGCGTCTGACTGACTGGGAGGTCGCGCAAAACTCGGAGAGGTACGGAGCAGCTCATCTCAATTCAGAGAAGAGCATATTTCATTATGGAAGTACGGTGGACTGTACCTTTAACGTTCACAATGTTCAAACATCAGAATGGGAAAAATTGTGATCTCACAGTGAAGTGTGACTTTCTTTCACTGTGGCATGGGTGTTGGTTTGAGTCAGACGGACTGGCGGTTTGAGTATTTCAGAAACTGCTGATCTCCTGGGGTTTTCACACACAAACAACAGTCTCTAGAGTTTACACAGACAGAATGGTGCGAAAAACAAAAAAAACCCCATTGGAACAGAGGAAAATGGACAGATTGGTTCGAGCTGCCAGGAAGGAAACAGTAACTCATATAATCACTCTTTGCAACCGTGGTGAGCAGAAAAGCATCTCAGCATGCAACAGCTGAAGAACGCGCTGCGAAAAAATTGAAACTGAATTTGAGGAGAAAATTACGAGTGAAATGATCTTGCTGCACGGACGGATATTTTTACTTGATCAGACGTCTGAGAATAAGTTGGTTGTAATCTAGAACTAGGTTTAATAATCTCAGAATTGGTGTCTTGTATCCTTCTAATAGGAAATGCGAGATCGTTTCAACTATTTTCAAGATATTTTCATAGCATTTTTTGCTGTGCACGTTGGGTTCCAGTCCTGTGAAGAACAGGAATCTTAGAATCAAGAACAAGTTCCTATTAAAGTGGCCGTCGTAATAGACGCATTATCACTTCAGAACTTAATCTAGAAGAAATGCGGTTTGTCATTATTTGTGTAGTTGTTTAGCTTGTAGTTTAATCCCAATACGCCGATGGATATAATTATATAATTGGCATCAAGAGCATCCGTCCATGTATTAAAGTGCCATTCCACCATTGGATGTATTCTTTGGCATAAAATACAATATATTTTGACAACATATATAAATGGTATCACTAGATAGAGAAATCTTTTAGCTTCAAAATGATATATCAAACATAATTTTTTGACAACGACAAGTATATTAATTTTGCGACCAAAGTCACCTACCCTTTTAATTTCCGCGCGTGATGTCATCGGCAGGTTCCCCTTCTTGTGTACCACGTGACGTGTGACGTGGCACATATTATCAGCAATGGCGGATAGAACGCGATAAAAATAATACCAATAAATCTAGCTAATACCAATAAATCTAGCTAACTGAAAGATTAACTCAAAATTTTTCGCAATTTTTTTGGCCCCCATATACGAGGAGAAATGACTCCCTCACTTTGGGGGTTTCCTGGTCTAAAAATAGACCGACACGTGGTACACAAGAAGGGGAACCTGCCGATGACATCACGTTTCACTACCGCGCGGAAATTAAAAGGGTAGGTGACTTTGGTCGCAAAATTAATATACTTGTCGTTGTCAAAAAATTATGTTTGATATATCATTTTGAAGCTAAAAGATTTCTCTGTCTAGTCATGTTGTCATAAAATATATTGTATTTTATGCCAAAGAATACATCCAATGGTGGAATGGCAGTTTAAGACCTTAGAAATTGCATGCAGAAATTATGCAGCACTCGCCTCCATTCTGGAAACGGTTGTCGTGCCTTTGTCTAGCATGTGACGCAGAAATGTGGATTTGCGGTAGTTTATTATTCTCACGTTTTAACAGTGAGTCATGCTTGGAGTTTCAGGCTTGTGGGGGTCTTGGCATTCAAGTAGCCCGATCTTGTATGCCCTAGAGTGTTGTCAAGATGGCCGCCAAGTTCACAGAAGGACTCGGGCTGCATCTAAAATAGCGTCGTTTCCCAGTTAGCGAAGTCCACAAACACGCACCTTTTCTGTTATTACAGCATCCCACTCACTTCCTGTTAGCTAATATCCGATGAGTCATTCAGGTCTGAAATAGCAAAAGTAGGCTTTGTGTGGATCCCCTGGATTGGTGGAAGACATTGACTGAGCTCTAGAGCACAAATTTGCAGTGCTGTGCATACACTACGGTTCAAAAGTTTGGGGTCACTTTGAAATGTCCTTATTTTTGAAAGAAAAGCACTGTTCTTTTCAATGAAGATCACTTTAAACTAATCAGAAATCCACTCTATACATTGCTAATGTGGTAAATGACTATTCTAGCTGCAAATGTCTGGTTTTTGGTGCAATATCTCCATAGGTGTATAGAGGCCCATTTCCAGCAACTATGGCTACGTTTACATTAGACCGTATCTGTCTCGTTTTCTTCGCGGATGCACTGTCCGTTTACATTAAACCGCCTGGAAACGCCGGGAAACGGGAATCCGCCAGCGTCCACGTATTCAATCCAGATCGTGTCAGCTCCGGTGCTGTGTAAGCATTGAGAATACGCGGATACGCTGTGCTGAGCTCTAGCTGGCGTCTCATTGGACAACGTCACTGTGACATCCACCTTCCTGATTCGCTGGCGTTGGTCATGTGACGCGACTGCTGAAAAACGGCGCGGACTTCCGCCTTGTATCACCTTTCATTAAAGAGTATAAAAGTATGAAAATACTGCAAATACTGATGCAAATACTGCCCATTGTGTAGTTATGATTGTCTTTAGGCTTGCCATCCTTCCACTTGCAAGTGGTAAGTGATATGCGCTGGGATCACACACACAGCGGCTCAGTCCCGAATCACAGCTTGTTCACTTCACTCGCATGCTCTGTGAGCTGCGCAAGGCCGGAGTGCGCACCCTCCAGAGGGCACTCGCTGTTCAGGGCGGAGTGATTTGGAGCGCAGGATGCCTGCGGAGCCGAGCGTATCAGTGTATTGGTATTGCTGTGTGCACGCTAATCGTTTTAAAAACGTTAATCTGATGATCCGCTGATACGGTCTAATGTAAACATGGGCTATCACTCCAGTGTTCTAATGGTACAATGTGTTTGCTCATTGCCTCAGAAGGCTAATGGATGATTAGAAAACCCTTGTACAATCATGTTAGCACAGCTGAAAACAGTTTAGTTCTTTAGAGAAGCTATAAAACTGACCTTCCTTTGAGCAGATTGAGTTTCTGGAGCATCACATTTGTGGGGTCGATTAAATGCTCAAAATGGCCAGAAAAATGTCTCGACTATATTTTCTATTCATTTTACAACTTATGGTGGTAAATAAAAGTGTGACTTTTCATGGAAAACACAAAATTGTCTGGGTGACCCCAAACTTTTGAACAGGTGTAAATATTCAACCCCCCCCCTTGAATTTTTCCACATTTTATAGAGTTACAACCTGGAACTGAAATGGGTTTAATTGTCTTGAATCTGCACAAAATGGACCCTCAGTTGAACGGAGTGGAATGGTTTATAATTAAAGTGTCATGTGATATGTTCCCGGACCATTTTTTTAAAGAGAACAAATAGCATTTTGAAGAACAAGGATCTATCCAGGCAAGTTCTAGAAAATAAAAAAAAATCGCAAAGAATTCCACGTTTTAACGAGCCCAAATGCAGAAAAGTCCAACGTGGTGAATATTGTACACACGTCTGCTACATGCGCACTATAGAAGCACATGCATGTGTTTGTTTTCCTGAATGTAGTTAGCATCAAGAGCACCTTTGTTAAGACCTCAGAAATCACATGCCTGTGTATCATGAGTAGTGTCCCCACCTGGTACGGTCAACAATCACATCGTACCCGAGTAAACAAAACAGTCGTACCAGACGTGGTCTGACAAGGCAAGCGAGTGGGTAAGCGTGCAAGAACACTAGTTTTCCACTGCCTGTTGTGCAAGGCAAGGCGCGGCGCTCCCCAGGGATCAGACTTTGGCTCGCTTTTATTTTTAATTTGCATGCTATGTCTTGAATTCAATGCACTACATTTTCTTCTGGAAGGGTTTTGTTGTTTTTGGACCAGAAGAATTTGTCAACACCAAGTTGGCACTGAATCGAGTGCGAAAACACCAGTGAAAAATGATGTGCGTGTCTGCGGCTTCGAGCTTTTTTGGCGAACTCCGTTCAATCGGAACGCTCTCATTAGCCCACTCGGTATCCGAGCATGGAATGTAGCGGCTGAACGGGATCCATCCATGGAAAAGGTTTATCCAAACAGGTTCATAAATGCAAGCTTTTCTTCAAGTGAAGTTTTCTCTCAGCTCAGTGTGATTCAGAGCTCTCTGCACAAGTGTCACGTGACCTGCGTTTCTCTTTTCGCTGCTGGAATTTTGTAAGATGTAACACTAAGAGGGAGGGAGGGGAAAATGCTGTGAAGTTGCTAGCAACAGGTTGCCATGTTTATTCATGTGAATCAGCAGTCGGAAAGGTTTGTGACGGTGAAATGAAAATCGTGCTTAAACAGGTCTTCAGTTAATGTCCACATCAGAACGGAGAAACTATGTGATGACCTCGGGCACTTTGACAGTGGCACCGGTGATGGTGTTCAGAAGATTTTTTTTAAATGACTCTTTAGAGTTTACAGTCAGAATGGTGCGGGCGGGGGGGGGGGGGGGGGGGACACGACTGCCTTATTGATGACGGAGATCAGAGGAGAATTTGAGCTGACAGGAAGGCTGTGGAAGGTCCGAAAGTCAAATAACCACTCTGTACAGCCGTAGTGAGCAGAAAAGCATCTCAACACGTAGAATCTTGAGGCGAACGGGATACTACGGCACACTGGGAATCTGATTCTATAGTGAAGACATGACCAGTTGAAGACTTGGGGGGGAGGCGACCAATGTTTTTCCACTCCCTGGAACGTGATCCGTGATATTTTTAGACCAATTGAAGTTTCACAGTAACTAATATTCTTACTTGATCTGCACTCCTTTATAGTGTACATGACAACAATAAAATACCAGGATGCGTGTTTCAGGCCAGTGGAAATCTTTAAATGGTAAAGGAGCGTGTCGATACCTCCGTTTCCTTTCCCTCGTGATCCTGTGTTGTTCCATCGCTATGGGCAACAAGGTAGTGTGACAGCGGAAGGCTGGAGATGCTCCATTTTGTCATCGCTGAAATCAGGGGAAGGGAGGGGAGGATGGAGGGGACCGTGTCCTCGCTGAAACCCCCACGTGCAAGAATTTATGCGGAGGACGCGGGCTTCCTCCTCACAGCTGCGCTTCAAAGTGCTTCAGAACACTCTTTGCTTTTTCAGCGCATGGGGCTGGGGGTGGAAATCTGGAAAGGTTTAGTGTGTGTGGTGGGGAAGGGGCTCTGGGGAAGCGGAGAGTTGTAAGTGTGAACAAACGGTCTCCATGGCGACGGCAGGCTGCCGTAGTGATGGATGGCGTGCAGAGGGAGGATGAGGAGGAGATCAGCCTGAGTTTGCAGATTTCTTCCCCCCCTTCTCTTCTCTTCTTTTTGTTACGTCTCCTGTTGCGTTTTCTTTTTTCATGTCTTCTTTCTCTAATTTTCTTCTCTTCTTGCATCTCATTCTTTCGTTCGCTTCTTGTCTCTTGTTTTGTTCCTTTCTCTCGTTCTCATCTCTTCTTTCACGATTTCTCTTCTCGCCTCTACGCTCCTCTCGTTTCGTATCTTGTATCTGTTCTTTCTATCTTATTCTGTTCTTGTCTCATTATATCCTGTGCATCCGCTTCCCTTCTTGCCCTGTTACTCCTCCTTGTTCGTTTTGCTTCTTTTTCTGTTTCTCCTCTTCTTGTTTTGTTTCTTCTTTCTCTATTTCATCTCTTCTTGCTGTTGAAATCATATTAATTTGTTTTCGTGTTTGTGTGAGAGAGTATGTGCCTTCACACACAGTGTGTATTGAATAGTGGGAGTTTGGATAAGATCATGCTCAGTCAGAAAAAGTTGAAACCTGCGTACACTGGGGTGGGCGATATGGGCAAAAAATAATATCTCGATATTTTTTAGGATTTTAACGATAACGATATTTTGACGATATTTAAAAAAACACTTGCTTAAAGATTACAATAATTACAGTGACTAAAAGAATCATTGCAGTGACACAAGTATTTAAGGAAAAGCCATATTTATTTTCTTAAACAACTTTAAATTAATAAAAATGAATAATTCAATTGACAGTTCGTAACGGCAGCAAACATTCTAATCAGCCGTCTCTGACGGCAGTACGGGTCTGCAAATATCCCGCCTGTTCCGCTGCCAACAACCAATCATATGTCGATCTGAACCAGCAGCTTTCCAATCATCTTGCAGCTTCGTGCTCCGCTGTCCCTCTCCTGCTGTTATAGAAGTACTGCGCCTGCGCAGTGTCAAAATAATCCACGAGAAAAGTGGATTTTAAAGCTTTTTCTGAGTCATGAGAACCAACCTAACCCTCAAGTATAATCAACTTTTCATGGCGATTTCAATCATATGCTCTTCGCGACCGTTAGTTTTCACAGAGTCCAGTATTGATATCTCCCCATTCATGTTCAGAGGGTCTGGTCTCACTAATCTGAAAAAGATGCCTGAAAGTGGCCGGCGAGTGACAGCACTTGGCCTGATAGGAGCCCGTCACAGCTTCTTCTTTGTTTTTTTTTCCCCCTCAAAAAAAAAAACGTAAACTACAAGTCAAAGTTTTTCAGTATAACAATAATAAAGAAAAATTTGCTCAATTTAAAATGTATTGAAACTATTAGAAATCGGCTGATCGGTTCATTCATTATTATCCGTGAGTACAGAAACACTAGTAATAATTTCTGGATCATTGCTATAAACGTGGACTAATATTTCTTGGGAACCAATGGGTTAATGACATGGAATGAACCAACCGACCAATCGCATTTTTTCTTCAGATGGTATCTGGGTAAATGAGCAGCTGTCTCAGCCAATCACATTTTATTGCTGGACGGGATCATATCACGACATCTTCCGGTAGATACCCGAAATCAGCTTTGTGCGTTGTGAGGCCAGCGGAGCAAAAAAAAAAAAAACTTTTAATATGCTGAGCGATGTTTGATACATTTTGGAAAGTTGTTTTGGTTGCTTTATAGGTTTCTTAGAATATTTAACTCGTCACGTCTGTGCTGCTCTCCTGGGTTGCTAGAAACAGTTGTGTTGCCCTGGCTTGGCGTATAAAATGTGTGCCCCCCCCCCCCCCCCAAAGCAATTCAAGGCCCGTCCGTCAGTCCGGGTCTGGCGCCGGGTCTGCTCCGCTCTGTATTGATTTTTGGCGGCTTAATTAAAAAAACTCGATAATGCAAAATTACACATCGTCAAAACAACATTCACGATGACATCGCAGACGATACATATCGCCCACCCCTAGCGCACACACACGCACACGGATACTGGTGACAAAATAAAAAAAGCACAAAACAAAGGTCTATGACGTTAAAGGGGAACAGAGGGCAATATATAGAGTAAATATAACAATAAAACACACATTAATGAACCTTATTCAAGACTTACAAAAGTTTTTTGTTCTAAGGTTGGAAAGTTATAGTGTTTTGAAAGTAGCTCGAGCAAACTATTTCCGCAGTTTGAACAGCCTGCCATGATATTAATTTTATCCAATCAGAATGCACGTTCATTTTCTCTGCGTAACACTCATGACGTATGTATGTGCCCAGTTGTGTTGGCTCATTGAGGTTGGGAATAGCACGTGTGAATCGGAAAGTAGGATGAATTGTAAGTGATCGGCTACACAATGCCACAGTGTGTTGCTTTCGGGTGTAATAACAGGACCGATGGAAAGCATAACGATCCTCCAGACGTGTCTTTTGCGGGATCTCTTCGTATGATTCGACAGAGCTGTCGCTTTCACTTGATGCATCCGACGCCATGATTACACGCTTCTCTCCTAGTGCAGTGGGTAGCGCTGACGTCACGGTCTTTTAAAAATGGCGACTCTTGTGCCGTTTAGCATACCGACTATTGTATTTACAATTACCAAGATATTTCGTTGTTTTCTAGTATATAAATTTGATAGAATACTTAAGAATACGTTACTTTGTCACATCAGCAACTGTATATATTATATTTGGTACCCCTTTAAAGGATGGCTTTTTTTATGTCTATGGCAAATTTGAACTAACATATTTATATATATATATTTATGCCTTTTACCCATGTTTAAGGAGCTGCTAGTTGGTGGTAGGTGCCTGCTGCCATCTGAGCAAACGTAATGTTAACTAGTTATGGCACGTGAGGTGAAGTGATACTTATGTCGTGTGTAAAATCCATTTCGGAGCCCCAGGGGGCAAATATTTTATTAAATTGTTAATATTTTATGAAACACATTTTATTAAATTGAGTTGCGTCTTTATGAGAAAGCATGCACTATAATATAGTGTGAAAAAAAGTTTTGAACTTCATTTCAGTTTATTCGCAGAAAAAAAATTAGCAATAAAAAGCACCTGATTTCAAAATCATTTCGCCGTAGTTGCGAAGACGAACGCTGTGTTTTATTTATGGCACAGTGAATTTATATGTGGGCGGAAACTTCTTGTCGATAAGAGAGGTCAGAGGAAAATGGCCAGATTGGTTTGAGCTTTTTTGCCGGGAAGGATATAGTAACTCATATAATCACTCTTTACAAGCATGGTGAGCAGAAAAGCATCTCAGCATGCAACAGCAGAAGAACACATTGGGTTCCACTCCTGCAGCCGAGAACAGGGAGCTTAGAATCAAGAACAACACTATTAAAGTCGCCTGTGTATGTATGTATGCATGTAATATATGTTATTTACCAGCTGGGAGGTCCGTATCGTGAAATACCGTGACCGAGGTCTTGAAAGTACTGAGCGAGGCCCTCTGGGCCGAGGTCAGTATTCAAGGCCGAGGCCACGGTATTTCACCATACAGACCGACCTTAAGCTGATCAATAATATATTTATTTTCTTCTTTACCAAATTCTAACAGAAAACGAGAGCGCCCGAAAGGGAAAACCGTGCCGAGCCGCCATTTTGAATCCTCATTCACGGCTGTAATGCAAATTGCTTCCTCCTCAAGTGCACTTCCATGGCAGGAAAAAAACTACATTTTGCCACCTATGTCGTCCCCTATTTATACACATAGGAGTCATTCAGGATTCAGCCATGTTTTTGCTCGGCGTTAGCTACAGTTAGAGGTTTTTAGCTTTCTCCTGAAATATTTTCTTTTATTTCTTCTTCCTCAGGGTAGTAAAACTCGCTTTCGCTGTGAACACTGTCGTTATCGCTATCCATGCTGTAAAATTAATGCTATTATACTGAGAAATGCTGGCAAAAATTTATAAGATTTTTGATAAAAATCTTATAAATAAATCTCATAAAAAAGATAAATGTTGACAAAAATTGCTACTATGTTTGTTGTTGTTGTTGTGAATGAGCGAGTCGCCAGAGGTCCGTAACCGGGGTCCGTAACTGGGGTCCGTATCGTAGGATACGGACCCGCTTGCCAGCCAATCAGAGCTCAGGATTTGATGGAAACCGGATCGTGAAAAAAATAATGATTTTATTACTGTATTTCTTCTGTAAGACATTTGTGTAATATTATCCTTGCAGTGACTCTTGCATCCCAGTGTACCGAATATGTACTGTATCTTAACACAGCGATCCGTCTATAATCTTGGTCGAATCTTACATAGTTGCCCATGTCATGCACTTTTTAGACGGTCCCTTACCGACTCCATTACGATACAGCACTGGAGAGCTTTATTTCTAAACCATTAGATTAGATTAGATTAGATTAGATTAGATTAGATTAGATTAGATTAGATTAGATTAGATTAGATAAACTTTATTGATCCCTTTGAGCGGGTTCCCTCAGGGAAATTAGCTTCAGTTAGGAAAGGTAAAAATATATTCAAGTATACTTGATTCGCTTTCCACTCCAGAGAAAGAAAATGCACATTTTGTCCTTTTTGTTATTTCTACAAAAATAGAAGAGAGACTCTCAATTGTGCAGCAAATGTCCTAATATAAAACCAATGTTACTGCGGTGCATTTAAGTGGCACCGAAATCTATGCTGTGATTTGGTCCGGTAGATACCGATCGTATAGGAACTAGTGCCGTTTTCGCACCGGGTTTCAGTACCCAACCTCAGAAATAACCATAATAGCTATAATATTTCCCCAAAGTAATAACAATTCATGTTATTTTGTCAGGGGTGTGGCTGTATGCACTCGCAGTAACAGGGCTAGAATTTCGTGAAAATTTGCAGGAATCTGTTTGGATTCTTGCAAAACGGTTTTGCGAGAATCCAATAAAATAATTTCAACAACTTTTGTGTTTGTTGTGACTGTGTGTACGAGTTTGAATTCTTTTCACAGGCAGTCAGTTGGCCTCCAACTCAGCCCTCAAACCACAAATACAGTACCGGTTACAGTAATTAAAATACACATATTTATACACACTGGCTGTCCAGTCGATATTTCCAAACATTTGTTATGCGCCTCACTGGCGAGATGTCGCACCAAGTTCGGTTTCAGTATATATGTCGTCCCATTTTTCCCATAACTAATAACATCATTCACGACCTTGTGTCTATATCTGAAAAAGTAAATTCAATATTCTCTGTAATTGCATGTCTTGATAATTTATTTATTTCAAATTCTGATGGTGTTCATTTTAATTTGAGTGTAATTTTATTAACGTGTAAAAAAATGATCGAATTTCTCATGTCAGTAACCTGTTTTTTTGTGTGTTTATCATATATTTATTCATTTCATTGGTCTTGTCTTTCTGATTCCGAGTGACTGCACTAGTGTGTGTGTGTCAGACTCCTGTATAGGCTATATATCATTATATGCGTGACGATCATCGACCGTGAAACAGAATGCCCACCGTGCTTTGATTTTGTCATAGTGCAGGCTGCATGTCTTACACCTCGCCTTGACCGTGAAATCGTCTTCAAAGTCGAAGTCATAATTGTCTAGTAGATCATCGCCCCACGCCTGTAAACCGCGCCGCGATATTCTTTTCGTTTTTTCAACGGATTTCGAGGTGTTTGGCTGACTATCATTTGAGCTGGAGTACGCCATCTTGTTATTCTTGACAACAAAAGCCACCTGGTGAGTACTCGGCGGATTAGATGCAAGCGACACCAAGCGAGTGAAGCACACTTTGCACATGTGCAGAACGTTTGTTTATCGAAACCGAAACCGTTTGTGGAATTTTTGTGTTGAAGTGATTACTTTGATATTTTACGATAAAATTACGATATTTCTTGAATATTTTGCGCGAATCCGTTGAGATTCGCCTGGGGAACAATTTACGCGAATACTCACACGAATCGCTTTGCAGATTCACGCCAAAATTTTCTAGCATTTGGCCAAGATATAAGTTCACTTCCTGTTTGGCAGCTTTGCTGTCAAATACATTCTCAGAACAGGAAATCTGAGTAACATGTTCTCATGTCAGGATTACAAAAGACCTGATCTGTAAAAAAAAATCAGGTTTTAAGACCAAAGACATGAAGAGTAATGGCTAAAAACATGTTTTTCCTTATTATAGCACCCCAGAGTGGTCAAATGGGGTAATTGCTGCTGGACTCCCTCAAGCCAGAGTCTTGAGTTCTTTCACGAAGTTTGGTATAGCTACATAAAAGCATTACTGTGAAATAATCTCACTTTCTGTTTGGTGGCTTTGCCATCGAACAGGATCGCAGAACAGGAAATGGTAACATGTCCAATCCTCATCTCATCTCATTATCTGTAGCCGCTTTATCCTGTTCTACAGGGTCGCAGACAAGCTGGAGCCTATCCCAGCTGACTACGGGCGAAAGGCGGGGTACACCCTGGACAAGTCGCCAGGTCATCACAGGGCTGACACATAGACACAGACAACCATTCACACTCACATTCACACCTACGCTCAATTTAGAGTCACCAGTTAACCTAACCTGCATGTCTTTGGACTGCGGGGGAAACTGGAGCAGAACACGCAAACACGGAGAGAACATGCAAACTCCGCACAGAAAGGCCCTCGCCGGCCACGGGGCTCGAACCCGGACCTTCTTGCTGTGAGGCGACAGCGCTAACCACTACACCACCGTGCCGCCATGTCCAATCCTCAGGCTCTAAAAAAAAAAAAAGCATGAGATCAAATAACAATCACTAAGACCAGTGATGTGAAGCGTAATGACAAAAAATATATATATTTTTTCCCTTATTGTAGTGCCCCTGAGTGGTAAAATGGGGCAAATCTTTCTGGGCTCCCTTTGGGTAGGGTCTTGAGTCTGTCCACCAAGTTTGGTGTAGATATATAAAAGTGTTGCTGAAATATGGGCCCACTTCCTGTTTGGTGGCTTCACCATTGAATTTCACTGGATGACAGCAGTCAAGTCAAGTTTGTTTGTATAGCGCTTTTAACAATAAACATTGTCCCAGCTTTACAGCAGCCATATTGTTTACCCTGTCAGACTTCTTTGAATATATTTGGTTGTGTTAGGATTAGGGCTGTGCGATATGGGAAAAAATGAATACCCCGATACATTTTCTCCATTTCGCGATATACGATATATATCTCGATATATTTAAATCTCCTCTAAAGGACCCCATGAAATCTAACTTTTACTCTTTTTACTGTTTTCACTACAATCCCTGCAGATTAAATAACATTCTTGGTTAACTTTACAGGTGGTTTTCAACAACACATTTTAAATTTTCATGTTAGTGATTAATCACTATTGAATTGAAATAAGACTATTTTTATTCAACAAAGATGTGGCACAAACTGCAAAAACAATCTTGAAAATTGCAACAAAGGGGCAACACAATACAGAGCTGCTCAAATCAGTAAAGTGCAAGCTCAACACTGAGAAAGACATTTAGCCTAAATAAGAAAAGTGCTCATTCATTAAATTATTTAAAAAAAATAGATCTCCAAGCTGGGCGGCACGGTGGTGTAGTGGTTAGCGCTGTCGCCTCACAGCAAGAAGGTCCTGGGTTCGAGCCCCGGGGCCGGCGAGGGCCTTTCTGTGCGGAGTTTGCATGTTCTCCTCGTGTCCGCGTGGGTTTCCTCCGGGTGCTCCGGTTTCCCCCACAGTCCAAAGACATGCAGGTTAGGTTAACTGGTGACTTTAAATTGAGCGTAGGTGTGAATGTGAGTGTGAATGGTTGTCTGTGTCTATGTGTCAGCCCTGTGATGACCTGGCGACTTGTCCAGGGTGTACCCCGCCTTTCGCCCGTAGTCAGCTGGGATAGGCTCCAGCTTGCCTGCGACCCTGTAGAAGGATAAAGCGGCTAGAGATAATGAGATGAGATCTCCAAGCTATTAACCTGACTACTGAGAACCACTGGAACATTCACAATAGAGAGAGAGATTGAGGGAGAGAAGAGAGAGATCTGCAAAACATCATTTTTCTCTTTGCACACTTTTGAACTGAATGTTTTCTGGCTCTGCCTCTCAGATGTGTAGAATTCCGGTATTGCCTTCTCTGTAAAACGTCTACGGCCAGGCAACTCATATTTGGGATCGAGTGTGTTTAGTAATTTTTGGAAGCCTGGTTTTTCCACTATACTAATTGGGATCATGTCTTCGGCAATGACGTTAGTGATTGCATCCGTTATAGCTCTCCATCTCTGACTCGGTTTCTCATATGGGGTGGCTTTGGAGAACGAGGCCGCTATGGTCGTTTGTTTAGCTCGTGGGGGGTTTTAGCTCGTGGGCAAGTAGTTCGGAGTTTAAGAGACTCTTCATACTGTACCGGGTGAGTTTTCAGGTGATGGAACATATTTGTAGTGCTGCTGCCTTTCGTGATGACAGGTTTTTTTGCACACTTTACAAACTGGCATTTGCTGTTCCACGGCCTCCTCGCAATATCCAAAAAAATGCCAGATGACTGACCCCTTACTAGTTCTTTTAGGAACCAATTCGTCTGCTTCCATTATTAATTTGTCGCTGAAATTGACAGAGCTTACACGGTAGCCTATGCAGCACCAACGATTGCACGAACTGAGTCAGCGCTGTAAACCGAAACTAGGAAATCTTCTCTCCGGCAGTGTTGCCAGATACTGCTGACGTTTTCCAGCCCAAAATATGTTAAAAACCCGCCAAAACGCACTTAAAACTGCCCAATTGGGCGGGAAACCGCCAAATCTGGCAACACAACCGAAACTAGAAAATCTTCCCGGAAGTTCCTTTCAGCACCGAGATGTCGCCCGGGATTGGTTGGCGAGTGCGTGACGTTATTGTTTTTTTTTACCCTTAGGCAGCCTCTCACGTTACTGCCTGAGGGACAGGGAGAAAACCACCGGAAAAGGTTTTAAACAAACGCAACAAACACGAAACAAACGCAAGTCGGAAGATGACCATAAAATACTCGATAGTTACGATATAATAATTTTATGTATCTCACACAGAATTTTCGGCGATATATTGAGTATATTCGATATATCACACAGCCCTAGTTAGGATCAATGATCTCGGACTAGTTCTCAAAAGTAGGTTTCAAAATGGTGGAAAATCCAATATGGCGGACTTGAACAGCAATGGGTGCCGTCAAATGGAGATGACCCAAGGATTCGGTGGAGGGGGAGGTATAACAACCCTAGGACAAGTGGTTCAAAAGTTATAAGCAAAAATGTACCTTGAAATTTGGCCTGTTGGTGGGTGGTGCCACAGAGATGATTGGACTGACCCCAAATTTGACGCCTTGATATTATGGACTGTTCTCCATCAATGTGCCAAATTTCCTCAAAATCCACCGATGGCAGAAATTATAATAATAGTGAAAAAAAAACCCTAACAATTACAATATGTGCCTTGTACCTTTGGTGTGATATTTCCCCAAAGTAATAACGACAATAACTATAATTAACCTCCTAAGGCCCAAGCTGTTTTTTTTACATGCATTTTTTATTTCTCTTTGCTATTTGGGCTTATTAGAACCTGATTAGAATAAAAACTAAGCATCATCTTTTGATAAGATGTACTTTTAGAGAAAAAGTATGTCCACATATGTGGATTCTTGTTCCGAATTTCTAAAAAGTGCTGTCCACGCATGTGACCGCTAAGCCCTAGGAGGTTAAATCCGATAGTAAACGCTGTAATATCTGTAACATTTCTTATAGTAATGTAAAAGCTGTAAACTAACAATAACAAGAGTCATAATAAGTGTAATATCTCTGACAGTAATACCTGTAATTATAACATTTCTGATAGTAACTGTAATATGCATGACATGGTTTTAAAATTAGAGTAATAGCGAAGCTCCATACTTAAGAGAATATGGTAATACACCGACTTGATCTTTGATGGCTTTCGCGACTGTGTGTATGTCTGTACGAACAATGAACACGTACCACCACAGGGAACCGGATCGTAAGCGCAAGGCAACGTATCTCATAAACACTTGACCACCGGACAACGAAATTTGTACCTTTATTTACATAAGATAGATGGGGTTTTATCCAGCGCTTATTTTTAATTTGCCTTTTAAAAAATAACTTGGGATTATTTACTAACACATGCTATGAAAAATACTCAGAACAGTTTCATATAAAACTAGTTAAAAGTTTTATTAGTTCATTAACTTGTTGGATAATAAACAGTTTCTGTCATGTAAGGACGATAAACAGCAAGCAAACAGATCCAAAACGTAGACAAAAGCAGGCAAACGAGGCACAGACAGGATATCAGAGGGAATACAATACTCACAGTCCAAAAACACAAACGGGGTCAAAACCAGAAAAGCAATACAAAATACAAGGCTTGGTAACATCAGATGCAGGGTTCAGAGCAGACTTTGCAAAGTCTGTGTGTTACTGAGAGTCCTGCTGTGATTGCGCTCTAATCAGGAACAGGCGCATGGTAATGAGTCCGAATGGCACCACGCATAGATGTAACCAGACATCTGTTTGACATGTCAAGTTTGATATTGGATGGTAACTCTGCAGTAGTGACGTAAAGTGAAAGTGCTGGTTCACCGCTGTCCACGAGGCCCCCAGCAGAGTCACGCCATAATAAATGTCATGGTGTTGTTTCTGGCGCATGGCATGCGGTGTCAAAGAAAGGAATAAATATGAATCGTAACTGCAATGTGTATCTCATTACTGGCCTCACTGTCACAAGACAATGCAGCGATTTATTGACGTGAAATACACGACACAATTCGGTGATTCATTCATGGTGCTGTAATATTATTATTCTATTCAGGGGGATTGTGTGTCCTCGCAATTATTTTGCTCATAAACTCATCAGGAGCTCCATTTTTAGACAGTGCATAAATATCTATATTAACTGTAACCCCCAGCAGTTGGAAAAGTCATCTTCTGAAGTAGTTGTTGATTTTGGAGCAAAGAGGTGTAAAGTAAGCATTTCATTCCCCCCCCTTCCTTTTCTCCAGCTTTCCTGATTACTTTTACATTCCTTGTCAGTTTTGGTCTGAAGGCTCCAGATCACAGCAGGCTCAAAGTTCCTGAAAGTAACTCCACAAATAATTGTAGAGGGGATATAATTGGAGCCGAGCCGTTCTCCCTCACCCCAACAACACCCCAGTAATTACCTCCCTCTTTGCCCCCTGAGAGGCTGAAATGAATAGGTTACGTATTTATTGTTGTAAGTTTCTGGTTAGTGTGAGATAGACGGCTCGCTCTGGGGACGGCATTGTTTGGTTTGGGAAGTATTCTGCCGGTCACCTAGCAACAGGCTCCTGGAAACGGGAGTGGACTGTGTTGCTACTGGCAACGGTTGTTGCTCTGCAAACAATGTGGGCCGGAGCGCAAACAAGAGCCAAGACCGTGGGCTCGGGCGCTTAATTGAACATCTGCATGTGTTTTTCGAGCGCTCTTTAAGTCGGCTTCCCTTTAATAATAAGCGACAGACTGCCCCTTAACCGTAATAATAAGAGTAATAACTTTATGTATGTAGCACCTTTTCATGCAATTCAACACAAAAGTGCTTTTAGAGGGTGCACAAGAATCGAGAGAAAGCCTTAAACAAAAAGAAATAAATCAAGCAAAGAGGGAATACTGGAAGTTAGGATGTAGGCAAGCTGAGAGGAGGAGGAGGAGGATGGTGTGATATTTAATTCTTGATCCT